>NC_091303.1:43185732-43390732 GCF_038502225.1 Cherax quadricarinatus | reverse complement strand
ATAAACCACCACAGAACAGCAGCAGGCCAAGACAAGAGTATGACGTGAGCAATAGAGCGATGGTTGACACACTGGCTGCAGTGGCCAGAGGAGATCATGCATGCAGGGCAAAGCTCCTGATCATGGGTGACTTTAACCACAAGGAGATCGACTGGGAGAACTTGGAGCCACATGGGGGCCAAGATACATGGAGGGCTAAGATGATGGAGGTGGTACTAGAAAACTTCATGTACCAGCATGTAAGGGACACTACAAGAGAGAGGAGAGGATGAACCAGCAAGACTGTACTTAGTATTCACTTTGAGTAGTGCAGATATCGAGGACATCACATATGAAAGACCCCTTGGGGCCAGCGATCATGTGGTTTTAAGCTTCGAATACACAGTAGAGCTACAAGTGGAGGGAGAAGCAGGAAGGCCAGGACTAATGAAACCAAACTACAAGAAAGGGGACTACACGGGAATGAGGAACTTCCAGAATGGGGTTCAGTGGGACAGAGAACTGGCAGGGAAGCCAGTTAATGAGATGATGGAATATGTAGCAACAATATGCAAGGAGGCTGAGGAGAGGTTTGTACCCAAGGGTAACAGGAATAATGAAAAAGCCAGGATGAGCCGATGGTTCACACAAACGTGCAGGGAGGCAAAAACCAAGTGTGCTAGGAATGGAAGAAATATAGAAGGCAAAGGACCCAGGAGAATAAGGAGAGCAGTCGTAGAGCCAAAAACGAATATGCACAGATAAGAAGGGAGGCCCAAAGGCAATATGAAAACAACATAGCAGCAAAAGCCAAATCTGACCCGAAACTGTTATACAGCCACATCAGGAGGAAAACAACAGTCAAGGACCAGGTAATCAGGCTAAGGAAGACAGGAGGAGAGACAGCAAGAAATGACCGTGAAGTATGTGAGGAACTCAACAAAAGATTCAAAGAAGTGTTCACAGAGGAGACAGAAGGGGCTCCAGAAAGATGGAGAGGTGGGGCACACCACCAAGTGCTGGACACAGTGCACACAACCGAGGAAGAAGTGAAGAGGCTTCTGAGTGAGCTAGATACCTCAAAGGCAATGGGGCCAGATAACATCTCTCCATGGGTCCTGAGAGAGGGAGTAGAGGTGCTATGTGTACCCCTAACAACAATATTCAATACATCTATCGAAACAGGGAGATTGCCTGAGGCATGGAAGACAGCAAATTTAGTCCCAAGCTTTAACAAAGGAGACAGACATGAAGCACTAAACTACAGACCAGTGTCACTGACATGTATAGTATGCAAAATCATGGAGAAGATTATCAGGAGAAGAGTGGTGGAACACCTAGAATGCAATGATCTCATCAACAGCAGCCAACATGGTTTCAGGGATGGGAAATCCTGTGTCATAAACCTACTGGAATTGACTCAAGAAATCGTAGTGGCTAACGCGACGGGCTGGAGTTTTGAGACTCTATGACCGCGGGTTCAATCCCGGCCGGGGGTATGGTCTACTGGAATTCTATGACATGGTGACAGCAGTAAGACAAGAGAGAGAGAGGGGTGGGTGGATTGCATATTCTTGGACTGCAAGAAGGCGTTTGACACAGTTCCACACAAGAGTTTAGTGCAAAAACTGGAGGACCAAGCAAAGATAACAGGGAAGGCACTACAATGGATCAGGGAATACTTGTCAGGAAGACAGCAGCAAGTCATGGAACGTGGCGAGGTGTCAGAGTGGGCACCTGTGACCAGCGGGGTCCCACAGGGGTAAGTCCTAGGACCAGTACTGTTTCTGGTATTTGTGAACGACATAACGGAATGAATAGACTCTGAGATGTCCCTGTTTGCAGATGACGTGAAGATGATGAGAAGAATTCACTCGATTGAAGACCAGGCAGAACTACAAAGGGATCTGGACAGGCTGCAGACTTGGTCCAGCAATTGGCTCCTGGAGTTCAATCCCACCAAGTGCAAAGTCATGAAGATTGGGGAAGGGCAAACAAGACTGCAGACGGAGTACAGCTTAGGAGGCCAGAGACTACAAACCTCACTCAAGGAAAAAGGTTTTGTGGTGAGTATAACACCAGGCACATCTCCTGAAGCGCACATCAACCAAATAACAGCTGCAGCATGTGGGCGCCTAGCAAACCTCAGAACAGCATTCCGACATCTTAATAAGGAATCGTTCAGGACCCTGTACACCGTGTACTTTAGGCCCATATTGGAGTACGCGGCACCAGTTTGGAACCCACACGTAAAGAAACTAGAGAAAGTGCAAAGGTTTGCAACAAGACTAGTCCCAGAGCTAAGAGATATGTCCTACGAGGAAGGGTTAAGGGAAATCAACCTGACGACACTGGAGGACAGGAGAGATAGGGAGGACATGATAGTGACATACAAAATACTGAGAGGAATTGACAAGGTGGACAAAGACAGGATGTTCCCGAGATTGGACACAGTAACAAGGGGACACAGTTGGAAGTTGAAGACACAGATGAACCACAGGGATGTTAGGAAGTATTTCTTCAGCCACAGAATAGTCAGTAAGTGGAATAGTTTGGGAAGCGATGTAGTGGAGGCAGGATCCATACATAGCTTTAAGCAGAGGTATGATAAAGCTCACGGTTCAGGGAGAGTGACCTAGTAGCAATCAGTGAAGAGGCGGGGCCAGGATCTCGGACTCGGCCTCTGCAACCTCAACTAGGTGAGTACAACTAGGTGAGTACACGGACGCACGCACACACACACACACACACACACACACACACACACACACACACACACACACACACACACACACACACACAGACACATACACACACAACAACGGGAAGACCAGAACAAGCCCCTGGTTTACCCGACGGTGTAAGGAGGCAAAAACAAAGTGCAATAGAGAATGGAAAAAGTACAGAAGGCAGAGAACACACGAAAATAGGGAGATCAGTCGCAGAGCCAGGATGAGTATGCTCAGGTAAGGAGGGAGGCCCAGCGACAGTATGAAAATGACATAGCATCGAGAATCAAGACTGACCCGAAACTGTTCTACAGCCACATCAGGAGGAAGACAACAGTCAAAGACCAGGTGATCAGATTAAGGACAGAAGGTGGAGAACTCACAAGAAATGATCAGGAGGTATGTGAGGAGCTGAACAGGAGATTTAAGGAAGTTTTTACAGTAGAGACAGGAAGGGCTGTGAGAAGACAGCACAGAAGGGAACATCAAGAGGGAATATACCAACAAGTGTTGGATGACATACGAACAACCGAGGAGGAGGTGAAGAAGCTCCTAAGTGACCTTGACACCTCAAAGGCGATGGGACCGGACAACACCTCCCCATGGGTCCTTAGAGAAGGAGCAGAGATGCTGTGCGAGCCTCTAACCACAATCTTCAACACATCCCTTGAAACTGGGCAACTACC
The DNA here is from genome assembly GCF_038502225.1 of Cherax quadricarinatus. Classification (NCBI taxonomy): domain Eukaryota; kingdom Metazoa; phylum Arthropoda; class Malacostraca; order Decapoda; family Parastacidae; genus Cherax; species Cherax quadricarinatus. Next base: position 43,387,338 of record NC_091303.1, on the reverse strand, counting down.
TGAGAAATGGAAGACAGCTAATGTAGTCCCCATATTTAAGAAAGGAAACAGAAACGTGTCGCTAAACTACAGACCTGTGTCTCTGACATGTATTGTGTGCAAAGTCATGGAGAAGATTATCAGGAGGAGAGTGGTCGAACACCTGGAAAGGAACAAGATTATAAATGAAAACCAGCTTGGGTTCATGGAAGGCAAATCGTGTATCACAAACCTCCTGGAGTTTTATGACAAGGTAAGAGAAGTAAGACACGAGAGAGAGGGGTGGGTAGATTGCGTTTTCCTAGACTGCAGGAAGGCCTTTGACACAGTTCCCCAAAAGAGATTAGGCCATAAGCTGGAGGATCAGGCGCATGTAACAGGGAGGGCACTGCAATGGATCAGGGAATACCTGACAGGGAGGCAGCAACGAGTCATGGTACGTGAAGAGGTATCACAGTGGGCGCCTGTGACGAGCGGGGTCCCACAGGGGTCAGTTCTAGGACCAGTGCTATTTTTGATATATGTGAACGACATGATGGAAGGAATAGACTCTGAAGTGTCCCTGTTCGCAGATGATGTGAAGCTGATGAGAAGAATTAAATCGGATGAGGATGAGGCAGGACTGCAAAGAGACCTGGACAGGCTGGACATGTGGTCCAGTAACTGGCTTCTCGAATTCAATCCAACCAAATGCAAAGTCATGAAGATTGGGGAGGGGCAAAGAAGACCGCAGACAGAGTATAGGCTAGTGGACAAAGACTACAGACCTCACTCAGGGAGAAAGACCTTGGGGTGACCATAACACCGAGCTCATCACCGGAGGCACACATCAACCAAATAACTGCTGCAGCATATGGGCGCCTGGCAAACCTGAGAATAGCGTTCCGATACCTTAATAAGGAATCGTTCAAGACACTGTACACTGTGTATGTTAGGCCCATATTGGAGTATGAAGCACCAGTCTGGAGCCCACACCTGGTCAAGCACGTCAAGAAGTTAGAGAAAGTACAAAGTTTTGCAACAAGGCTAGTCCCAGAGCTCAGGGGAATGTCGTACGAAGAAAGGTTGAGGGAAATTGGACTGACGACACTGGAGGACAGAAGGGTCAGGGGAGACATGATAACGACATACAAGATACTGCGGGGAATAGACAAGGTGGACAGAGATAGGATGTTCCAGAGAGGGGACACAGGGACAAGGGGTCACAACTGGAAGCTGAAGACTCAGACGAGTCACAGGGACGTTAGGAAATATTTCTTCAGTCATAGAGTTGTCAGGAAGTGGAATAGCCTAGCAAGTGAAGTAGTGGAGGCAGGAACCATGCATAGTTTTAAGAAGAGGTATGATACAGCTCAGGAAGCAGAGAGAGAGAGGACCTAGTAGCGATCAGTGAAGAGGCGGGGCCAGGAGATGAGTCTCGACCCCTGCAACCACAATTAGGTGAGTACAATTAGGTAAGTACACACACACACACACCCACACACACACACACACACACACACACACACACACACACACACACACACACACACACACACACACACACACACACACATACACACACGGGGGTGAGCATAACACTGGGCACATCTCTGGAGGCACACATCAACTAAATAACTGCTGCAGCATACGGGCGCCTAGCAAACCCAAGTACAGCATTCCGACATCTTAATAAGGAATAGTTCAAGACCCTGTACTCTGTGTATGTCAGGCCTTTATTGGAGTATGCAGCACCAGTCTGGAACTCACACCAAGCCAAGTATGTAAGGTAGCTAGAGAAAGTGCAAAGGTTTGCAACACGACTAGTCCCGGAGCTAAGGGGTATGTCCTACTAGGAGAGGTTGAGGTAAATCGACATGACAACGCTGGAAGACAGGAGAGATAAGTGGGATATGATAACGACATATAAAATACTGAGAGGAATCGACAAGGTGGACAAAGACAGAATGTTCCAGAGATGGGATACACCAACAATGGGTCACAATTGGAAGTTAAGATAAGATAAGATAAGATAAGATTTCGTTCGGATTTTTAACCCCGGAGGGTTAGCCACCCAGGCTAACCCAAGAAAGTCAGTGCGTCATCGAGGACTGTCTAACTTATTTCCATTGGGGTCCTTAATCTTGTCTCCCAGGATGCGACCCACACCAGTTGACTAACACCCAGGTACCTATTTGCTGCTAGGTGAACAGGACAACAGGTGTAAGGAAACGTGTCGAAATGTTTCCACCCGCCGGGAATCGAACCCGGGCCCTCCGTGTGTGAAGCGGGAGCTTTAGCCACCAGGCTACCAGGCCAGTTTTAGACTCAGATGAATCACAGGGATGTTAGGAAGTATTTTTTCAGTCTAAGAGTTGTCAGGAAGTGGAATAGGCTGAGAAGTGGAGGCAGGATCCATGCATAGCTTTAAGAAGAGTATGATAAAGCTCATGGAGCAGTAAGAGTGGGCTAGTAGCGGCCAGTGAAGAGGCGGAGCCAGGAGCTGTGAAGCTACCCCTGGAACTACAACTAGGTGAGTACACCTAGGTGAGTACACCTAGGTGAGTACACACAGACACAGACACACACACACACACACACACACACACATAGGCGGGGCCAGGAGCTAGGACTCGACCCCTGCAACCACAAATAGGTGAGTACACACACACACACACACACACACACACACACATGCTCAAGCTCGTGGAGCAGAGAGAGAGTGGACCTAGTAGCGACCAATTAGGCGAGTACAATTAGGTGAGTATCCACACACACACACACACACACAATCACTTCCATACGCACACACATGCACACACATGCATATACACAAAAACAGGATTTGCAATCTCGTTGGTTATTAGTTATCTTCTATGCGTCTATTCCTTTCAAGGTAAACTAGTGTGTTATTTATAATTATCTTCTGAAGTAACTTGTGCAGTACGCAAGGCAGTGACTGCTCTCTGGTTTAGTGCTGAATGCTTACATTTCTTTCAGCTAATTTTGAGCACATTTTCAGCTTCCCAGGTTTTTGTCTAGTGCTCTTTTTCTATCAACAATTTTTTGATGGTAATATCCTCTCTTTTTTTGCAGCACTGAAGATGATATATTTCCTAGTCCCGTTGTTATAGTTCTTACTAATTTCCACAGAAATGGTAGCAACACTTACCACTGCCTTTACTGTTATTAGATCATCTAGTCCTTCTTTGTTGATTTTATTTTTCATGGCTTCTTACAGTCTTCTTCCTCCGATTCTTCGATGAAAACCTTTTAGAACTTTCATAAAACTAAATTATGAGAAACTTGTATATTACTACACTGGCGATCTATAAAACAGTTTTAAATACGTATATGGTTGGAGAAATATTAGAAAATTCTGTTATAGAGAATGTTTGGGAAAACTGGAATAAGTAGTGGATGGGTGTACCCACATACGCAAAAATAATGTGGATAAGACATAAAAATTCCCAAGAACTAAAAAAATATGAGTTATAAATGTTCATTACAGAACAGGAGATATAAGAACCGCACATAAGGTTATAAAAGTATTTGCAAAACACATAAGGAAGATTTATTAATACCTTAAATGAGGAGTTTAATAGACCACAGATGTAAATAGAGAAAAACTGGAGTCGAAGGAATAACCGAATGGTAGAACAATGTCATAAATTAAAAATGATGAAACTAAGGGCTTCGGATGCTGACTTTTTCAGTTACATGATGAAAGAACTGCTGAAGATGGAAAATCACAAGCTTAGCTCTGTTTCTGTAGCTGAAAGTTGATAATCACGGTTAAGTCATCACATATGTACACAGATGACGAGTCGAATCTTTCAAGGATTAGTTCTTTAGTACCATATATATTAATAGCTTGATATAAGAACTGACGACCGAAGTATGAACCCAACTCTGGTAAAGAGGGGAAGGAAGAAGGATTGATGAGGAATGAAATGAGTGAAGTAGCGAGGAAAAGGAGGAGGAGATAGATCAAAGATAAGTGGTCCAACCACTTTCGATTTTTACTTGATAATAGCTATGTATGTAGAATACATTTTTCATGATCATGAAGTTAAAAGATAATACATATCGCAGTACCCAGCACTAGTAAACATGTAGACAGGAAAGGTGTTTACTTGTATACTGCTGCGTTAGGTCTGGGAACACTTTTTTTCATGACGAGTTCATGTGGTGGAAGGTCGTTGCTCAGACGACTTGTGGACTCGGAATCTATGCTGCGAAGAGAACATTCGTGTGAATGTGCTTTTAGTGACGGGGTTTACCGGAATCTAAACAGCTGATTATGACAGAATTTTGCTACGTTTACATTGTAGTTGGCGTGTGATGTGGGATGTAACAGGCTGTCAGTTTCCCAGCCCAAGATTCTTTGTGGTTTTGACATCAACAGGAGCGTTTTGATAGTGATTCCTTCATTACTTTCTTTCGACGTAGAGTTACACCTGATAGTGCTGATTTGTATTATGTCTAGTGGTGATTCTCTATTTCTTCGCTCAGTTGTCAGTTCTTCCTTCATCTTCTCAGCTACCTTTGTGTTTCTGATGTTTCTGCCAGCATCTTCAGAAAATTTAATAATGATGCTCTCTCCGTAGACTATAGAAATATATACATCAGACACTGGAAGATGAGGTAATCAGTCCCTCAGCTTAGGAACAGGTAATGAGCACCGTAGTCTTCAAGAATCTGAAGCATAGGCAGGAAGATTAGTGTTTACCCTCCTGTCTGCACTCATCACCTGATCCTAGGCTGAGCGACTGATTTCCTCACCTTCCAGTGTCTGCTTTATATATTTCTGGTCTTCATATTATTTTCAAGTATTGTATTAATTAAGTCACTATGTAGCGGAACGTCTTAAATTAAAGATTCCTGGATGTGCCTAATTCATCATCTTGTTATAATAATAATACAAGTACATGTACAACGTACACAGGCCTAGATGACGCCAGTGATATACTACTATATAAAAAGCTACTTGTTATGCAGAGCATTTCGGGCAATTTAGGTCAATTTTTTCCCAGGATGCAACCCACACCAGTTGACTAACTCTAGGTACCCATTTTTACTGGTGAGTGAACATGGACAACCGATGAAGGGAAACTCGCCTAATGTTTCCACCCATGCCGGGAATCGAACCTGGACTCTCAGCGTGTGAAGCGACAGCTTTGCCAACAGGCCATGGGCTACCGTGGCCAGGTGGTGTTGGTATTTAATAACGTTCTTATTCAATAAAAGAAAGGATAGAGGAAATATGGTCAAGACATTCAAAATATTCAGGATATTAAACAGAGTAGAAAAGAGCAGGAGAGAGTTCAGGTGGAACTTTGATAACAGGAAAAAGACGCAGTGTCTAAAGCCAATATTAGTCACCAAAACTCACGAAATTGTAATGACACGACAGCAGACAAAATCAAGGAACGGGTGGTGTTTGAACCTATGGCAAGTGAGTCGTGCAATGGCCTATGTTTTAGGACTCACTTTCTGTGTTTTAGGACTCACTTGCTATGTTTTAGGACTCACTTGCTATGTTTTAGGACTCACTTTCTGTGTTTTAGGACTCACTTGCTATGTTTTAGGACTCACTTGCTATGTTTTAGGACTCACTTGCTATGTTTTAGGACTCACTTGCTATGTTTTAGGACTAACTTGCTATGTTTTAGGACTCACTTGCTATGTTTTAGGACTCACTTGCTGTGTTTTAGGACTCACTTTCTGTGTTTTAGGACTCACTTGCTATGTTTTAGGACTCACTTTCTGTGTTTTAGGACTCACTTGCTATGTTTTAGGACTCACTTTCTGTGTTTTAGGACTCACTTTCTGTGTTTTAGGACTCACTTGCTATGTTTTAGGACTCACTTTCTGTGTTTTAGGACTCACTTGCTGTGTTTTAGGACTCACTTGCTATGTTTTAGGACTCACTTTCTGTGTTTTAGGACTCACTTGCTATGTTTTAGGACTCACTTTCTGTGTTTTAGGACTCACTTTCTGTGTTTTAGGACTCACTTGCTATGTTTTAGGACTCACTTACTGTGTTTTAGGACTCGCTATGTTTTAGGACTCACTTGCTATGTTTTAGGACTCACTTTCTGTATTTTAGGACTCACTTGCTATGTTTTAGGACTCACTTTCTGTGTTTTAGGACTCACTTGCTGTGTTTTAGGACTCACTTGCTATGTTTTAGGACTCACTTGCTGTGTTTTAGGACTCACTTGCTGTGTTTTAGGACTCACTTTCTGTGTTTTAGGACTCACTTGCTATGTTTTAGGACTCACTTTCTGTGTTTTAGGACTCACTTGCTATGTTTTAGGACTCACTTGCTATGTTTTAGGACTCACTTGCTGTGTTTTAGGACTCACTTGCTATGTTTTAGGACTCACTTGCTGTGTTTTAGGACTCACTTGCTATGTTTTAGGACTCACTTTCTGTGTTTTAGGACTCACTTGCTATGTTTTAGGACTCACTTGCTATGTTTTAGGACTCACTTGCTGTGTTTTAGGACTCACTTGCTATGTTTTAGGACTCACTTGCTGTGTTTTAGGACTCACTTTCTGTGTTTTAGGACTCACTTTCAGTGTTTTAGGACTCACTTGCTATGTTTTAGGACTCACTTGCTATGTTTTAGGACTCACTTGCTATGTTTTAGGACTCACTTGCTATGTTTTAGGACTCACTTGCTATGTTTTAGGACTCACTTTCTGTGTTTTAGGACTCACTTGCTATGTTTTAGGACTCACTTTCTGTGTTTTAGGACTCACTTGCTATGTTTTAGGACTCACTTGCTATGTTTTAGGACTCACTTGCTATGTTTTAGGACTCACTTTCTGTGTTTTAGGACTCACTTGCTATGTTTTAGGACTCACTTGCTATGTTTTAGGACTCACTTGCTATGTTTTAGGACTCACTTGCTGTGTTTTAGGACTCACTTGCTATGTTTTAGGACTCACTTGCTATGTTTTAGGACTCACTTGCTATGTTTTAGGACTTACTTGCTATGTTTTAGGACTCACTTGCTATGTTTTAGGACTCACTTGCTATGTTTTAGGACTCACTTGCTATGTTTTAGGACTCACTTGCTATGTTTTAGGACTCACTTGCTGTGTTTTAGGACTCACTTGCTATGTTTTAGGACTCACTTGCTGTGTTTTAAGACTCACTTGCTGTGTTTTAAGACTCACTTGCTGTGTTTTAAGACTCACTTGCTGTGTTTTAAGACTCACTTGCTGTGTTTTAGGACTCACTTGCTGTGTTTTAAGACTCACTTGCTGTGTTTTAAGACTCACTTGCTGTGTTTTAGGACTCACTTGCTGTGTTTTAGGACTCACTTGCTGTGTTTTAAGACTCACTTGCTATGTTTTAGGACTCACTTGCTGTGTTTTAAGACTCACTTGCTGTGTTTTAGGACTCACTTGCTATGTTTTAGGACTCACTTGCTATGTTTTAAGACTCACTTGCTGTGTTTTAGGACTCACTTGCTGTGTTTTAGGACTCACTTGCTATGTTTTAGGACTCACTTGCTATGTTTTAGGACTCACTTGCTGTGTTTTAGGACTCACTTGCTGTGTTTTAAGACTCACTTGCTATGTTTTAGGACTCACTTGCTGTGTTTTAAGACTCACTTGCTGTGTTTTAGGACTCACTTGCTATGTTTTAGGACTCACTTGCTGTGTTTTAGGACTCACTTGCTATGTTTTAGGACTCACTTGCTATGTTTTAAGACTCACTTGCTGTGTTTTAGGACTCACTTGCTATGTTTTAGGACTCACTTGCTATGTTTTAAGACTCACTTGCTGTGTTTTAGGACTCACTTGCTATGTTTTAGGACTCACTTGCTGTGTTTTAAGACTCACTTGCTGTGTTTTAGGACTCACTTGCTGTGTTTTAGGACTCACTTGCTATGTTTTAAGACTCACTTGCTGTGTTTTAGGACTCACTTGCTATGTTTTAGGACTCACTTGCTATGTTTTAGGACTCACTTGCTGTGTTTTAGGACTCACTTGCTATGTTTTTGGACTCACTTGCTGTGTTTTAGGACTCACTTGCTATGTTTTAGGACTCACTTGCTATGTTTTAAGACTCACTTGCTGTGTTTTAGGACTCACTTGCTATGTTTTAGGACTCACTTGCTGTGTTTTAGGACTCACTTGCTGTGTTTTAAGACTCACTTGCTGTGTTTTAAGACTCGCTTGATGTGTTTTAGGACTCACTTGCTGTGTTTTAGGACTCACTTGCTGTGTTTTAGGACTCACTTGCTGTGTTTTAGGACTCACTTGCTGTGTTTTAAGACTCGCTGTGTTTTAAGACTCACTTGCTGTGTTTTAAGACTCACTTTCTGTGTTTTAGGACTCACTTGCTGTGTTTTAGGACTCACTTGCTGTGTTTTAGGACTCACTTGCTTTGTTTTAGGACTCACTTGCTAAGTTTTAGGACTCACTTGCTATGTTTTATGACTCACTCGCTGTGTGTGGAAAATAATTTCCCAAAATTATGCGGTGTAAATAAACCAAACTAAAAGTGTATTTTAGAGAATGGAGCCTACAGGGAGGCTCTACGGCTGCGCTGACGAGCGGGGTGGCTCGCCATTGTGTTTTGAATGGAGTACAAACACGTTAATGTAAAGTGAATAATTTTCGTTGCTCTAGAGGTTATATTGGGCTTACACTTCTCAAATAGGAGCCGAAATTGTTGGATGTGCATTTCTGCATAATTTGAGCATTAAATTGATGTACAGGACAGCTCCAGGAACCTCATATAAGCTATCTAAATTATGTTTGTAATTCTGGCCAGTATTATCATCATAATTTTTGGTTAGAAGGAGGTTTTTTTGAGTATGATTCACAGTAATCTCCTGACAAATTGGCGAGTGCTATGATTATAAATTCTCCTTCTGTTATATAAATGTGTATATGTAATCATTTATTAATTTTAATATACAGTCCACAAAAATTATAATAATTTTACCAGAATTCCTGTTAATGTACATTTCATTTGTAATTAATATAGGTCTAGAGCAACTTGTGGATATGACAGTTGTAGGTATCGAAGGGGGACATTTTCGTGACCTAGGTGTCCCAAATTCCTACTTGTCTATGTAACTCTGATATATAATAATTATCTTAGTTACCATTTACTGGTATGTACCTTATGTTACATCCAAGTAAATGTAATTTTCCACGATTTACCCATTGGTCCTTCTTGAACCGAAGGTAATTAGTGAAGTCATTGACTAGTGAATTAATTACTTAATAATTATATGTGAAATGACAGAAGGAGGTGGATGTTAGGTCCACAAATTTACTTAATGTGTAGTGGATTATAATTATTATAATATTAATTTTGCTCAGCCAAGTCTGGCTAAGATTTATATTATGCATTTAAAATTTATATTAGAATTTTCTTACATATGTGATTACCAAGCTCAAGTGTATCTAACATTATTAATGTGTATTTAAAATTTATATTACAATTTTCTTACATGTAATTGCTAAGCTCAAGTGTAGCTAGGATTTATTCAAAGGTAAGTTGTAATATTTACCTTTATGAAGTGCATAAATTAGTACATAATCAGTGTTATTAATTAAGTTGAATTTAATACATTGCATCATGGCTGAAAATGAGGAAATTAATGTAGAAGACAAACATATGGAATATAGAGCAAAAAAGCATCACTGCAGGCTAGAAAAGGCCATATAACAAAGGCATATAATAAATGTTTGGAATTAATGAATCAAGAAACTGTGAATACTGATGATTTAAAATTCTATTTAGATGCTTTAGGGAATAGATATGATTCATACAAATTATATTACAACAAATATGAAGGAGATTTGTTAGTAAACTGTGTAGATGAGACTGAAGTAGATATTATGATTAATCAGTATTATGAATTAGAGGAAAAGATTCTTTCTTGTAAAAGTCAGGCATTGAATAAATTAAAATGTGTGAACCAGGCAGTTAATCAGTCTGCTCCAACAAATAAGATGTCTTTGCCAAAACTCCCAGAATTATGTTTACCTGTATTTAGTCCTGGAGAAAATTGGGAGGAGTTTTGGTCAATTTTTAAAGCAGCTGTGTATGATAGGAGTGACCTAGCCTGTGTAACTAAATTATTTTACCTCAAAGGACAGGTAAGAGGAGATGCTCACATACTCATACAAGCCTTTCCCAATGAAGATGATTCTTACAAAGAAGCAGTTGACTTGTTGAAGGTCACGTATGGTAATATAGAACAAAGTAGGTTGGATCTAGTGAATATCATTGTTAATTAAAATCTCCAGATCACACTTACAAGGGTTTACAGCACTTTAGAGTCAAACTGGAGAGCACTCTCAAAACTTTAAGTAATAAATATAATCTGAAGGAATCAGACTGGTTACTGAGTGCCATTATACAGAGTAAATTAAGCTCTAAAACACTTGAAAGGCTCTCAAACAAGTATCACAAAGGTTATTTTGGTCTGGAGGAAATAAGACTAGGTCTACAAGAATTCAGTTGCAGACCAGCCAACTAACTCATTTTAAAGATGCAACACATAATAACTCTGAGGTATCTGTCAAGTTTCACAAAGGGAAAAATTATCCCAATGTTAATAATCAAAATTCATTTCCTAAAAAGAGTTGCATAGGTGCATATCAAGTAGCAGGAATTAGAAATAATGATTCTCCACAAGGTAAGAAGAATAAGTACCCTCCTAAGAGTAACCCAGTTAATAAGAAACCAGTCAAAGAAAAGAGAGATTGTCTCTTCTGCAAGGGTACTCATTTTTCTAAGAATTGCAACGCATACAATTCATGGAATGATAAAGCTGAAAGACTGGAGGTACTTGGCAGATGTATCAGATGTCTTGGTAATCACAATGTAAAGGATTGTCATACCAAATTAAACAACTGTTATCAATGTCACAAAGGAAGACACCATATAGTCATGTGTAAAGGTCTATATGATAATGTTGATAATAATGATAATGTTGACAATCCTGACACAACAGTGGCTAATGGAAAAATTGCTGCTAATGTTAATAATGATGGTTTTGCTGAAGTAGCCTTACCTGTGTTAGGGGTAAAAATTTATGATAAAAGACATAAATCAAAAAATGTAACTGCATTATTAGACCAGGGATCCCAGCGTACTTTCATAAAACGTAAATGTCTTGATGGTATGAAAGTACAGATGGGAGATCCTACAACTCTTAAATTATCTGGTTTTCTCTCAGATAAAAGGGCTCAATTGTATGACACTGTTTATGTGACTGTCAGTTTGGGCAATGAGAAAAAACGTGTCAGTGCAGTAATCGTAGATAGACTTCCAGAGAAAATATCTACAATAGGGCTTAATAAAGCTACAGAAAGACTTTCACATGATGTAAATTTAGCCCCTTCTGGTGTAAATGATGATTCTGAAGGCCCAATAAATATTTTGATAGGTAATGACTATTGTGCCTCCTTTGTAAAGGGTATGGTAAAGAAATGTGGTGTCACCCTTTTAAAGACTGCAGGAGGCCATGTAATCTATGGTAGGATTCCTCGTAATAATAATGCATGACTAGAGGAAACTATAAATACTATAACTGTGTGTCTTACTCATGAAATCGTGCCCCAGTATAATTCTTCCATAGAGGAAGAATTGAGCCAGTGCATAAATTGTGGGAATTAGACAGCATTGGAATAAATGTAAATGAAGAAAGTCCAGACGATTCTTTTACCCAGGAACAATACCTGAGAGATGTAAAATTTAAATCTGGACAATACTGGGTACGACTTCCGTGGAGACTGAACCATCCAGAATTGCCCACTAATTACAGAATGGCATATGAACAATTACAGGCTCAGCTCCGCAAACTGAGTAAGACACCAGAATTGCTGACTGCCTATAATGATATAATTGCTGAACAATTAATTAATAAATTTATAGAAGAGGTACCTCCTGAGCAAGCCATAATTTATGGTCACTATTTGCCACATCACGGACTGAAGAAGGATTCTAAGACCACTCCTCTGAGGATTGTGTTTAATTGTAGTGCCAGGAGTAACAAAAATGTACCTAGTTTAAATGACTGTTTGATGACAGGTCTGTCGTTGACAGAAATATTAGGAGATATCCTATTAAATTTCAGGATGAAGAATTATGCCTTTACGGCTGACATAAGTAAAGTTTTCCTAAGAGTGGGTTTACAAGAGGCTGACCGGGATTGTACCCGCTTCTTATGGCCTGAGAATCCTAGTGACCCACTTAGAGCTCTGAAAGCCTTTCGCTTTATGAGCGTATTATTTGGTGCTACATCCAGTCCGTTCCTACTTCAAGCGACGATAAATGCACACCTTAAACGTATTGGAAGTCCATTGAGTAAAGTAATGAGCAAACAATTTTATGTGGACAATTTCCTGGGTGTGACGTCAACTGAAGAGGAACTGTTAATGACTTATGGAGAGGCTAATAAAATAATGCAAAGTGCAAATATGCCTCTGAGGGAATGGAATAGTAATTTGTCCAAATTAAAGGACAAAATAAGTAAAGATTACCCTGGAGATGAAGTGCCAAAATGTAGTATTGTATTGGTATTAACTTGGGATACTGAGAGAGATTTGTTGATGTTAAAACCTAATAATTACAGTATGCCCAGTAAATTCCAATGTTGGAGCTCCCATGCCAGGTGGATAATCCAGATGGGAAAAATATACTCCACATTTTTTGTGATGCTTCAAAATTGGCATATGGAGCAGTTGCTTACCTTCAATGTAATAGTGTTATTTCTCTTGTTATAGCTAAGGCTAAAGTGTCTCCAATTAAATCACGTACCCTATCTCAGTTGGAATTAACAGCCATTTATGTAGGTGTCAAATTAGCTAATTTTATAAAAAATAAGTTGCAGGAGATAAATATTAGCGACACTGCAATTTGGTCTGATAATGAGGTATCCTTACAATGGATTCGTAATGGAAACAGTAAAATTGTGTCCGTACAAAACAGAGTCGCTGAAATTAATCAGATGCAAGAGATGTATAATAGTTTGGGCCAGCATATGTTAACATTTAATCATATACCAGGTGAGGAGAATCCAGCTGATTTCTTGTCTCGAGGTTTACCTCATGCTAAATTTGTAAATGCTGTATCATGGTTTAAAGGACCGAGCTGGTTGGTAAATAAAGCTAATTGGCCTGTACAAAAGGCGTATATTGCTCCTGTTGAAATTACTGTGACCACCGCTCCAATAGTTTGCCATTCCTTAGCCACTGATATAAATAGGTATTCTTCTTTACCCAAACTAGTCAATGTAACTAAGTTGGTGTTTAAATTTCTAAACAAGATGAATATCTTATATAAGTTTATACATCCTCTTGAATATTGGACAAAGAGGGTACAAGAAGAAATCTATGGAAATGAGATTAAATTGATGATGGAAGGAAAAATTGTGAAAGGTTCCATAATAGAGAAATTGGGGCTGTATTTAGACAACAATGTAATTAAGTGCAGAGGTAGGTTTCAAAATGCTGAACTGGGTGATTATGCTAAATGCCCTATCTTACTGCCCAAAACTCATCATCTAACAAATTTAATTGTTCTAAGTGCCCATAAAAATGTAATGCATGGTGGGGTACAAGATACTTTAAATTGTATTAGGGAAACTTTCTGGATTCCACAGAGACAACAAAGTGTAAAATGGGTGATTAAATCTTGTGTAATATGTCGCCGTGTGGATGCCAGACTCTATATGTACCCAGGTCTTCCACCATTGTCAAATAAGCAATTTGAGTCGTTTAGCAATGACCTCCACCCGACCGCAGTGTGGAAAATAATTTCCCAAAATTATGCGGTGTAAATAAACCTGACTAAAAGTGTATTTTAGAAAATGAAGCCTACAGGGAGGCTCTATGCCTGCACTGGCGAGCGGGGTTACTCGCCATTGTGTTTTGAATGGAGTACAAACACATTAATGTAAAGAGTATAATTTTCATCGCTCTAGAGGTTATATTGGTCTTACACCTCTCAAATAGGAGCCGTAATTGTTGGATGTGCATTTCTGCATAATTTGAGCATTAAATCGATGTACAGGGCAGCTCAAGGAACCTCAGAGAAGCTATCTAAATTATGTTTGTAATTCTGGCCAGTATTATCATCATAAATTTTGTTAGAAGGAGGTTTTTTTGAGTATGATACACAGTAATCTCCTGACAAATTGGTGAGTGCTATGATTATAAATTCTCCTTCTCTCATATAAATGTGTATATGTAATCGTTTATTAATTTTAATATACAGTCCACAAAAATTACAATAATTTTACCAGAATTCCTGGTAATGTACATTTCATTTGTAATTAATATAGGTCTAGAGCAACTTGTGGATATGACAGTTGTAGGTATCGAAGAGAGACATTTTTGTGACCTAGGTGTCCCAAATTCCTACTTGTCTATGTAACTTTGATAAATAATAATTATTTTAGTTACCATTTATTGGTATGTATCTTATGTTACATCCAAGTAAATGTAATTTTCCACACTGTGTTTTAGGACTCACTTGCTATGTTTCAGGACTCACTTGCTATGTTTTAGGACTCACTTGCTGTGTTTTAGGACTCACTTGCTGTGTTTTAGGACTCACTTGCTGTGTTTTAGGACTCACTTGCTGTGTTTTAGGACTCACTTGCTATGTTTTAGGACTCACTTGCTGTGTTTTAGGACTCACTTGCTATGTTTTAGGACTCACTTGCTGTGTTTTAGGACTCACTTGCTGTGTTTTAGGACTCACTTGCTATGTTTTAGGACTCACTTGCTATGTTTTAGGACTCACTTGCTGTGTTTTAGGACTCACTTGCTATGTTTTAGGACTCACTTGCTGTGTTTTAGGACTCACTTGCTATGTTTTAGGACTCACTTGCTATGTTTTAGGACTCACTTGCTGTGTTTTAGGACTCACTTGCTATGTTTTAGGACTCACTTGCTATGTTTTAGGACTCACTTGCTGTGTTTTAGGACTCACTTGCTGTGTTTTAGGACTCACTTGCTATGTTTTAGGACTCACTTGCTGTGTTTTAGGACTCACTTGCTGTGTTTCAGGACTCACTTGCTGTGTTTCAGAACTCACTTGCTATGTTTTAGGACTCACTTGCTTTGTTTTAGGACTCACTTGCTATGTTTTAGGACTCACTTGCTATGTTTTAGGACTCACTTGCTGTGTTTTAGGACTCACTTGCTGTGTTTTAGGACTCACTTGCTGTGTTTCAGGACTCACTTGCTATGTTTTAGGACTCACTTGCTGTGTTTTAGGACTCACTTGCTGTGTTTTAGGACTCACTTGCTGTGTTTTAGGACTCACTTGCTATGTTTTAGGACTCACTTGCTGTGTTTTAGGACTCACTTGCTATGTTTTAGGACTCACTTGCTGTGTTTTAGGACTCACTTGCTGTGTTTTAGGACTCACTTGCTGTGTTTTAGGACTCACTTGCTATGTTTTAGGACTCATTTGCTGTGTTTCAGGACCCACTTGCTATGTTTCAGGACTCACTTGCTATGTTTTAGGACTCACTTGCTGTGTTTTAGGACTCACTTGCTGTGTTTCAGGACCCACTTGCTATGTTTCAGGACTCACTTGCTATGTTTTAGGACTCACTTGCTGTGTTTTAGGACTCACTTGCTATGTTTTAGGACTCACTTGCTGTGTTTTAGGACTCACTTGCTATGTTTTAGGACTCACTTGCTGTGTTTTAGGACTCACTTGCTATGTTTTAGGACTCACTTGCTGTGTTTTAGGACTCACTTGCTGTGTTTTAGGACTCACTTGCTATGTTTTAGGACTCACTTGCTATGTTTTAGGACTCACTTGCTGTGTTTTAGGACTCACTTGCTATGTTTTAGGACTCACTTGCTGTGTTTTAGGACTCACTTGCTATGTTTTAGGACTCACTTGCTATGTTTTAGGACTCACTTGCTGTGTTTTAGGACTCACTTGCTATGTTTTAGGACTCACTTGCTGTGTTTTAGGACTCACTTGCTGTGTTTTAGGACTCACTTGCTGTGTTTTAAGACTCACTGTGTTTTAGGACTCACTTGCTGTGTTTTAGGACTCACTTGCTATGTTTTAGGACTCACTTGCTATGTTTTAGGACTCACTTGCTGTGTTTTAGGACTCACTTGCTGTGTTTTAGGACTCACTTGCTGTGTTTTAGGACTCACTTGCTATGTTTTAGGACTCACTTGCTATGTTTTAGGACTCACTTGCTGTGTTTTAGGACTCACTTGCTGTGTTTTAGGACTCACTTGCTGTGTTTTAGGACTCACTTGCTATGTTTTAGGACTCATTTGCTGTGTTTTAGGACTCACTTGCTGTGTTTTAGGACTCACTTGCTGTGTTTTAGGACTCACTTGCTGTGTTTTAGGACTCACTTGCTATGTTTTAGGACTCACTTGCTGTGTTTTAGGACTCACTTGCTGTGCTTTAAGACTGACTTGCTGTGTTTTAAGACTCACTTGCTTTGTTTTAAGACTCACTTGCTGTGTTTTAGGACTCACTTGCTGTGTTTTATGACTCACTTGCTATGTTTTAGGACTCACTTGCTGTGTTTTAGGACTCACTTGCTATGTTTTAGGACTCACTTGCTATGTTTTAGGACTCACTTGCTATGTTTTAGGACTCACTTGCTGTGTTTTAGGACTCACTTGCTGTGTTTTAGGACTCACTTGCTGTGTTTTAAGACTCACTTGCTGTGCTTTAAGACTGACTTGTGTTTAATGGGTTTATTGGTGATGCTGCAAGCGGGTGGTTAATGATAAACGTCTTCGGAGGCTTCTTACTTTATTGTTAAGTCGTGGTGCGTACACAGGCTTGTGTGTTGTGCCCATGGCTCGGGAGGGCCAAACCAACAGAGAGAGCTAGGAGTAGGCCTCGCGTCTTCCTGCTAGGCCGCTGTGTGAGTGAGAGTGAGGCAAGGGCAGACAGGCTGGCGTGCCCCCCGAGAGGCCTGGCTACAGAGGGCAGCATCTGAGTGGCGTGAAATATGAACTAAGCTGGCAGACAGCATAGGCTGTCTATGCAGACAGTACAGGGTGTCTACATATGCTCGGCCACCTACCGCGCATTGTCCCGACGCGACAATACTGGTGGTAAAAGGAACTCGGTCTCTCTCTCGTAGGAACAGGGCACAGAACACAAAATAAAAGCATATATATACATATGGACGTGGAAAAAAAACTTCCTACAGGGAGGGAAGAA
The DNA here is from genome assembly GCF_038502225.1 of Cherax quadricarinatus. Classification (NCBI taxonomy): domain Eukaryota; kingdom Metazoa; phylum Arthropoda; class Malacostraca; order Decapoda; family Parastacidae; genus Cherax; species Cherax quadricarinatus. Next base: position 43,370,166 of record NC_091303.1, on the reverse strand, counting down.
AAAAAACATGTGGGGTGTGCTAAACATTGTGGTCATAGGCAGTGAGCATCGAAGGGCATCACTGCATGCCTTCCTGTGTCTGGACAGATACTGCAACACAGGAGACATCACTGTGACGTAGCAGGGTACGGTCTCCTCTGGAACGGTGAAGCAGTCATCGTAGGAGTTGCTGCAGGTTTTCAGTCAACCTGTGGCACGACATGCTGGTGCCCTCGAGTGAGGCGTCGACAAAACTCGGCAACTTGGCAGGACTTCTGGCAAGTGACTCAGGAGGACACTTCTCGACTGGTACTGTCGCTGGGCTGTCACTGCCGGCGAGCGTGGAGCGAGTTGTGGAGCGAGTTGTGGCAGAGACAACTGGGCGAAACATCTGGGAGTCGTAACATCATACAACAGACTGCAGTGAGCGAGCTAGCAGTCAAAGTGACATCATCTTTGTGCAGGCTGCTCACTGAAGCTTGTGACACAAGGCTGACACAGTGCCTGCCGACAGGGCTGACTGCGGCTTGACGAGTATCATTCTCTCGACAGTTGGAGTTACAGCAGAGGTTAGTCTAAGCATCCCCAGACTTGTTTCTCTACATATAACTGCACTCTGACAGTCTGGAGGTGAAGTGAAACAAATCTCGATGGGAATCATAGCAGGTACGATTCTGCAGAACATCATGAGCGACGAGCATAAAAGCTTTCTGTACAAGAGGGCTCGGTCACTCGGGGTGTCTGATAGCTGTCAAACACACTGGTCACACGGGTGACTTAACAGTGGTGCTACTTAGGTCTGGCTCAGACCTCAATGGACACACAGAAACTTTACACACCCATGGTACATGTGGTACAACATGGCTTAAACTAGCAAATGATGCTTTTCTGTGCATAAAACTGACTCTAAGACATACTAAAATGTGAGAACACTGACTGAGAGGAATTAATTAACACGACATATATCTTCTCTCAGTCTTCTCGACAATACTAAAATAATTACTGAACACTCGATGGTGACATCATGTGATGTCGCGAGGTGACGTCAGCAGACATCTCGAGGTGACGTCAGGCAGACCTCGTGAGGTGACGTCAGCAGACATCGTGACGTCATGAAGTCGGGCAGCATCGTCGGTGACGTTAATGTGATGCAGGCAGCAGACCACAGCATGTGGCCTGGGACATCTGGTAACTCACATGGCTGGTAGATCTACATGACATTGCCCACACCCACGTGGCGTCGGGATCCACGTGGCATCGTGATCTACATGGCATGCTGATCCACGTAGCTTCGGGTGACCTCGGGCACTCGGATACACAGCTCTGGCAATGAATTCACACGAAAAACAGCAGAAAACACAGCAGAGGGAGTGGGCAGTGGTGAGTGTATGGTAGGCTGGTGAGGTGTGAGAGTACAGCAGGGCGAAGCAAGGAACGGCCACTTCCTCTTCCCACAGACATGTGGAGAACTCACACTGGACGCAGAAATCACCACGAAACTCACCTCTGGCTTGCTGAAACAGCTGTGCTGAGCTGAACAATAACATCAACATACAAGTGACGCTAAACACGTGACTTGAGAAACAGCATGGGATGCTGTAGCGTGGGGTCACTGCCACTGGGATGCCACTTACAATTCTCGGAGAATTTTGGCAAATTTCGGCCTGGATCCTGCTTGTACCTGTGTCTGGATGCTCAAACCTGCAGACATGACATCAGGATAACTCGTTGAGAGACGGATGCTTGTTGTGTAGGGGGATGAAGTGAACAACTTCATTCCTTCCTTCCTCTCTCTGGGCAAACACACTGCTGCGACCACCGCTGCTACCAATGTTTAATGGGTTTGTTTGGTAGGTGCTGCAAGCGGTGTGTGAATGATGAACTTCGGAGACTTCTTACTTTATTGTTAAGTTGTGGTGGGTACACAGGCTTGTGTGTTGTGCCCATGGCCCTGGAGGGCCATCCCACGAGAGAGAGCTAGGAGTAGGCCTTGTGTCTTCCTGCTAGGCCGCTGTGTGAGTGAGAGTGAGGCAAGGGCAGACAGGCTGGCATGCCCACCGAGAGGCCTGGCTACAGAGGGCAGCATCTGAGTGGCGTGAAATATGAACTAAGCTGGCAGACAGCATAGGCTGTCTACACTTGCTGTGTTTTAAGACTCACTTGCTTTGTTTTGAGACTCACTTGCTGTGTTTTAGGACTCACTTGCTGTGTTTTAGGACTCCCTTGCTATGTTTTAGGACTCACTTGCTATGTTTTAGGACTCACTTGCTGTGTTTTAGGACTCCCTTGCTATGTTTTAGGACTCACTTGCTATGTTTTAGGACTCACTTGCTTTGTTTTAAGACTCACTTGCTGTGTTTAAAGATTCACTTGCTGTGTTTTAGAACGCACTTGCTGTATTTTAAGACTCACTTGCTGTGTTTTACGACTCACTTGCTGTGTTTTAAGACGCACTTGCTGTGTTTTAAGACTCACTTGCTGTGTTTTAAGACTCACTTGCTGTGTTTTAAGACTCACTTGCTGTGTTTTAAGACTCACTTGCTGTGTTTTAAGACTCACTTGCTGTGTTTTAAGACTCACTTGCTGTGTTTTAAGACTCACTTGCTGTGTTTTAAGATTCACTTGCTGTGTTTAAAGATTCACTTGCTGTGTTTTAAGACTCACTTGCTGTGTTTTAAGACTCACTTGCTGTGTTTTAAGATTCACTTGCTGTGTTTAAAGATTCACTTGCTGTGTTTTAAGATTCACTTGCTGTGTTTTAAGACTCACTTGCTGTGTTTTAAGACTCACTTGCTGTGTTTTAAGACTCACTTGCTGTGTTTTAAGATTCACTTGCTGTGTTTAAAGATTCACTTGCTGTGTTTTAAGACTCACTTGCTGTGTTTTAAGATTCACTTGCTGTGTTTAAAGATTCACTTGCTGTGTTTTAAGACTCACTTGCTGTGTTTTAAGATTCACTTGCTGTGTTTAAAGATTCACTTGCTGTGTTTTAAGATTCACTTGCTGTGTTTTAAGATTCACTTGCTGTGTTTAAAGATTCACTTGCTGTGTTTTAAGACTCACTTGCTGTGTTTTAAGACTCACTTGCTGTGTTTTAAGATTCACTTGCTGTGTTTAAAGATTCACTTGCTGTGTTTTAAGACTCACTTGCTGTGTTTTAAGATTCACTTGCTGTGTTTAAAGATTCACTTGCTGTGTTTTAAGATTCACTTGCTGTGTTTTAAGATTCACTTGCTGTGTTTAAAGATTCACTTGCTGTGTTTTAAGACTCACTTGCTGTGTTTTAAGACTTACTTGCTGTGTTTTAAGATTCACTTGCTGTGTTTAAAGATTCACTTGCTGTGTTTTAAGACTCACTTGCTGTATTTTAAGACTCACTTGCTGTGTTTTAGAACGCACTTGCTGTGTTTTAAGACTCACTTGCTGTGTTTTAAGACTCACTTGCTGTGTTTTAAAACTCACTTGCTGTGTTTTAAGATTCACTTGCTGTGTTTAAAGATTCACTTGCTGTGTTTTAAGACTCACTTGCTGTATTTTAAGACTCACTTGCTGTGTTTTAGAACGCACTTGCTGTGTTTTAAGACTCACTTGCTGTGTTTTAAGACTCACTTGCTGTGTTTTAAAACTCACTTGCTGTGTTTTAAGACTCACTTGCTGTGTTTTAAGACTCACTTGCTGTGTTTTAAGACTCACTTGCTGTGTTTTAAGACTCATTATGGGTTCTAGTCGCACCTGTTTAGCCATTTATTAGTCACCAACCTTTCATCTAAAACTATACAAGATTTAGTCAAGGAAAAAGAAACAATTGAGCACAACTGTCGGCGTCTGCGCCACACCATGTGGAGGTTATGACAAGATTTATGTCAGTAAAACCTCCAAAGACCTGGATACCAGGCTCAAAGACCATATTAACTCATGCTGGAGCAACGATGCACTCTACACAGAGGCACCGAGAACCACTTTATGAACCTCAAAGAAAACAGTGGTCGCAACATGCAACATATTATGCGTCTCCTCCTCTCTGTACCTAGTCTATAACTAATGTTTTTGCCACGAACAGTAACCTTGCATATCCCGCACAGGAGCTACATAGTGCCGGTCTTTTGCCACTTGAATCCAGATCAAACTTTGAGGCAGCAAGTTCACAATAAGTACAACGAGCAGGTTTTTTCTTTCTACTCTGGCCAACCAATGCCAGGCAAGTGGATCTAGCCCCAGCTCTTTCCCTCTATGGAAAATACTGCATATATTTTCCAGAAATACAGTATTTTATATGTAAATTGATGGCTTATATTGTAGGTAATAAAAATTAATTTGTAAATAAAGAACCAGTGATGGATGAGCATCGCTTGGGAAGAGACGCCATTGTTTTGAATGTGGTACAGGCACGCTAATGAAATGTGCATAATTTTCGTCACTCTAGGGGTTATATTGGGCTTAAAACCTCTCAAATAGGAGCCGAAATTGTTGGATTTGCAGTCCTGCATAACGTGAGCATTAAGCAGATGGACAGGATAGCTTCAGAACCCCAGCTAAGTTGTCTATTTATGTTCAGATTCTGGCCAGTATTTTCTTCATATTTAGGCAGGGGCTTTGTATATGATACACCAAGTAATCTCCAGACAAATTGGTGAGTCTTATTATTATAAATTCTCCTTCAATGTATATGTATTCACATTTTAAATTTAATATACAGTCCACATAATTATATTAATGATTTTACCAGAATTCCTGGTGATGTATATTTCATTTGAAATTAATATAGGTCCAGAGTGACTTGTGGAGAGGTAGATTATGGTAGGTATCGAAGGAGGACATTTTTTGCGACCTAGGTGTCCTAAAATTCCTACTTGTCTCTGTAACCTTGATAAAGAATAATTATCTTTGTTACCATTTACTGGTATGTACCTTATGAGTTACATATAGGTAAATTTAATTTTCCACACCCTCAATCTCCAGATCATTCCTCTCCCTCACTTCTCTTCCATTATCCAAATCTCCCCTTCACCCTCATGGGTCTTACCTGGGAGTATCCTGTCCGGTCCTCTCTTGTCTTGAATATGTATTATAGCCAGAACGAATAATAGCATTCAAACTATGGAATCATTCATCATCTCAGAAGCTTCAGCATAGCTTTCTTTGTAGTAATTGATAATGCGTTCACCTAACTTCTCTTATTCAGTTAGCTACCCATCACATATGACTGTAAGCTCTCATTCTTTTGACCTCTTTACAACATATATATATATATATATATATATATATATATATATATATATATATATATATATATATATATATATATATATATATATATATATATATATATACATATATATATATATATATATATATATGTATATATAAATATATATATATATATATATATATATATATATATATATATATATATATATATATATATATATATATATATATATACATATATATATATATATGCAAGGAATTCGCAAGAGCAGGCGAAATATACACAAACACTGATCAGTGTTTGTGTACATTTCGCCTGCTCTTGCGAATTCCTTGCATTGTTAAAATCTCTAGTAAGGCTGATGCATGCAGGGGATGAGACGAAAAGCTGTAAGCCTTCTCCCTGAAAGCTGGCTGCCTTGGATCAAAGACTAGCTCAAGCTGGACACCAAGGTATTGGTCCAGTGTGGTGAGTTTGGTACAGCACTGTGTACCTTGTTCCAAGGTTCGTAGGTTCGAGTCTCCTTCAGCCAGGAGGGTGCTTTACACTACAGTTTTTAAACTGCAACATTAACACCTTTCCTTCAGAGTGCAGGCACTGTATTTCCCATGTCCAGGACTCAAGTCCGGCCTGCCGGTTTCCCTGAACCCCTTCATAAATGTTACTTTGCTCACACTCCAACAGCACGTCAAGTATTAAAAACCATTCGTCTCCATTCACTCCTATCAAACACGCTCAGGCACGCCTGCTGGAAGTCCAAGCCCCTCGCACACAAAACCTCCTTTACCCCCTCCCTCCAACCTTTCCTAGGCCGACCCCTACCCTGCCTTCCTTCCACTACAGACTGATACACTCTTGAAGTCATTCTGTTTCGCTCCATTCTCTCTACATGTCCGAACCACCTCAACAACCCTTCCTCAGCCCTCTGGACAACAGTTTTGGTAATCCCGCACCTCCTCCTAACTTCCAAACTACGAATTCTCTGCATTATATTCACACCACACATTGCCCTCAGACATGACATCTCCACTGCCTCCAGCCTTCTCCCCGCTGCAACATTCATCACCCATGCTTCACACCCATATAAGAGTGTTGGTAAAACTATACTCTCATACATTCCCCTCTTTGCCTCCAAGGACAAAGTTCTTTGTCTCTACAGACTCCTAAGTGCACCACTCACCCTTTTCCCCTCATCAATTCTATGATTCACCTCATCCTTCATAGACCCATCCGCTGACACGTCCACTCCCAAATATCTGAATACATTCACTTCCTCCATACTCTCTCCCTCCAATCTAATATCCAATCTTTCATCACCTAATATTTTTGTTATCCTCATAACCTTACTCTTTCCTGTATTCACTTTCAATTTTCTTCTTTTGCACACCCTACCAAATTCATCCACCAATCTCTGCAACTTCTCTTCAGAATCTCCCAAGAGCACAGTGTCATCAGCAAAGAGCAACTGTGACAACTCCCACTTTGTGTGTGATTCTTTATCTTTTAACTCCATGCCTCTTGTCAAGACCCTCGCATTTACTTCTCTTACAACCCCATCTATAAATATATTAAACAACCACGGTGACATCACACATCCTTGTCTAAGGCCTACTTTTACTGGGAAATAATTTCCCTCTTTCCTATGTACTCTAACTTGAGCCTCACTATCCTCGTAAAAACTCTTCACTGCTTCACTCCAAAACTATATCCCCACCTGCTTTTAACATTTCTATCTTTATCCCATCAATCCCAGCTGCCTTACCCTTTTTCATTTTACCTACTGCCTCACGAACTTCCCCCACACTCACAACTGGCTCTTCCTCACTCCTACAAGATGTTATTCCTCCTTGCCCTATACACGAAATCACAGCTTCCCTATCTTCATCAACATTTAACAATTCCTCAAAATATTCCCTCCATCTTCCCATTACCTCTAACTCTCCATTTAATAACTCTCCTCTCCTATTTTTAACTGACAAATCCATTTGTTCTCTAGGCTTTCTTAACTTGTTAATCTCACTCCAAAACTTTTTCTTATTTTCAACAAAATTTGTTGATAACATCTCACCCACTCTCTCATTTGCTCTCTTTTTACATTGCTTCACCACTCTCTTAACCTCTCTCTTTTTCTCCATATACTCTTCCCTCCTTGCTTCACTTCTACTTTGTAAAAACTTCTCATATGCTAACTTTTTCTCCCTTACTACTCTCTTTACATCATCATTCCACCAATCGCTCCTCTTCCCTCCCGCACCCACTTTCCTGTAACCACAAACTTCTGCTGAACACTCTAACACTACATTTTTAAACCTACCTCATACCTCTTCGACCCCATTGCCTATGCTCTCATTAGCCCATCTATCCTCCAATAGCTATTTATATCTTTCCCTAACTGCCTCCTCTTTTAGTTTATAAACCTTCACCTCTCTCTTCCCTGATGCTTCTATTCTCCTTGTATCCCATCTACCTTTTACACTCAGTGTAGCTACAACTAGAAAGTGATCTGATACATCTGTGGCCCCTCTATAAACATGAACATCCTGAAGTCTACTCAACAGTCTTTTATCTACCAATACATAATCCAACAAACTACTGTCATTTCGCCCTCCATCATATCTTGTATACTTATTTATCCTCTTTTTCTTAAAATATGTATTACCTATAACTAAACCCCTTTCTATACAAAGTTCAATCAAAGGGCTCCCATTATCATTTACACCTGGCACCCCAAATTTACCTACCACACCCTCTCTAAAAGTTTCTCCTACTTTAGCATTCAGGTCCCCTACCACAATTACTCTCTCACTTGGTTCAAAGGCTCCTATACATTCACTTAACATCTCCCAAAATCTCTCTCTCTCCTCTGCATTCCTCTCTTCTCCAGGTGCATACACGCTTTTTATGACCCACTTCTCGCATCAAACCTTTACTTTAATCCTCATAATTCTTGCATTTACACATTCATATTCTCTTTTCTCCTTCCATAACTGATCATTCAACATTACTGCTACCCTTTCCTTTGCTCTAACTCTCTCAGATACTCCAGATTTAATCCCATTTATTTTCCCCCACCGAAACTCCCCTATCCCCTTCAGCTTTGTTTCGCTTAGGGCCAGGACATCCAACTTCTTTTCATTCATAACATCACCAATCATCTGTTTCTTGTCATCTGCACTACATCCACGCACATTCAAGCATCCCAGTTTTATAAAGTTTTTCTTCTTCTCTTTTTTTAGTAAATGTCTACAGGAGAAGGGGTTACTAGCCCATTGCTCCCGACATTTTAGTCGCCTCATACGACACGCATGGCTTAAGGAGGAAAGATTCTTTTCCACTTCCCCATGGACAATAGAAGAAATAAAGAAGAACAAGAGCTATGTAGAAAAAGGAGAAAAACCTAGATGTATGTATATATATATGCATGTGCATGTCTGTGAAGTGTGACCAAAGTGTAAGTTGGAGTAGCAAGATATCCCTGTTATCTAGCGTGTTTATGAGACAGAAAAAGACACCAGCAGTCATCTGGCAGGACGGTAGTACTTCCCTGGGTGGTTGCTGTCTACCAACCTACTACCAATAACAACATTGCGACTAGCCAATGACTCGAACCCATGTTGTTTTGGCCCGCCTCGTAGTGTTCATGGTGAGCGAAAACAATATGACGCTCTAATCCACAGGACCACCAAATCCTACAAGAATCACGAACCCAGCAGAGCTAGGTGTTTTACCGTGAAACGAGGACATACTGTGGTGTGAGTGCATCTGAGTTACTTTCTTTCTACTACCCGTTTGGTGTACTAGCCTAACAAGCAGTATTTTATTTTATTGTAACCACGAACAAGTGGTATTGATCAATAACAACACTGCGACTCGCCAAGGACTCGAACCCATGTTGTTTTGGCCGGTCTCATGGTGAGCGAGAAACCACATGATGCTCTAACCAACAGGACCACCAAATCCTACAAGAATCAATACCACTTTTTCGTGGTTACAATAATATAAAATACTGCTCGCGGAGGCGCCCACACCACCATATGTTCTCGGATCAAGGTAAAACATCTAGCACTGCTGGATGCTTGATTCTTGTAGGATTGCGTGGTCCTGTGGGTTAGAGCATCATTTGGTTTTCGCTCACCATGAGGCAGGCCAAAACAACATTAGTTCCATATATATATATATATATATATATATATATATATATATATATATATATATATATATATATATATATATATATATATATATATATATATATATATATATATATATATATATATATATCGAACTAATATATCTTATATCTTACATCTTACATTACTTTGCTGCGAATTCTGTCTGATTAAATGCAGTAGCCGGTCATATTAAAACAGGTTTGTGTGCACCACCCGGTGCAACGGAGCATAGGTCTGGCAGCTACAACTAGCTCACATACTGAGTGTCCTTGGTTCGATTCCCGGCACTGGTGAAAACGTTGGGCATGACTCCTTACACCTGCTACCCCTGTTCACGTAGTAGTAAGTATGTATTTGAGTTTTAGTCAACTGTTGAGGGTGACATCCTGAGGAGTATAAGTATATCGTAGACAGGGCTATGTAATGAAGTGAGTTGAGATAAGACAGTCTGTAAAATTGATTTGTGTAAAAAAATAATCCGTTCTGTTAGACTCTCAAGGCATCCCTAGTGTGAGCAATTTTGTGAAAATATGCATAATTTTGAAAAAATTTCGTTGAACAAAAACAAAACGAAAATTATTATATCAATAGTTAGCGTAGATATGCGATAGATTTGTAAAACAAAGAAGTGATGTGGGATAAAGAGATTGTATATGGGAGAAATGGTGTGAGGGGTGGCGGAGGTGGCAGGCAGCCAGGTATTCTGGGGGGGGGGGGGTGGAGGAATGTCTCTGCAACACTCTTATCGATCAACTGATTGACGTCACTTCTGGCCTACGCGCCGTCATTTCTCACGTCTAGATTGTCAAAAAGAAAAGGAGTTTGATTTAAGTATCAAGTGGAAGTTAGAACTAAATGATCTGAAGACAAGTTCTGACTGACATGTAGCACGTTAACGTCAGGTAGGCGCCAGGTAGTATACTCTCTCCACTTGTGTGTGTGTGTGTGTAGTAGTGTGTGTATGTGTGTGTGAGTGTGTGTGTATGTACTCACCTAGTTGAGGTTGCAGGGGTCGAGTCCGAGCTCCTGGCCCCGCCTCTTCACTGGTGTGTGTGTGTGTGTGTGGGTACTCACCTATTTGTTGTTGAAGGGGCCGATTCATAGCTCTGGGCCCCGCGTCATCACTGACCGCTACTAGGTCCACTCTCTACCTGCTCCGTGAGCGTCATCAAACCTCGTTTTAAAACTGTGTATGGTTCCTGCCTCCACTAAGTCACTTTTTTCGGTTATTCCACTTCCTGACAACTCTGTGACTGAAGAAATACTTCCTAACATCTCTTTGACTCATCTGAGTCTTCAGCTTCCAATTTTGACCCCTTATTTCTGTGTCCCATCTTTGGAACATCCTGTCTCTCTCCACTTTGTCAATTCCTCGCAGTATTTTTGTATGTCGTTATCATGTCTCCCCTAACCCTCCTCCTGTCCTCAGTGTAGTCAGTCCAAAGGATTGTATGGTCCAGTGGATTAAGGCGTCATGAGTTTTCGCCCACCATGAGGCAGGCCAAAGCAGCTTGGGTTCGAGTCCTTGGCTAGTCGCTGTGTTATTATTGATATACACACACACACATATATATATATATATATATATATATATATATATATATATATATATATATATATATATATATATATATATATATAAAGAGAGAGAGAGAGAGAGAGAGAGATTGAGAGATTGAGATTTTATTACATAATATGGTACAAAAGGTTTAAGAGATACATTGTTGTTATTAAGATGGCATATACAGTTGAAGATTGAGACACTTATGCAACATATGGGAATCTTTATTCAGGAAACGTTTCGCCACACAGTGACTTCATCAGTCCAGTACAAAGCAGAAGGTGTAAGGAGAGGAGGAGTTTGAGGTAATCAGTCCCTCAGCCTGGAGTCGATGTGTTCAGTTCATCAGTCTTGTAGAATGTACAGCATAGGGCCGAAAACGTGGCTTATATACTGTAGTCAGGTGAGGCGAAGCAGCTTAGATGCACTCTTTCCCCATGAGCCAAGGGTCTCTGAGCCTATGGGAACAAACATATAATGATGGGCAAGTTCTCCATATTTTCTAGACTTTTGGGTCTCCCTGAAGCTGGCGGCTGCCCCTCCTTCCTTCCTGGTATATTGGAGATAGGTAACCATATGTAGTCCCACACCACCTGTTTACTGTCTGTCCAGGCTTGAAGTGTGATACCATCTGGACGCTTCTGGCTGCCATCAGATCTGTATAGTTGGGGTGGCTCCCTTACTGCTGGGCATCCGGCTGTTGTGAGGCTCCTCTTGATAATAATGTTATCAACCTCTTCATGCCTTGCAATCTTTCCCTCGGAATTATGGCACACAATATATATAATATATATAAAATATATACAATATATATAAAATGAAAGCGGGTAAGGCAGCCGGGATTAATGGGATAAAGATAGAAATGTTAAAAGCAGGTGGGGATATAGTTTTGGAGTGGTTGGTGCAATTATTTAATAAATGTATGGAAGAGGGTAAGGTACCTAGGGATTGGCAGAGAGCATGCATAGTTCCTTTGTATAAAGGCAAAGGGGATAAAAGAGAGTGCAAAAATTATAGAGGGATAAGTCTGTTGAGTATACCTGGCAAAGTGTATGGTAGAGTTATTATTGAAAGAATTAAGAGTAAGACGGAAAATAGGATAGCAGATGAACAAGGAGGCTTTAGGAAAGGTAGGGGGTGTGTGGACCAGGTGTTTACAGTGAAACATATAAGTGAACAGTATTTAGATAAGGCTAAAGAGGTCTTTGTGGCATTTATGGATTTGGGAAAGGCGTATGACAGGGTGGATAGGGGGGCAATGTGGCAGATGTTGCAGGTGTATGGTGTAGGAGGTAGATTACTGAAAGCAGTGAAGAGTTTTTACGAGGATAGTGAGGATCAAGTTAGAGTATGTAGGAAAGAGGGAAAATATTTCCCAGTAAAAGTAGGCCTTAGACAAGGATGTGTGATGTCACCGTGGTTGTTTAATATATTTATAGATGAGGTTGTAAGAGAAGTAAATGCGAGGGTCTTCGCAAGAGGTGTGGAGTTAAAAGATAAAGAATCACACATAAAGTGGGAGTTGTCACAGTTGCTCTTTGCTGATGACACTGTGCTCTTGGGAGATTCTGAAGAGAAGTTGCAGAGATTGGTGGATGAATTTGGTAGGGTGTGCAAAAGAAGAAAATTGAAAGTGAATACAGGAAAGAGTAAGGTTATGAGGATAACAAAAAGATTAGGTGATGAAAGATTGGATATCAGATTGGAGGGAGAGAGTATGGAGGAGGTGAATGTATTCAGATATTTGGGAGTGGACGTGTCAGCGGATGGGTCTATGAAAGATGAGGTGAATCATAGAATTGATGATGGGAAAAGGGTGAGTGGTGCACTTAGGAGTCTGTGGAGACAAAGAACTTTGTCCTTGGAGGCAAAGAGGGGAATGTATGAGAGTATAGTTTTACCAACGCTCTTATATGGGTGTGAAGCATGGGTGATGAATGTTGCAGCGAGGAGAAGGCTGGAGGCAGTGGAGATGTCATGTCTGAGGGCAATGTGTGGTGTGAATATAATGCAGAGAATTCGTAGTTTGGAAATTAGGAGGAGGTGCGGGATTACCAAAACTGTTGTGTATATATATATATATATATATATATATATATATATATATATATATATATATATATATATATATATATATATATATATATATATATATATATATATATATATATATATATATATATATATATATATATATATATATATATATATATATATATATATATATATATATATATATATATATATATATATATATATATATATATATATATATGTGTGTGTGTGTGTGTGTGTGTGTGTGTGTGTGCAATAAGATCACAGTAAACAGGTGATATCAAAATATGCAAAACAACCACTGTGAAAGAATAGTGAAATTCCAAGCGCTTTCGTGACTTCTTACATTATCAAGGAACTATAAAAACAATACATCAAAGGAAGGCATATAAAGGGTCGAGATCACACCTCACCATCACATCCCACAATAAAGCAACACCTGACGTGCGACGACACCCGACTCGTAAGAAAGGAGGAACACTGCAGCAGGCCTGTTGACCCAACTAGGCAGGTCCTTCACGACATTTCACTAACAAAATATTTACCCAACAAGTTTGAGCAGGGTATTGTGACGTCATGGTCAGCCAAGAAGTTTGAGCATGGTATTGTGACGTCATGGTCAGCCAACAAGTTTGAGCATGGTATTGTGACGTCATGGTCAGCCAACAAGTTTGAGCATGGTATTGTGACGTCATGGTCAGCCAACAAGTTTGAGCAGGTAAGTCCAAGTGTGTGTGACCTCACGGCTGACTGACAGGATTGAGCAGGTAAACCCAGGTGTTTGTGACATCACGGGTGACCAACAGGTTTGATCAGGTGAGTCCAGGTGACGCGACGTCACGGGCGAGTGGCATGTGTTGCCAAAACAGTATTCTCTGAGTAACTTTTAATAAAGACAAGGTTTATTAGAAATAGATGGCTAATCATATTAACTGAAATACATGATGGAATAATATATGCTTTGAAGAAGTCTCACATATTGTGTGTTTTGTAATATTAAAAATGTTATTCGATGATGGCAATGACTGAAAATATTGGTATAAATTTTGGGTGAAATGAGAAGGGATCAGTTAGTCAGAAAAAAAATGGAGATTGTTGTTGATAACTCTGTTGATTTAAACAGTGACAGATGATTCTAGTATGGTTTTTATAAAAAAATTATATACATTTCAGAGAGTTGAACCCATTCAAAGAAGAGATGTAGTGGAACAAGTTCTCTCAAAAGAAGAGACTGTGGCTGAGGTCCGAGAAATGGCTCAAGAATGGAGCAAAGAAATACTGGAAAACGGAAAACTTATTGATACGAGAATGTGAATGAAATAGTGATTTATCTTCGAGTTTTATTATACCAAAATCCAAAAAGTTAATTACGAAAATAGATTTTGAAATGGCTGATCCTAGTTTAGGAAAGTTTATTTATTTAATTCATAACGAACTTTTCATTTGTAATTAACATTATTGAGCAACTCTTTTTGTAGTACTTGGCGACTATTTATGTGTAAGGAAGTGTTCTGCATACATTAGTTACCCCTGGACAATATCGGTGAACCGCAGATGTATTATATTTTGGAAAACAATATACCTGAGAATCTTGTCAGTCAAATATTTAATAGACAGTATAATCTGTGCATTTTTCATAGATTGTACAACACAAAGAAATAGAAATTAATTTGGAGTGTTCAGAAATGGTATTACCAGCTAAGTTTAAAGGGAAACTTAACTTAGAAAGACAGCTCATCGCCTGCACAGCCGCCCCTGCAGACGAGGTCTTGAGAAGCTGTCGAAGTCATCTCTCAACCGGCTGTAAAGAGTTATAATTTGTAAGATTATAAATTACCCCTAGGGGGTGTTATGTCAGCATATTTCATTCACTGATTGCTGACAAACTTACTTGTGTGGACTCAAAAGTCCGCCCCTTACTGCCGACTATAGGTTGATTACAAACTCCTTGCGACTCAAGAACTGTGCAGTCCCCCGTACTACAAGAAATTCATAACCTACCTTGCTCTTGTAGCATGAGCTATGGTGTTCTTCACACCTTCGACAGATATTGGTCACTTGATAGAAGCTGAAGCGTCCTTGGATGTCCACGTCTTCCATAGTCTAGGAAAATGCATGCTGGTACACTATGTTCCACAAGATTTGTCTTTATTGTTCACAATCTTATCACTAAAGAAGCTGATCACACTTCTCTTAAGTGTTTATTGTGTTTTATGAGACACTTTGTTCACACTAACGCACAGATCGTTCTTTGTTGGTTATCCTGGCGTCAGTGTCACTCTCAGTAGAGTCAAAAGTAATCTGAAGACGCCACAGCGCCCCACGCCATCACTGCCCCCAGCACAAAGGAAAAGCTGACCTAGTACCTTTGCTTCCTTGCCACTTCCTCGATGAAGCAAAGCAGAATGTTTATATCTTGCTATCTTAAGCATAGACAACAATGTCCACTATCTTTACTATGGTAATTAAGTGGGAGCAGGATTTTCCTTAATTGTCCTGCTAAGGTAAGAGATGTACTGTCTCTTATTAAACTACACTCTGCAACACTGGTGCAAGGAGCAGCGGTCGCTTGACCACGTCGCATACTCGTACTGCATCTGCGATCAGTTTACTCACTGTAGCAGTAAACAAGATATTTGCCCCTTCTGAGAGGGCTGGGCCCCTCAGGGCTGAAAGGGGCTGAAGGGGCTGAAGGGGGCTGAAGGGGGCTGATACCCCCCTCCTGGAGAAAATTTTTCCACACTGGGGGGCGGCAGAGGTTCGCTGCAGGTGAACTATTCATCACTTAACATTAATTTGATTTTCTCACTCGCCACCACTGCTGCTTGTCTTTTCTGAACAGCTTTAGTCTGTGTGGTTTCTGGAGAATCACTAATTTTGTTTTCAACACTGTGTAATTCTAACGGTACTAGTTTATTTATTGTCCGCTTATTCACTACACCTTTGTTCAAAACATCAACTGTCCTGATGATTCCATTTGCATCAGGATATAGGGTCACAATTTTTCCAAGTGGCCATTGGGACCTAGGACCATCATTGTCGATAATCACTATGTCACCAGATCTTAAGGACTTATGATTTTTCAGGAACACCAGCTCCATAGAAGTGTTCTCTCAATGAGGTGAGATAGTCTTCTCGCCAAATTTTCTCTCAACGTTCAATCACTTTATTAAGGTGTTTGAATTTACGTCTGAGTTGCTCAGGTTCGAAATAAGTAGGATCCTCTATGATTTCTTTATCATTCATGGGAGGAACAGGTTCGAGCCTTCTGCCATGGAGTAAACGAGATGGACTTAACACTTCTAAATTGTCCAGATCATCGGTAACATAAGTTAGAGGTCTGTTGTTAACTCTATTTTCTATTTCAGTCACAACTGTACGGAATTCTTCTAAGTCGATTCTTTTACGATGAAGAGTCTTCCTTAAACATCGTTTTACAATGCCGATCATTCTTTCATAAAATCCGCCGTGCCATGGAGATTTAGGAGGAATGTATCTCCAACAACAACTGCGTTGATTCAGCATCTGTTGTACTTCTGGTTGATCAAAGATCTTGCTTATATAAGCAGCACCAGCAACAAAGTTCGTTGCATTATCTGAAATCATCAGTCTGGGACATGCCCTTCTGGCTGCAAACCTTCTGAATAATTTGATAAAGGTTTCAGCAGACATGTCAGTGGCTACTTCTAGATGTACTGCTCTAGTTGTAGCACAAGTGAACAAACAGATGTACACCTTGATGGGAACTTTATCAACTGTTTTGGTTAAAATTATTGGTCCAGTGTAATCTACACCTGTCACCTCAAATGGAGTGATATGACAAACTCTTTCAGAGGGATATGGAGGTGGACCTGGATACTGACATGCTCGCATATC
This sequence comes from Cherax quadricarinatus, assembly GCF_038502225.1. Classification (NCBI taxonomy): domain Eukaryota; kingdom Metazoa; phylum Arthropoda; class Malacostraca; order Decapoda; family Parastacidae; genus Cherax; species Cherax quadricarinatus. The sequence goes on along the minus strand of NC_091303.1, from coordinate 43,353,314 downwards.
GTAGTGACGACAAGTAATACAGTCCTTTATTTGTTTTTTCACACTTTGTCGACCTTGAGGTATCCAGTAGGATTGTCGTATATGACAAAGTGTGTCACCTACCCCACCATGTAACATGTTACTGTGGGCGTTTTGCACAATCAGTTTTGTTAGCCAATGATTCTTGGGGATCAATATTGGATGTATGGCTTCTTTAGGTAGTGAAGAATTATGAATTCTTCCTCGACATCTTATAATCTTTTCCGAGTCGAGATAAAGTCCTAAAGAATTAATCATGACAGGTTTCTTTGGGGATTTATCTTGTGTTTCCAGAAATTTATATTCTGTAGAGAAAACATCTTTCTGTATTAGTTTCACCCAGTATTTAATGGGTTCAAGACATTCATAATCAGGCTTTATTCCTTTAATTAATTTAAAGACAAGAGCTGTAACTCTTAAGAGTCTACCCAAAGATGAGTATTTAGATCCATCAATGACTCTTTCTGTTGTGTCTGCAGTATTTACACAACTTATTTCTGCTGTGTTCAAGCAGACTGTTTCTTCTGGCATAATGTGAGCTTTTTGCTGAGGCCAGTTATTTTCATTAGAGAGCCAGTTCGGTCCGTAGAGCCATAATTTATTATCCACAAATTTCTTGAGTGGGACACCACGTGACAACATGTCAGCTGGATTCTCTTGGGTAGAGACGTGGAGAAAGAGATAATCTCTCTGCATCTCTTTTATTTCTGCTACTCTGTTCTGTACATAGACCAACTTACTCTTATTATTTCTTAACCATTGGAGAACTGCTTCATTATCACTCCAGATCACGTTTTTTTCAATAGTGAGATAATCAAGTACTTTGTTGAGATAGACAGCTAATTTTGTACCTACATAGAGTGCTGTCAGTTCCAATTGTGGTACTGTTCTGACCTTCAAGGGTGCTACCCTGGCCTTTGAAGTAATTAGTGTACTTCCTTCAGCATTACTCATGTAAGCTACAGCGCCATAACCTCTGGTTGACGCATCACAGAACACATGTGATGTGTACTTGTTTTCCTCTTGACCTATTTGTCTGGGAAATTTAATTTGATGAAGTTGTTTAAACTCCTTGGATATTTCATCCCATGCTTGACTCATTTCTAGAGGCACGTTCTCATCCCATCCAATTTTGAGCTTCCATGCATCTTGCATAAGCATTTTACCCTTTATGGTAATTGGTGAGACGAGTCCTAGAGGATCAAAACATTGTGATACCTCTGACAGTAAACTACGTTTAGTGAGTGTACTGCATGATTTATTGTTTATCTTTTTGAGACTCAAAGTATCTTCCTGTGTGTTCCAATTAAGTCCCAGCATATTGTTGCAATCAGGAATTTCAGCTTCAGGGAAATCTTCGATAAGTTCCCTTAATTGCTTTGAATTAGTATTCCACATCCCTAGAGGCATATTTGCTTCCTTCATCTCCTTGTTAGCTTCTCTGTATAAGGATTTCAAATCCTCCTCTTTATTCACACTACCTTGAAGATTGTCCACATAGAAACTTTTCTTTAAGATTTCTTTGAAGGGACTTTCAGATTTCTTCAAATGTGTATTTAGAGTAGCTTCTAGTAAGAATGGAGAGGATGTTGCACCAAATAATACTGATTTGAAACGATAAGTTTTCACAGGACTTTGAGGATCATGTGGATTTTCAGGCCACAAGAATCGAGTATAATCTCTACCTATTTCTTGTAGTCCTACTCTTAAGAAAGCTTTGGAAATATCAGCCGTGTAGGCATATGGGTTTGTGCGAAATTTCATAAGCACGTCTCCAAGCTTCTCAGTTAGTGAGGGTCCGGTCATCAGACAGTCATTAAGACTTGCTACATCTTTATTTGCACGTGCGCTGCAATTATATACAACACGTAGTGGAGTGGTTTCAGAATCTTTTCTGACTCCATGGTGCGGGAGATAATGAGCGTCTGTCTTCAACTTGTCTTCGACTATTTCCTCAATGAATTTATTGTCCAACTGTTCTTGTATGATATTATCATAGACAGTCAGTAGCTCTGGATTCTTCCTGAGCTCATGTATTTGTGCTTTCATTTGTCCGAAAGCCATGCGATAATTGCTAGGCAGATGTTGTGGATTTAATTTCCATGGTAACCTAACCCAATACTGTCCATCTTTATATTTGATAGTGTCCAAATATTGGCTATAAGTGTGAGACTCTTGTGGGCTTGGTTTATTTATATCAATACCTATCGCATCTAAATCCCACAACTTATCAACTGGTTCATTCATTTCTTCCAGTAATGATAATTTTTGCTGTGGTACATGATCAGCGGTTATTCTCGTAACTAGTACATTTTCCACTGAATCAATATCAGTTTCTTTCCCACTTTGAGAGGGAATGGGACCACATATCATGTGGCCTCCTGCTGTTTTCAGCAAGTGAACATCATGTTTACTTACTATATTTTGCACAAAACAGTGATAATAATCACTTCCAATGATTAAATCAATTGGACTAATTGTGTCCGTCTGTATGTCAGGACAGGCTAACTTGACCTTAGCTGCTTTCAGTGCTGCAACTGTTTCTTTTAATCCCTGGATCTGCACAGACTTAGTCAAATCATCTACTACCACAGCTTCTACTGTCTTTTTCCTGTTTCCTAGACCAACTGTGATTCTGGCTAGGTCATATGTCTGTTTACCAGAATTGTGGAAAAAACCAGCTATATCTAACTGTATTTTGGCATAGGGTTGTTTATTCAGTTTCTGCAACACTGTTCTTCTTATGAAGGACCTTTGTGAGCCTTGATCAAATAATGTTAGCACATTGGTTTTGTGTAATTTATTAGATAACTCAACTCGAGCTATCGGGAGAGCAGTTGCTTTAAACTTATCTCTCACATTTAATGCTGTTGCTTGTTGACTTCCTGGTTCTGTAGAAGTTTTCTGTTGTTCAGCAAAGGTATTTGGGCATAATGCTGTATGATGCATACCCTTGCATTTAAAACACTTCTTCAGTGAGCATTTTCCTCCCTTGTGTTCACCTAAACACTTGATGCACCTTTTCAGCTGATGTGTATTGAATACAATACTGTGCCCAATGTGTTCCATCACAAAGTACACATTTTGGAGTACGGTTATGTGTGACAGTCAGTTTATTGTCTGTTGTATTCACAGCTTGATAAGTGCCTATATGGGATTTCCCATTCTGTGGTTTAGTGGGAGTAGGTATACTCTTTTTATACTGATTTGAAGGTTTATTATCCACTGGATTTATGGATTTTTCATCTTGTCTCGTTGCTTGCATGCATGAAACTATTGTTTGTAAACCATTGCTAATTTCCTCACAAGTGAAATAGCGTTTATTGAACATAATATTTAATCGTTCAATAGTTTGTGGTGACAACTTATCTTGTACAATACCACTGATAACCCAATCACATTGTCTTAGGTCATATTTAGCATCTAGAGATCTGAGACTATTGTCTAATTTGATTCTAAATGCCTGTAAGTCTGAAAAACAATGTTTGGGTGGCTTCAAGCTTGATATTAAGACTGCATGTCTAACTCTGGCCTTGTCAGCATCAAAGTAATTGTCTGCTAAGACACGTAAGGCTATTTGATAATTACCTTTCACCACCGGAAATGACTTAATCAGTTCATAGGGTTCTCCCTTCACAAGACATTTAAGATAATTGTACTTAGCAATCTCATCTATGTCAGTTCGTGAATTTACTATGGATTGAAAACCACTAATGAATTCTTCATAATTATGACCTTTGAAAATAGGTAATGACAATGTAGGTAAGCTTGGTAATGGGACACTTGTTGTTGTTACAGGTGTAACAGGTGTTTGACCATTAGTTACAGTAGGTCTCTGTGACAGAGTTTTGCGGCAGATAGCCTGTACTCCTGTCCACCTTAATTTTTGATTACTAAATGTATCCAAAACATTTTTAATTTCATCCTCAGATGGGTCTGATTCAAGAAACTTATTTTCATAATGTGTATAGTCTGAATTAATTATTTCCAGACGTTGTGTAAGTAATTCAAATTTGACCTCAAGATCATCAAAGTCTATGTTTGTATCTTGAGTTAATCCTATACAGACTGAAATTAGATTTTCTAATTGTGTAATCTTGGTCTGTAAAGACTGAAACTGAGTTTTCAAACAAGCCATTTTAATGGTATACTGTAAATTCTAGCATCACACTTAGAGTGTTTAAAAAACACTGTACTGCTATAAACAGCTGAGTTTTTGTTATGCTTAATTCAGCAATAATCAGTCAGACACTACTGACCCACTAAGCTTAACCTCAGGGTCAATGGCCATGAAGGGTACACAGTACATGTGTCTGGTGTTTATGGCTTGAGTTTGCTGTGTCAGCCTGACCACGATGATTAATCGTAAATAACGATGTTATACACTTCATTCACTATACACTATAAATGTCACTGTATAACTGTAAATCACACGTGAATATTACTTACACATATATAAATGTCACTGTTAATATATATATATATATATGAAAGCTTAAATTTATATATATAGTTCCTTTAATATAACAGGTAGATCTATAAGAAACAAACTTTAACACAATCTCTTCTCTTAATTTCTATCTATAAACATTATAAACACTATGTGTATATACACTCAGACAAACCGAACATCACTTGGGTTGTTGTTGTCTTAGTCAGCACTTCTTCGAGCTTGGAGCAGTGGATGCCGGGTGCTATCCCCCGTTTTCTTGTTGGGTGAGTCACACAGCTCCCGTTTTCTTTGGGTGAACGCTGGGTGAGCGCCCGTTTTCTTTTGACTGCCCATTCTCTGTGATTGAGTCTGGAGGGACTCATTTATACTGATTTAAATTGTAAAACACTAGTTTTAGTTTTTTTTCGAAGGACCTTGGCTCGTAGTTTATTTGTACACTGTAGTACAACATATCTGGACCACAGTGTGGCCTTTATCCGGTTCGAGCACGACCAAAATGTTGAGAAATGGTATTACCAGCTAATTTTAAAGGGAAACTTAACTTAGAAAGACAGCTCATCGCCTGCACAACTGCCCCTGCAGACGAGGTCTTGAGAAGCTGTCGAAGTCATCTCTCAACGGGCTGTAAAGAGTTATAATTTGTAAGATTATAAATTACCCCTAGGGGGTGTTATGTCAGCATATTTCATTCACTGATAGCAGACAAACTTACTTGTGTGGACTCAAAAGTCCGCCCCTTACTGCCGACTATAGGTTGATTACAAACTCCTTGTGACTCAAGAACTGCGCAGTCCCCCGTACTACAAGAAATTCGTAACCTACCTTGCTCTTGTAGCGTGAGCTATGGTGTTCTTCACACCTTCGACAGATATCGGTGACTTGATAGAAGCTGAAGTGTCCTTGGATGTCCACGTCTTCCATAGTCTAGGAAAACGCACACTGGTACACTATGTTCCACAAGATTTGTCTTTATTGTTCACAATCTTATCACTAAAGAAGCTGATCACACTTCTCTTAAGTGTTTATTGTGTTTTATGAGACACTTTGTTCACACTAACGCACAGATCGTTCTTTGTTGGTTATCCTGGCGTCAGTGTCACTCTCAGTAGAGTCAAAAGTAATCTGAAGACGCCACAGCGCCCCACACCGTCACTGCCCCCAGCACAAAGGAAAAGTTGACCTAGTACCTTTGCTTCCTTGCCACTTCCTCGATGAAGCAAAGCAGAATGTTTAAATCTTGCTATCTTAAGCATAGACAACAATGTCCACTATCTTTACTATGGTAATAAAGTGGGAGCAGGATTTTCCTTAATTGTCCTGCTAAGGTAAGAGATGTACTGTCTCTTATTAAACTACACTCTGCAACACTGGTGCAAGGAGCAGCAGTCGCTTGACCATGTCGCATACTCGTACTGCATCTGCGATCAATTACTCACTGTAGCAGTAAACAAGATATTTGCCCCTTCTGAGAGGGCTGGGCCCCTCAGGGCTGAAAGGGGCTGAAGGGGCTGAAGGGGGCTGAAGGGGGCTGATACCCCCTCCTGGAGAAAATTTCTCCACATGGAGTGCACATTTCACAGATATTAATCAATATATTAATAGCATTGAAGCTATTGCGTAACTTGAAAAGTCAGCAAAACCAGACTCACGATGCATTATTCTAGCAGGGTAATGATCAAACCATTGAGTGGGACAGTCAATTACTCGTTCAAAATTGCACTTGCAGCTGTCGTTAGTGGCAGACTGCAGGTCAAATGCAATACAATTCTATCGCTCAAAGAAGCCTTTGTTATCGTCTGCACTGATCACACAGAGGCCGAGAAACTACTTACCAGCGCTGCCACCACCACTCGACGTGATCAGGGATTTCTTGTCTTGACTTCCCCAGCTCTGAGGGCCAGGAGAACTGTATTCCTCAAGCGACTCGACAACCTCATCACTGCACAGACCACTGAAGAAATCAAATTATCTATTGAAGAACCCTTGGGCTAAGGTGGACTATATTAGCAAAATACCCAACGCTTCATCCATGCTGAAGGTCACCTTCAGTGACGTCAACATGGCAGCCAGAGCTCTAGCTGATGGCCTGGCTATCCAGTACTTCCACATCAACCCAACTTTCATTGAAGAAGAAAAATTCCTGCAAATCCCACACTGCTACAACTGCTTCTCATACCTTCATACCACCAAAGACTGCACTGCCAAGGACAAAAAAATCTGTCCCACCTGTGGCCTCGAGGGTCACGATTTCAAAAACTGCACCACTACTGCACCACCTAAATGCCTGAACTGCAAGAATGATCACCATACTCTCGCAGCTAGATGCCCTACCAGAAGAGACATAGCCAAGAAACAATTCCATCAACTAAATAAACCCAACCCACAAACAACCTCATATGCCACTATCACCAAGCTTCAAGCAGACACCACCAAGTTTCTACAGGCCACGCAAGCAGCCCCCACCACTTCCCTGCCAGCTCCTGCTGACGGCTCCACCAAAATCCTCTACTGCATCATGTACGCCCATGTACAGAATGCAGCTGAGCCTGGCTCCTTCAATACCACCATCAACGAACTCTTCAAGCTCAACAACATGCCGGGTTTCACATTCCCCGCATCACCACCTTCCACTGAGATTCTCACATCCACCACAAATGTCACCAACATTGTCGTTGCTCCACCGCCACCTCAACCCCCATCCGACACTGAGTTGGCCCAACCAGAGACCTCTGAGACCTCAGAAGAACCCACCAATGAGAACCCATCACCACCTGCCTCCACCCCTAAGGCCACTTACCAATCAGAAACCACGACTCGCCCAGCTCAGCACCCACCAGCAACCCCACCAGCAACCCGACCAACCCTCAAACACGACTTTGGCACGTTCTACACCACGAAATCATACAGTAGCGCTATGCCCTTCCCAGAACTCAGCCAACGACTCCAAGACAACACTGCAAAGTACACCGTTCACGGAATTTCATCTCCAACCCTTCAATCCATACTCGACCTCCTCAACGATAAAATACACATCCACTCCAAAATGAGGGTAGTACACCTCTCAAGGGCAAAATTCAACGCAGTCAGGAACGGCTACAACAGCTCCACAGTCTAATCATCACCTACCAGCAACCAAAGTCCCCCAGCACTTTGCTATTTAGCTAAAGCTGGGGTGTGGCTCCAAAACGACCCTGTTTTCCTGGGCACCACCAGCCATCTCCTGCCGGGCACCTGAGTACCAGCCCTACTCTACTGACACTGCTGCCACCAGCCCACCTCGCTCCAACACAACGCTCCAGAGTGGACGGGCCACTCACCTCTGCAACCCCACCTCCTACTCCACCCTCCCAACCTCTTCCATTTTTCCAGCCCTCCCCTCCCTCTTCCTTCCCATCCTCACCAACCCTCAAGTCAGAGAACTTCGGAACTAAGGAAGCAAAACCATTTACCTTCTAATAAAGTTCTTTTATTATAACTTGTCTGCATTTTACGGAATATTTTTAGAGTTACAGACTACATTTGGGGTAACATATAGATTACAACTTGCACTTACTTGACTTGCAGTTAATTTAAGTTATTATGAGGATGTAATATTGTAACTTGGGAGATGCACCTCGTAGGGTTATCATCACCAACTGTGTTACAAATGTTTGTGAGTATGACATATATTCTGGTTTTACTCTGCTAGAAAAAATATTACCATTTTTTTGTAACTTAATAACTTACCAATATAGAATGTAACAGAGATAACTTTAAATGAATTTGTAGTTCATTCAAGTTAATATGAGGATGTAATAATATAACTTGGAGAAGATGTAGCCGGTCTTGGAAGAGTGAGGAATAAAAGACTGAGACAGGAGGATTTAAATGTGATGTTTTATTCACTAAAGAATAATTGTGTAATAATATGTGATGTTTCATTCAGTAAAAATAGAGAGAATATAATGAAATATTTAACTTATGACGATTTAAAAATCATTCCTTACCATTTTACAATGGAACTTACCATTTTACCATGAAACTTAACACTTCACCATGAAACTTAACGAAGTTAAGTTTGGGATAAAACTTTAAGGTTAACTCGAGGTAGAATGCCAACTTGTAGATTATTTATAATAAATTGCACAATATGGTAATTCCTTACCACTGAGATTAATTACTGCTCAAGTGTTTTTAAAATTATTCCTTACCACTGTGTTGAGTTACTGTAGTTAACTTGAGGAAGACTGCTAACTTCCACTGTGTTGAGTTACTGTAGATAACTTAAGGTAGACTGCTAACTTCCACTGTGTTGAGTTACTGTAGTTAACTTGAGGTAGACTGCTAACTTCCACTATGTTGAGTTACTTTAGTTAACTTGAGGTAGACTGCTAACTTCCACTATGTTGAGTTACTTTAGTTAACTTGAGGTAGACTACTAACTTCCACTGTGTTGAGTTACTTTAGTTAACTTGAGGTAGACTGCTAACTTCCACTATGTTGAGTTACTTTAGTTAACTTGAGGTAGACTGCTAACTTCCACTGTGTTGAGTTACTTTAGTTAACTTGAGGTAGACTGCTAACTTCCACTGTGTTGAGTTACTTTAGTTAACTTGAGGTGGACTGCTAACTTCCACTGTGTTGAGTTACTTTAGTTAACTTGAGGTAGACTGCTAACTTCCACTGTGTTGAGTTACTTTAGTTAACTTGAGGTAGACTGCTAACTTCCACTATGTTGAGTTACTTTAGTTAATTTGAGGTAGACTACTAACTTGCATAATGTGACTTTACCATTCACATAACAAGACACCATAATCTACGTACCTTAAAAAATATGTGCGTTAATATATAATTACTATTTGTATAAAACACTTGTATGTGGGTGAGTGCATGAATATTTCAATGGAAATATTTGGATATTTCTATGAGGAAATTCATGGAAACAATGGTATTCTATGAGGATTTAGGGAAAAAATTAGATAATGTATAGATATTTTAAAGAAGATATGGTATAATCTATGAACAGCGGGGGTGTTCAGGAGTCAAGGAGATGGAGGTGATGGTGATAATGTTGAAGGAGTATTGACGGTGGTGATAGTGGGACACGTCACTGAGGAATAGCCAGTACACTGTACTAGATGGCCGCTACTCGGGTTAAAAACTTGTCATTAGCTCACCTGCGACATTCTCTTGATTTACTAAGTACAGTTTCTGACATCATCGTGAAAAACAAAACGATAATGAGTTACGACGCTATTTCTCTCTTTATTCGGGTCCCTAATGAGCATGGTATGTTCTTTCTTCACTGTTAAGTCACCACTACCCTGGACTTTCCTATTCCTAGCTTAGAGGTTATTGCTCTCGCTGAGCTTTGCGTCAAGTTCATCCATTTCCCCCCCTCCACCCAAAAAAACTCGATAACCAGAAATTTATAATGAAAATGGGCTCACTAATCAGTTACATCCTTTCCAGTCACTACTTGAAATCCCCCGAAACCTAGTGCGTCACCAAGCCCATTCCTGTTTCCGTTATATTGCTTCATTATGTGGACATCCTCATGAATGACACAAAACAGCTGGATCTGGGACTAACTTCCCTACAACTCTCTTCAATTCACTCAGGAGAAAAAAATATTTTCATATTTAATTGTTACAATACTTAAAATCAAACACTACCTAAAATTTTAAGTGTACGGAAAGTCCTCAAATATGGATTGCAATTTTTATTTTTTTCCCACCTTGAACGTCACACTAAATGTGTTGATATTGGATTGTTTTACGTGCCTATTTAAAGCTGCAGTCCCACCGATACCATCATGAAAGTCAAATATCTTGTTTTATTTAATCTATGTCTTTCAATACCCAAACTCCAAAAATAACAGCAGAACAAACAGACAGGGATTCATCCTTCAAACAACTCTCGTGGCTATCAAAATATCTAATAACATCCACAAGAGTGTTATCAGTATCACAGTTGTCGCCTCTTAAACAATTCAGGATATTACGAGAGCCACGACGTCCTGCGGCCACATTAATATTGAGGCTAATACTTATAGAATTCCCTGTGGTGAGTGTGATGGAGAATACATTAGTAAGACTGCACCCAGAATTTTGCCTATTAGAACTGTCTATATATGTATATTCTCTTTTTAATTTTAATTATTAGAATAATACATATTTTTTCCATTTTTCATCAAAATTTAAAACTTTAAACTGTGTAATGGAAATGCGTCAGTTAATTCAGTTTAATAATGAAAAGATGTTAATCAAGTTCTGAACTATAATTTAAGTTTCAGTTTCCCAATATAAAAATACACGTATACATCTTTCTAAGGTTTCAAAATGTTTTTATTGTTTTAACTTAACAGTATTATGAGTGTCGGATAATTTAGTTTTATGTTTATTGTAACTCGTAATTATTGAGACCTGTGTTTTTGTAATAGATTTCCAATAATGATTTCATTGGATTACTGAATAGCTAGATGAATTAAGAAATATAATAACGTAATAGTTTTTTATTTATTTTTTTTAATTGTAAGCCTCTTCAAGGGGGGCTCCTTGGCGTGGTGAAGAGGCTCTTGGTCTGAGGAATTAGACCTGTTGGTCTCCTTCCTCAGACCGAACCTAATTACCCCCCAATCCCCCCTTCCCTATCCCATCCTCCCCATCCTCCCTTTTTCCTTTTTTCCTCCTCCCCCCATCCCTCCCTTATTCCCTTCCTCTTTTTGGCTTTTGGGATCCTTCCCACAGGCCTACTGGTTCCTAGGTAGGGGGAAGGGTACCGGGGTCAATCCTATTCCGTTGAGGTTCTTGGCGGTGGTGTAGTTTGCCGTGGAATCTGGATCGCCTGGGGATATCCCGTTCCCTCTCCAGTTCTCCAGTCTTCCGGGGGGTGGCTTTGGGTGTGTTTCGGACGACGGGTGTATCTCTGGAGGCCGCCTTTCTGATTTCGGGGGTAATGGCCAAAGGAGGTATGCTTTGTGGTGTATATCCGGCCACCCTCTCTTTTGTCCACCGAGGTAGCTCGGCAGATGTGAGGTTGCTATCCTGGATTGCTGGTTTACTGGCATGAAGGGTAGGGTATGGCACGGGTTCCATGCCACATCTGCACTACAATAAATGATTTGGCCTTTGTTCTTTCTCTGTTCTTGGTCATCACTCTATGTTGATGACTTCGCTATTGCTTGTGCAGGTGCTGACTGTCACCTCATTACAGTTTCTCTCCAGCATGCGTCGACCGTGTTGCCAATTGGGCCACCACACATGAGTTTAAATTTTCCAGTACCAAAACTCACCAAATTACTTTCACAAGATGCTCTGTTATTTCCGATCATCCTCTGTACCTCTATGGCTCCCGTATCCCTGAACGTGATACAGTCAGGTTTCTAGGCCTTCTCTTTGACCGTAGGTTATCCTGGAAACCTCACATTACCTCTCTGAAGGCAACTTGTCACAGCCGGATGAACCTTATTAAAACCCTTGCTCATCTTTCATGGGGAGCTGATAGTCGAACTCTCCTTCGCCTACATTCAGGCCTCATTTTATCGAAACTCGATTATGGTGACCAGATCTATTCAGCGGCCTCTCCTGCTACTCTCTCTAGCCTTAATCCCATCCATCAAGGATTACGTTTATGCCTTGGAAAAGTATTGTTATCGGCACTGACCGAAAATTGTGTAATCGGTATCGATTAACACTGTAGTATCCCTAGTACTGACATATATCAACAACTTGGAATTATTGAATTCCATGCAAAATACAGAGAATGTCTTCTCTGGTCGGCTTTAAACTCTTAGAGATGCTGTGGTTCCAGCACTGGAAACTTCTCGTCATTACTGCGCTGCTTAACAACAGATCTGTCAATTTTAATAAACGAATTATGATTATGATTTCTATTTAGTAACTAAATTATGCTTTTTTATGATAGTTATCAAAACCTAAACTGACGCATTCCACAAGAAAGATAATACCATAATACCATATATGTAGACAGCCTGTACTGTCTGCACAGACAGCCCATGCTGTCTGCCAGCTTAGTTCCTATTTCGCGCCATGCTGGTGCTGTCACCTATAGGCGTTGCCACTTCAGCCTGCCTGCCCTTTCCTCACTCTCACTCACACAGCGGCCTAGCAGGAAGACAAAAGGCCTACTCCTAGCTCCTCTCGTGGGATGGCCCTCCTGGGCCATGGGCACAACACACAAGCCTGTATACCCACCACGACTTAACAATAAAGTAAGAAGCCTCCGAAGATATATCATTTAACCACCCGCTTACAGCCTACCAAATAATCTAATTAAACATTGGTAGCAGCGGTGGTCGCAGCAGTTGTTTGCCCGGAGAGAGGAAGGAGAGGTATGAAGTCATCTTCACTTCATCACCCTACACAACAAGCATCCGTCTCTCAACGAGTTATCCTGACGTCTTGTCTGCACGTTTGAGCATCCAGACACAGGTACAAGCAGGATCCAGGCCGAAATTTGCCGAAATTCTCCGAGGATTGTAAGTGGTGTCCGAGTGACCCCACGCTACAGCGTCCCACGCTGTTTCTCAAGTCACGTGTTCAGCGTCACTTGTATGTTGCTATTGTTGTTCAGCTCAGCACAGCTGTTTCAGCAAGCCAGAGGTGAGTTTTGTGGCGATTTCTGCGTCCAGTGTGAGTTCTCCACGTGTTTGTGGGAGGAGGAAGTGGCAGCTCCTTGCCTCGCCCTACTGTACTCTCACACCTCACTAGCCTACCATACACCACTCACCACTACTCACTCCCTCTGCTGTGTTTTCTGCTGTTTTCCGTGTGAATTCATTGCCAGAACTGTGTATCCGAGTGCCCGAGGCCACTCGAAGCTACGTGGATCAGCATGCCATGTAGACCAGCATGCCACGTAGATCACGACGCCACGTGGATCCCGACACCACGTTGGGTGTGGGCAATGTCACGTGGATCAACCAGCCATGTGAGTTACCAGATGTCCCAGGCCTCATGCTGTGGTCTGCTGCCCACATCACATCGACGTCACCCACGATGTTGCCCGACTTCATGACGTCACGATGTCTGCTGACGTCACCTCACGATGTCTGCCTGACGTCACCTCGAGATGTCTGCTGACGTCACAGTGCGGCTGACGTCATCACGCCTGACATATGATGTCACCATCGAGTGTTCAGTAATTATTAAAATATTTTCGAGAAGACTAAGAGAAGATATATGTCGTGTGTTAATTCCTCTCAGTCAGTGTTCTCACATTTTAGTATATGTCTTAGTGTCAGTTTTATGCACAGAAAAGCATCATTTGCTAGTTTAAGCCATGTTGTACCACATGTACCGCAGGTGTGTGTAAAGTTTCCGTGTGTCCAGTGAGGTCTGAGCCAGACCTGAGTAGCACCACTGTGTTAAGTCACCCATGTGACCAGTGTGTTTGACAGCTGATGTCAAGACAGCCCCGAGTGACCGAGCCCTCTTGTACAGAAAGCTTTTATGCTCGTCGCTCGTGATGTTCTGCAGGACTGTACCTGCAATGATTCCCATCGAGATTTGTTTCACTTCATCTCCAGACCTTCAGAATGCAGTTATATGTAGAGAAACAAGTCTGGGGACGCTTAGACTAACCTCTGCTATAACTCCAACTGTCGAGAGAACGACACACTGTGTCAGCCTCTTGTCACAAGCTTCAGTGAGCAGCCTGCACAAAGAAGATGTCACTTTGACTGCTAGCTCTCTCACTGCAGTCTGGTGTATGATGTTACGACTCCCAGATGTTTCGCCCAGTCGTCTCTGCCACGACTCGCTCCACAACTCGCTCCACGCTCGCCGGCAGTGACAGCCCAGCGACAGTACCAGTCGAGAAGTGTCCTCCTGAGTTGCTTGCCAGAAGTCCTGCCCAGTTGCCGAGTTTTGTCGACGACTCACTCGAGGGCACCAGCATTACGTGCCCCAGGTTGAGTGAAACCTGCAGCAACTCCTACGATGTCTGCTTCACCGTTCCAGAGGAGACCGTACCCTGTTATGTCACAGCTCAGCCGCAGCGAATGTCTCCCGTGTTGCAGTATCTGTCCAGACGCAGGAAGGCGTGCAGTGATGCCCTTCAACGCTCACTGCCTATGACCACGATGTTTAGCACACCCCACATGTTTTTTTCTTCCCTCCCTGTAGGAAGTTTTTTTTCCATGTCCATATGTATATATATGTATATGTTTTTTATTTTGTGTTCTGTGCCCTGTTCCTACGAGAGAGAGACCGAGTTTCTTTTACCACCAGTATTGTCGCGTCGGGACGACGCGAGGTAGGTGGCCGAGTGTATGTAGACAGCCTGTACTGTCTGCACAGACAGCCCATGCTGTCTGCCAGCTTAGTTCATATTTCGCGCCATGCTGGTGCTGCCACCTATAGGCGTTGCCACTTCAGCCTGCCTGACCTTGCCTCACTCTCACTCACACAGCGGCCTAGCAGGAAGACACAAGGCCTACTCCTAGCTCCTCTCGTGGGATGGCCCTCCCGGGCCATGGGCACAACACACAAGCCTGTGTACCCACCACGACTTAACAATAAAGTAAGAAGCCTCAGAAGATATATCATTTAACCACCCGCTTACAGCCTACCAAATAATCTCATTAAACATATACGTTTAGGCTGAATTACTTGAAATTTGCTAATAAACTAAAATTGTTCTCAAAACTAGAAATCGTTTGGTTGTGTGATAACTGTGTGATGCCTCATATGGTTGGCTTCAAACTTCCAACGTTAATGAGTCTTACTTCGAGTGGATTTTTCACTGGGTTTTGTAATTAATTATACTAGCATAATTTGTGCGAGTTTCATTAAGATTAGTGTTTTTTTTTTTTTTTTGGTTTCTGTGACAAACACAAAAACATTCATGTAGGAGAAACATCCGCAAAGTATCTTCCGGTTACTGACACAGGTATACATACTTATACTTGTATGCAAGGACAAACATACATGCAAGTACAGATATGGACATGCATTCATATGCACATGTATTCATATGGACATTTATATGAACATACAAACAAGCATATATACAGGCAGTGATACACACATTTATACAAATGCACACAAATACATAAGAACATGAACACTTCCATATATATTCATATACATTTTTTTATTGTTAACAAATTGGGAGTTTTACACCAAGGCGGGGTGGCCCGAAAAAAAAAACTTTCATCATCATTCCCTCCATCACTGTCTTGCCAGAGACGTGCTTACACTACAGTTATAACACTGAAACATTAACACCCCTTCATCAGACACTATACTTCCCATATCCAGGACTTAATTCCGACCTACCGGTTTACCTGAATCCCTTCATAAATGTTACCTTGCTCACACTCCAACAGCACGACAAGTCCTTAAAATCATTTGTTTCCATTTGCTCCTATCTAACACGCTCACGCACACTTGCTGGGAGTCCTTTACCCCCTCCCTCCAACCTTTCCTAGGCCGAACACTACTTCCACCTTCCCTCCACTACAGATTTATACGCTCTCCAAGCCATTCTATTTTGTTCCAGCCTCTCTACATGTACGAACCACCTCAGTCTTCTGGATAATACTTTTAGTAACCCCACACCTCCTCCTAATTTCCAAATTATGGACTCTCTGCATTATTTTCACACCACACTTTGCTTACTGACACATCTCCACTGCCTCCATCTTTCTCCTTGTTACAACATTCATCACCCATGCTTCACACCCATATAAGAGCGTTGGTATAACTATATTCTCATACATTCCACCCTTTGCTTCCACAGATATTTTTTTTAGTCTCCACAGATTCCTCAGTGCACCACTCAACTTTTCCCCCTCGTCAATTGTATGATTCAGCTCGCCTTTTATAGACACATCTGCTGATAAGGTCGCTTCCAAATATCTGAATACATTCGCCTCCTCCATACTCTCTCTCCAATCTTTCGTTACCTAAATTTTTATGTTATCCTCATCACCTTACTCTTTCCTATATTCACTTTTAATTTCCTTGTTTTATATACCCTGCCAAGCTCATCCACCATGACTCACGAAATCGTAATGACACGATTGCAAACAAACCATACCCCGGCCGGGATTGAACCCGCGGTCAGAGAGTCTCAAAACTCCAGACCATCGCGTTAGCCACTAGACCAGCTAGCCACAATAAGATTCGTCCAACTAGGTATATTTCTACACCATAGGAAGGTTAGCATAGGCACCACTGTGACCACAAATGCAAGTTTTTACAGACGAATCTCCAGCTAGCGTGGCCGTGACGAACTCTAGCTCAAGTTGACGGCAGTGAGGGGACTTGAGCTAGAGTTCGTCACGGCCACGCTAGCTGGAGATTCGTCTGTAAAAACTTGCATTTGTGGTCACAGTGGTGCCTATGCTAACCTTCCTATGGTGTAGAAATATACCTAGTTAGACGAATCTCATTGTGGCTAGCTGGTCCAGTGGCTAACGCGACGGTCTGGAGTTTTGAGACTCTCTGACCGCGGGTTCAATCCCGGCAGGGGTATGGTTTCTCATCCACCATCCTCTGCAACTTCTCTTCAGAATCTCCCAAAAGCACAGTGTCATCAGCAAAGAGCAACTGTGACAACTCCCACTTTGTATTAGATTTTTTATCTTTTAACCACACACCTCTTGCCAACACCCGAGCATTCGCTTCTCTTAAAACACCATCTATAAATATATTGAACAACCATGGTGACATCACCATGGTTGGAAATAATCTCCCTCTCTCATACATTAACCTGAGCCTCACTATCCTCGTAAAAACTCTTCACTGCTACCTACCTACCTACCTCCTATTCCATACATTTGCAACATCTGCTACATTACCCCCTACCCACCCTATGATACGCCTTTTCCAAATCCATAAATGCCACAAAAATTTCTTTATCCTTAAGAAAATACTGGTAACCTATATGTTTCACAGTAAACACTTGGTCTACACACCCCCTACTCTTCCTAAAGCCTCCTTGCTCATCTGCTATCCTGCTCTCCATCTTACTCTTAATTCTTTCAATAATAACTCTACCATACACTTTACCAGGTATACTCAACAGACTTATCCCCTATAATTTTTACACTCTCTTTTGTCCTGTTTGTCTTAATGCAAAGACCTTCTCTCAGACCGAGCTGCGGGGGCGTTGACCCCCGAAACCCTCCAGGTATGCTCTCTGCCAATCCCTTACCCCTCTTCAATACATTTACTAAATAAAAGCACTAACCATTCCAAAACTATATCCCCACCTGCTTTTAACATTTCTATCTTTATCCCATCAATCCCAGCTGCCTTACCCCCTTTCATTCTACGCACTGCCTCACACACCTCCCCCCCCCCACACAACTGGCTCTTCCTCACTCCTATAAGATGTTATTCCTCCTTGCCCAATACAAGATACTTCATCAGCATTTAACAGTTCCTCAAAACATTTCTTCCATCTTCCTGATACCTCTAACTCTCCATCTAGTAACTCTGATCTTTTATTTTTAACTATCAAATCCATTCGTTCGTTAAGTTTTCTCAGCTCATTAATTTCATTCAAAATTTTTTTTCATATTTTTTCAGCAAAATTTGTTGATAATATCTCACCCACTCTCTCATTTGCTCTCTTTTTACATTCTTTCACCACTCTCATAACCTATCTTTTTCTCTCCATATACTCTTCCCTCCTTGCATTACTTCTGCTTACTACTCTATTTGCCTCATCATTCCACCAGTCACTCTTCTTCCCTCCCACACCCACTTTCCTGTAACCACAAATTTCTGTTGAACACAACATTCTTAAACCTACCCCAGACATCTTCAACCCCATTGCCTAAATTCTCACTCGCCCATCTATCTTTCAATAGTTGCTTATATCTTACCCTAACTGTCTCCTCCATTACTTTATAAACCTTCACCTCTCTTTTACTTGCTGCTTCCCTTTTCCTTGTATTCCATCTACCTTTCACTCTCTCACTGTAGCTACAACATAAAGTGGTCTAATATATCTGTGGCTCCTCTAAAAACACGTACATCCTGACGTGTACCCATGAGCCTTTCATCTACCAACAAACTACTGTCATTGTGCCATATGTCATATCTTGTATATTTATTTATCGTCTTTTTCCTTAAAATATATATTATCTATAACCAAACCCCTTTCTATAAAAAGTTCAACCAAAGGGCTCCCATTATCATTTACAACTGGCACCCCAAACTTACCTACCACACCCTCTCTAAACGTTTCTCCTACTTTAGCATTTAGGTCCCATACCACAATTACTCTCTCACTTCTTTCAAAAGTTCCTACACACTCACTTAACATCCCCCCAAATATCTCTCTCTCTCTCTCTCTCTCTCTCTCTCTCTCTCTCTCCTCTGCAGTCCTCTGTTTCCAGGTGCATACACACTTATTATGACCCACTTTTAGCATCCAACCCATATTTTATCCACATAATCCTTGAATTTATACATTTATATTCCCTCTTCTCCTTCCATATCTGATTCATATACATACATGCATACAAGTGCATATTCGCACACGAATGCAAACAAAAATTAACTTGCATACCTAGATACATACCTCTTTGCATACATAAATGCATACATATATAAATACATTTATTCAAAGAGAAGGACCTGGGAGAAAGCAGGCTCACATCAACCGAATAACCTGTGTAGCCAATGCTCACTTGGCGAATCAGAGAGTGATCCCTTCAGAAATCTCAACGAATAAACAACATTTGTATGGACCGCACATCTGAAGAAGTAAGTTAAGAAACCGGGAAAGTACAAAAATATGCAATGAGACTGGTTCCAGAGCTTAGGGATGTGAGCTACGAGTGAGGAAAGGCTAAATTAATTGAATTTAGCGACCCTGGAGGACAGACGGAGCAGGGAAAAAATAGCAGAAACATACAAAATAATCAGAGGAATTAATAAGGTAGATAAGGACAGGTTATTTGGGACGCGGGGGACAGGTACTCGGGAGCACAGCTGGAAGCTAAAGAGACACTGAGTTATAGGGATGTCAGAAAGTATTTCTTTAGTCTCAGGGTGGTCGGAAAGTGAAATGACCTAGATGAAGTGGCGGTAGCAGATTCCATCTTTAGTTTTAAGAACAGATATGATAGGGACCACGAGGCTAGGAGACAGTGAATCTTGCAAGCGGCAAGTTGAGAGGCAGGGCCAGGAGATAAACCACAGCCTCTTCAACCACACACATTGGTGAGTACATACATATACATTCGTACATAAATACGCATACATGTATGCCTTTATAACGTTCCGCTGGATGCCCTACTTGTAAGGATCGTATGGTCCAGTGGATTAGGGCGTCATGCGTTTTCGCCCACCATGAGGCAGGCCAAAGCAACATGGGTTCGAGTCCTTGGCTAGTGCAGTGTTGTTATTGATCAATACTACTCGTTCGTGGTCACAACAATACAAAATACTGCTCGTTGAACTAGTACACCAAACAGAGACTAGAATGAAATTAGCCTAGGAGTTCTTGGCTAGTGCAGTGTTGTTATTGATGAATACTACTCGTTTGTGGTTACAATAATACAAAATACTGCTCGTTGAACTAGTACACTAAACAGAGACTAGAATGAAATTAGCCTAGAGTCATCCACACCATCGTGTATCCTTGGGTAGGGAGTACAACATTCAGTTCCGCTGGATGCCCTACTCTTAAGGATCGTATGGTCCAGTGGATTAGGGCGTCATGCGTTTTCGCCCACCATGAGGCAGGCCAAAGCAGCATGGGTTCGAGTCCTTGGCTAGTGCAGTATTGTTATTGATATATATATATATATATATATATATATATATATATATATATATATATATATATATATATATATATATAATACACTCTCACACAGATATTCAACCCCTCTTCTATACTACACTTTCTTTAGTTTCTAGGAGTTAGTAATATAAAGGAATAATTGAAGGTTTTTACTAAAATAAAATGTCACTGTAACTGAATTTTCGCTTTTGAGGACCGACCTTCCCCATGATTATGAAATCGTTACAATAACCCCATAATAGTACAGTAGGAAAGCTCGCATATTAGTCTTATTTACATATTGTCAGTATATTCTGCCATCGTAATAGTATCATGAAAGTTTGTGGGTTCATATACTGAGTGAAAATAAGTTTAACATCATTTCTTTGCATCACTCTCAAGTTTGTTGACATCATTTATAAGAATATTCATGTTGGTGTCCAACAGCAGAATTTTACACTAATAACTGTTTCTGCAAGTTTGTGCTTAAAATTTCTTCCATTCTATTATGTTTGCTCTTGGCTGCAAGACATTGCTTAGCATAGTGTAGGTCATTGTTTATATCTATTCCAATACTTATAACTATTCATCTCCCATGACCATAAATCAATTAGCGTTTTAATAGGTGGCTCCAGTTATATTTTAGATTATTGAAGTCTCCAAAAATAATTGCATAGATATTATTTATTATGAACTTAAGTCTCTAGTACAAGCTTCTGCCATGTTCCTGATTGTCATGTTCCTGATTGTCTTGTTGCTGACTGTCATGTTCCTGACTGTCTTGTTGCTGACTGTCAAGTTCCTGACTGTCTAGTTGCTGACTGTCATGTTCCTGACTGTCTTGTTGCTGACTGTCATGTTCCTGACTGTCTTGTTGCTGACTGTCATGTTCCTGACTGTCTTGTTGCTGACTGTCATGTTCCTGATTGTCTTGTTGCTGACTGTCATGTTCCTGACTGTCTTGTTGCTGACTGTCAAGTTCCTGACTGTCTTGTTGCTGACTGTCATGTTCCTGACTGTCTTGTTGCTGACTGTCATGTTCCTGACTGTCTTGTTGCTGACTGTCATGTTCCTGACTGTCTTGTTGCTGACTGTCATGTTCCTGACTGTCTTGTTGCTGACTGTCATGTTCCTGACTGTCTTGTGCTGACTGTCATGTTCCTGACTGTCTTGTGCTGACTGTCATGTTCCTGACTGTCTGGAAAGTCTGTAGATGACTTAGAACTTAATAGCATCATTATGATGAATTTCGGTATAGAAGAGTTATTAGCATCTACAACATCCTCGTTAATAGTAGTTTCATATTTCTTCTCTATGTCTATTTTTTCAATGAGTTATCTTTAATAAACAAATTGTTTCCAGGAACTACCAGTTCAGATAGAATGTGGTACTGGCTGTTAGAGGGTATGAGTGGATCCTTGACTTGATCCATTTAAAACTGCTGAAAGAGTAGCTCAGGATGGAGTCATTCTTGCTGTGACTCTGTCAGTCTCGCTCTCCTTTGTCACCACGTCTTCTTCCCTCACTCTTCCTTTACCTGTATCCTCCATACCTTCCCTTTCTCGACTGGTCATGCATTCGCAAGTCCTATATCACTGAGATGTTGACCAGCATCTTAAAATTTCAACCAGCCTCTTCCACTGTTGAAATTATCACTGAGGACTATAAAATGTACTCCGTAATCTGATTTACGTATGTCCTGTAATCTCTCTTCAGTCCATTTATCTAAATAAGTGTATAGTTATTAACATGGTAATACAGTTAGCACTATTTTTCTTCTTGTTTTTCTTAATTAAGGAAACGTATTGTTCAAAATCCTCCTTTGACCTTCCTATCACTATTATTTGCTCCTAAACGTGTCCCCACATATCCCCACATCAAACAACATCACAAGTTCACTACCTCGCAAACTCTAGTTTGTCCAGCACAGCGAATTTTCAATTGGTCACAATTTTATTAGTAGTTGGTCTCAAGCTGAGCTTGGTGCCATTCCTTACTTCTTGGAATGCATCAGTCGTTGTATTTAAGGTTTGCGAGCTGTCTGTTCATCGAATACTCTTTTTCTACGGATGAAAGACGACACAACCATGGAATGACAATGGTCACCCTCTACTTTGTTCACCTGTACTGGTCTTCTGTGTTATTGTACTGTACTGGTCTTCTGTGTTATTGTACTGTACTGGTCTTGTGTGTTATTGTACTGTACTGGTCTTGTGTGTTATTGTACTGTACTGGTCTTGTGTGTTATTGTACTGTACTGGTCTTGTGTGTTATTGTACTGTACTGGTCTTCTGTGTTATTGTACTGTACTGGTCTTGTGTGTTATTGTACTGTACTGGTCTTGTGTGTTATTGTACTGTACTGGTCTTGTGTGTTATTGTACTGTACTGGTCTTCTGTGTTATTGTACTGTACTGGTCTTGTGTGTTATTGTACTGTACTGGTCTTCTGTGTTATTGTACTGTACTGGTCTTGTGTGTTATTGTACTGTACTGGTCTTGTGTGTTATTGTACTGTACTGGTCTTCTGTGTTATTGTACTGTACTGGTCTTGTGTGTTATTGTACTGTACTGGTCTTGTGTGTTATTGTACTGTACTGGTCTTGTGTGTTATTGTACTGTACTGGTCTTGTGTGTTATTGTACTGTACTGGTCTTGTGTGTTATTGTACTGTACTGGTCTTGTGTGTTATTGTACTGTACTGGTCTTGTGTGTTATTGTACTGTACTGGTCTTGTGTGTTATTGTACTGTACTGGTCTTCTGTGTTATTGTACTGTACTGGTCTTCTGTGTTATTGTACTGTACTGGTCTTGTGTGTTATTGTACTGTACTGGTCTGCTGTGTTATTGTACTGTACTGGTCTTGTGTGTTATTGTACTGTACTGGTCTTCTGTGTTATTGTACTGTACTGGTCTTGTGTGTTATTGTACTCTACTGGTCTTGTGTGTTATTGTGGTCTTGTGTGTTATTGTACTGTACTGGTCTTGTGTGTTATTGTACTGTACTGGTCTTGTGTTTTGTGTTATTGTACTGTACTGGTCTTCTGTGTTATTGTACTGTACTGGTCTTGTGTGTTATTGTACTGTACTGGTCTTGTGTGTTATTGTACTGTACTGGTCTTGTGTGTTATTGTACTGTACTGGTCTTGTGTGTTATTGTACTGTACTGGTCTTGTGTGTTATTGTACTGTACTGGTCTTCTGTGTTATTGTACTGTACTGGTCTTCTGTGTTATTGTACTGTACTGGTCTTCTGTGTTATTGTACTGTACTGGTCTTGTGTGTTATTGTACTGTACTGGTCTTGTGTGTTATTGTACTGTACTGGTCTTGTGTGTTATTGTACTGTACTGGTCTTGTGTGTTATTGTACTGTACTGGTCTTGTGTGTTATTGTACTGTACTGGTCTTGTGTGTTATTGTACTGTACTGGTCTTGTGTGTTATTGTACTGTACTGGTCTTGTGTGTTATTGTACTGTACTGGTCTTGTGTGTTATTGTACTGTACTGGTCTTGTGTGTTATTGTACTGTACTGGTCTTGTGTGTTATTGTACTGTACTGGTCTTGTGTGTTATTGTACTGTACTGGTCTTGTGTGTTATTGTACTGTACTGGTCTTCTGTGTTATTGTACTGTACTGGTCTTGTGTGTTATTGTACTGTACTGGTCTTGTGTGTTATTGTACTGTACTGGTCTTGTGTGTTATTGTACTGTACTGGTCTTGTGTGTTATTGTACTGTACTGGTCTTGTGTGTTATTGTACTGTACTGGTCTTGTGTGTTATTGTACTGTACTGGTCTTGTGTGTTATTGTACTGTACTGGTCTTGTGTGTTATTGTACTGTACTGGTCTTGTGTGTTATTGTACTGTACTGGTCTTCTGTGTTATTGTACTGTACTGGTCTTGTGTGTTATTGTACTGTACTGGTCTTGTGTGTTATTGTACTGTACTGGTCTTGTGTGTTATTGTACTGTACTGGTCTTGTGTGTTATTGTACTGTACTGGTCTTGTGTGTTATTGTACTGTACTGGTCTTGTGTGTTATTGTACTGTACTGGTCTTGTGTGTTATTGTACTGTACTGGTCTTGTGTGTTATTGTACTGTACTGGTCTTGTGTGTTATTGTACTGTACTGGTCTTGTGTGTTATTGTACTGTACTGGTCTTGTGTGTTATTGTACTGTACTGGTCTTCTGTGTTATTGTACTGTACTGGTCTTGTGTGTTATTGTACTGTACTGGTCTTCTGTGTTATTGTACTGTACTGGTCTTGTGTGTTATTGTACTGTACTGGTCTTGTGTGTTATTGTACTGTACTGGTCTTCTGTGTTATTGTACTGTACTGGTCTTCTGTGTTATTGTACTGTACTGGTCTTGTGTGTTATTGTACTGTACTGGTCTTCTGTGTTATTGTACTGTACTGGTCTTCTGTGTTATTGTACTGTACTGGTCTTCTGTGTTATTGTACTGTACTGGTCTTGTGTGTTATTGTACTGTACTGGTCTTGTGTGTTATTGTACTGTACTGGTCTTGTGTGTTATTGTACTGTACTGGTCTTGTGTGTTATTGTACTGTACTGGTCTTGTGTGTTATTGTACTGTACTGGTCTTCTGTGTTATTGTACTGTACTGGTCTTCTGTGTTATTGTACTGTACTGGTCTTCTGTGTTATTGTACTGTCCTGTGTGTTATTGTACTGTACTGGTCTTGTGTGTTATTGTACTGTACTGGTCTTGTGTGTTATTGTACTGTACTGGTCTTCTGTGTTATTGTACTGTACTGGTCTTGTGTGTTATTGTACTGTACTGGTCTTGTGTGTTATTGTACTGTACTGGTCTTGTGTGTTATTGTACTGTACTGGTCTTGTGTGTTATTGTACTGTACTGGTCTTGTGTGTTATTGTACTGTACTGGTCTTGTGTGTTATTGTACTGTACTGGTCTTGTGTGTTATTGTACTGTACTGGTCTTGTGTGTTATTGTACTGTACTGGTCTTGTGTGTTATTGTACTGTACTGGTCTTGTGTGTTATTGTACTGTACTGGTCTTGTGTGTTATTGTACTGTACTGGTCTTGTTATTGTACTGTACTGGTCTTGTGTGTTATTGTACTGTACTGGTCTTGTGTGTTATTGTACTGTACTGGTCTTGTGTGTTATTGTACTGTACTGGTCTTGTGTGTTATTGTACTGTACTGGTCTTGTGTGTTATTGTACTGTACTGGTCTTGTGTGTTATTGTACTGTACTGGTCTAGTGTTATTGTACTGTACTGGTCTTGTGTGTTATTGTACTGTACTGGTCTTGTGTGTTATTGTACTGTACTGGTCTTGTGTGTTATTGTACTGTACTGGTCTTGTGTGTTATTGTACTGTACTGGTCTTGTGTGTTATTGTACTGTACTGGTCTTGTGTGTTATTGTACTGTACTGGTCTTGTGTGTTATTGTACTGTACTGGTCTTGTGTGTTATTGTACTGTACTGGTCTTGTGTGTTATTGTACTGTACTGGTCTTCTGTGTTATTGTACTGTACTGGTCTTGTGTGTTATTGTACTGTACTGGTCTTCTGTGTTATTGTACTGTACTGGTCTTGTGTGTTATTGTACTGTACTGGTCTTGTGTGTTATTGTACTGTACTGGTCTTGTGTGTTATTGTACTGTACTGGTCTTGTGTGTTATTGTACTGTACTGGTCTTCTGTGTTATTGTACTGTACTGGTCTTGTGTGTTATTGTACTGTACTGGTCTTCTGTGTTATTGTACTGTACTGGTCTTGTGTGTTATTGTACTGTACTGGTCTTGTGTGTTATTGTACTGTACTGGTCTTGTGTGTTATTTTACTGTACTGGTCTTGTGTGTTATTGTACTGTACTGGTCTTGTGTGTTATTGTACTGTACTGGTCTTGTGTGTTATTGTACTGTACTGGTCTTGTGTGTTATTGTACTGTACTGGTCTTGTGTGTTATTGTACTGTACTGGTCTTCTGTGTTATTGTACTGTACTGGTCTTGTGTGTTATTGTACTGTACTGGTCTTGTGTGTTATTGTACTGTACTGGTCTTGTGTGTTATTGTACTGTACTGGTCTTGTGTGTTATTGTACTGTACTGGTCTTGTGTGTTATTGTACTGTACTGGTCTTGTGTGTTATTGTACTGTACTGGTCTTGTGTGTTATTGTACTGTACTGGTCTTGTGTGTTATTGTACTGTACTGGTCTTGTGTGTTATTGTACTGTACTGGTCTTGTGTGTTATTGTACTGTACTGGTCTTGTGTGTTATTGTACTGTACTGGTCTTGTGTGTTATTGTACTGTACTGGTCTTGTGTGTTATTGTACTGTACTGGTCTTCTGTGTTATTGTACTGTACTGGTCTTGTGTGTTATTGTACTGTACTGGTCTTGTGTGTTATTGTACTGTACTGGTCTTGTGTGTTATTGTACTGTACTGGTCTTGTGTGTTATTGTACTGTACTGGTCTTGTGTGTTATTGTACTGTACTGGTCTTGTGTGTTATTGTACTGTACTGGTCTTGTGTGTTATTGTACTGTACTGGTCTTGTGTGTTATTGTACTGTACTGGTCTTGTGTGTTATTGTACTGTACTGGTCTTGTGTGTTATTGTACTGTACTGGTCTTGTGTGTTATTGTACTGTACTGGTCTTGTGTGTTATTGTACTGTACTGGTCTTGTGTGTTATTGTACTGTACTGGTCTTGTGTGTTATTGTACTGTACTGGTCTTCTGTGTTATTGTACTGTACTGGTCTTGTGTGTTATTGTACTGTACTGGTCTTCTGTGTTATTGTACTGTACTGGTCTTCTGTGTTATTGTACTGTACTGGTCTTGTGTGTTATTGTACTGTACTGGTCTTGTGTGTTATTGTACTGTACTGGTCTTGTGTGTTATTGTACTGTACTGGTCTTGTGTGTTATTGTACTGTACTGGTCTTGTGTGTTATTGTACTGTACTGGTCTTGTGTGTTATTGTACTGTACTGGTCTTGTGTGTTATTGTACTGTACTGGTCTTGTGTGTTATTGTACTGTACTGGTCTTGTGTGTTATTGTACTGTACTGGTCTTCTGTGTTATTGTACTGTACTGGTCTTGTGTGTTATTGTACTGTACTGGTCTTGTGTGTTATTGTACTGTACTGGTCTTGTGTGTTATTGTACTGTACTGGTCTTGTGTGTTATTGTACTGTACTGTACTTGTCTTGTGTGTTATTGTACTGTACTGGTCTTGTGTGTTATTGTACTGTACTGGTCTTGTGTGTTATTGTACTGTACTGGTCTTCTGTGTTATTGTACTGTACTGGTCTTGTGTGTTATTGTACTGTACTGGTCTTGTGTGTTATTGTACTGTACTGGTCTTGTGTGTTATTGTACTGTACTGGTCTTGTGTGTTATTGTACTGTACTGGTCTTGTGTGTTATTGTACTGTACTGGTCTTGTGTGTTATTGTACTGTACTGGTCTTGTGTGTTATTGTACTGTACTGGTCTTGTGTGTTATTGTACTGTACTGGTCTTGTGTGTTATTGTACTGTACTGGTCTTGTGTGTTACTGTACTGGTCTTGTGTGTTATTGTACTGTACTGGTCTTCTTTGTTACTGTACTGGTCTTGTGTGTTATTGTACTGTACTGGTCTTGTGTGTTATTGTACTGTACTGGTCTTCTGTGTTATTGTACTGTACTGGTCTTCTGTGTTATTGTACTGTACTGGTCTTGTGTGTTATTGTACTGTACTGGTCTTGTGTGTTATTGTACTGTACTGGTCTTGTGTGTTATTGTACTGTACTGGTCTTGTGTGTTATTGTACTGTACTGGTCTTGTGTGTTATTGTACTGTACTGGTCTTGTGTGTTATTGTACTGTACTGGTCTTCTGTGTTATTGTACTGTACTGGTCTTGTGTGTTATTGTACTGTACTGGTCTTGTGTGTTATTGTACTGTACTGGTCTTGTGTGTTATTGTACTGTACTGGTCTTGTGTGTTATTGTACTGTACTGGTCTTGTGTGTTATTGTACTGTACTGGTCTTGTGTGTTATTGTACTGTACTGGTCTTGTGTGTTATTGTACTGTACTTGGTTCTGTGTTATTGTACTGTACTGGTCTTGTGTGTTATTGTACTGTACTGGTCTTGTGTGTTATTGTACTGTACTGGTCTTGTGTGTTATTGTACTGTACTGGTCTTGTGTGTTATTGTACTGTACTGGTCTTGTGTTATTGTACTGTACTGGTCTTGTGTGTTATTGTACTGTACTGGTCTTGTGTGTTATTGTACTGTACTGGTCTTGTGTGTTATTGTACTGTACTGGTCTTCTGTGTTATTGTACTGTACTGGTCTTGTGTGTTATTGTACTGTACTGGTCTTGTGTGTTATTGTACTGTACTGGTCTTGTGTGTTATTGTACTGTACTGGTCTTGTGTGTTATTGTACTGTACTGGTCTTGTGTGTTATTGTACTGTACTGGTCTTGTGTGTTATTGTACTGTACTGGTCTTGTGTGTTATTGTACTGTACTGGTCTTGTGTGTTATTGTACTGTACTGGTCTTGTGTGTTATTGTACTGTACTGGTCTTGTGTGTTATTGTACTGTACTGGTCTTGTGTGTTATTGTACTGTACTGGTCTTGTGTGTTATTGTACTGTACTGGTCTTGTGTGTTATTGTACTGTACTGGTCTTGTGTGTTATTGTACTGTACTGGTCTTGTGTGTTATTGTACTGTACTGGTCTTGTGTGTTATTGTACTGTACTGGTCTTGTGTGTTATTGTACTGTACTGGTCTTGTGTGTTATTGTACTGTACTGGTCTTGTGTGTTATTGTACTGTACTGGTCTTGTGTGTTATTGTACTGTACTGGTCTTCTGTGTTATTGTACTGTACTGGTCTTGTGTGTTATTGTACTGTACTGGTCTTCTGTGTTATTGTACTGTACTGGTCTTGTGTGTTATTGTACTGTACTGGTCTTGTGTGTTATTGTACTGTACTGGTCTTGTGTGTTATTGTACTGTACTGGTCTTGTGTGTTATTGTACTGTACTGGTCTTGTGTGTTATTGTACTGTACTGGTCTTCTGTGTTATTGTACTGTACTGGTCTTCTGTGTTATTGTACTGTACTGGTCTTCTGTGTTATTGTACTGTACTGGTCTTGTGTGTTATTGTACTGTACTGGTCTTGTGTGTTATTGTACTGTACTGGTCTTGTGTGTTATTGTACTGTACTGGTCTTGTGTGTTATTGTACTGTACTGGTCTTGTGTGTTATTGTACTGTACTGGTCTTGTGTGTTATTGTACTGTACTGGTCTTGTGTGTTATTGTACTGTACTGGTCTTGTGTGTTATTGTACTGTACTGGTCTTGTGTGTTATTGTACTGTACTGGTCTTGTGTGTTATTGTACTGTACTGGTCTTGTGTGTTATTGTACTGTACTGGTCTTGTGTGTTATTGTACTGTACTGGTCTTGTGTGTTATTGTACTGTACTGGTCTTGTGTGTTATTGTACTGTACTGGTCTTGTGTGTTATTGTACTGTACTGGTCTTGTGTGTTATTGTACTGTACTGGTCTTGTGTGTTATTGTACTGTACTGGTCTTGTGTGTTATTGTACTGTACTGGTCTTGTGTGTTATTGTACTGTACTGGTCTTGTGTGTTATTGTACTGTACTGGTCTTCTGTGTTATTGTACTGTACTGGTCTTGTGTGTTATTGTACTGTACTGGTCTTGTGTGTTATTGTACTGTACTGGTCTTGTGTGTTATTGTACTGTACTGGTCTTGTGTGTTATTGTACTGTACTGGTCTTGTGTGTTATTGTACTGTACTGGTCTTGTGTGTTATTGTACTGTACTGGTCTTCTGTGTTATTGTACTGTACTGGTCTTCTGTGTTATTGTACTGTACTGGTCTTGTGTGTTATTGTACTGTACTGGTCTTGTGTGTTATTGTACTGTACTGGTCTTCTGTGTTATTGTACTGTACTGGTCTTGTGTGTTATTGTACTGTACTGGTCTTGTGTGTTATTGTACTGTACTGGTCTTGTGTGTTATTGTACTGTACTGGTCTTGTGTGTTATTGTACTGTACTGGTCTTGTGTGTTATTGTACTGTACTGGTCTTGTGTGTTATTGTACTGTACTGGTCTTCTGTGTTATTGTACTGTACTGGTCTTGTGTGTTCCATGCTGTTTTATGTGCCATTCTGTTTTATGTGCTATGCTGTTTTATGTGCTATGCTGTTTTATGTGCTATGCTGTTTTATGTGCTATGCTGTTTTATGTGCTAGGCCGTTTTATGTGCCATGCTGTTTTATGTGCTATGCTGTATCATGTGCCATGCTGTTTTATATGCAATGCTGTTTTATGTGCTATTCTGTTTTATGTGATATGTCGGTTTATGTGCAATGCTGTTTTATGTTCTATGCTGCTTTATGTGCCATGCTGTTTTATGAGCTATGCTCTTTTATGTGTTATGCTGTTTTATGTGCTATGCTGTTTTATGTTCTATGCTTCTTTATGTGCAATGCTGTTTTATGTTCTATGCTGCTTTATGTGCCATGCTGTTTTATGTGCTATGCTGTTTTATGTGTTATGCTGTTTTATGTGCTATGCTGTTTTATGTGCTATGCTGTTTTATGTGCTATGCTGCTTTATGTGCCATGCTGTTTTATGAGCTATGCTGTTTTATGCGCTGTGCTGTTTTATGTGCTATGCTGTTTTATGCGCTATGCTGTTTTATGCACTATGTCGGTTTATGTGCCATGCTGTTTTATGTTCCATGCTGTTTTATGTGCTATGCTGTTTTATGTGTTATGCTGTTTTATGTGCTATGCTGTTTTATGTGCTATGCTGTTTTATGTGATATGTCGGTTTTTGTGCAATGCTGTTTTATGTGCTATGCTGCTTTATGTGCCATCCTGTTTTATGAGCTATGCTGTTTTATGCGCTGTGCTGTTTTATGTGCTATGCTGTTTTATGCGCTATGCTGTTTTATGCACTATGTCGGTTTATGTGCCATGCTGTTTTATGTGCCATGCTGTTTTATGTTCCATGCTGTTTTATGTGCCATGCTGTTTTATGTGCCATGCTGTTTTATGCGCTATGCTGTTTCATGTGCTATGCTGTTTTATGTGCTATGCTGTTTTATGTGCTGTGCTGTTTTGTGTGCTATGCTGTTTTTTGTGCTATGCTGTTTTATGCGCTATGCTGTTTTATGTGCCATGCTGTTTTATGTGCCATGCTGTTTTATGCGCTATGCTGTTTCATGTGCTATGCTGTTTTATGTGCTATGCTGTTTTATGTGCTATGCTGTTTTATGTGCCATGCTGTTTTATGTGCTATGCTGTTTTATGTGCTATGCTGTTTTATGCGCTATGCTGTTTTATGTGCCATGCTGTTTTATGCACAATGCTGTTTTATGTGCCATGGTGTTTTATGCGCTATGCTGTTTCATGTGCTATGCTGTTTTATGTGCTATGCTGTTTTATGTGCCATGCTGTTTTATGCGCTATGCTGTTTCATGTGCTATGCTGTTTTATGTGCTATGCTGTTTTATGTGCTGTGCTGTTTTATGTGCTATTCTGTTTTATGTGCTATGCTGTTTTATGCGCTATGCTGTTTTATGTGCCATGCTGTTTCATGTGCTATGCTGTTTTATGTGCTATGCTGTTTTATGTGCTATGCTGTTTTATGTGCCATGCTGTTTTATGTGCTATGCTGTTTTATGTGCTATGCTGTTTTATGCGCTGTGCTGTTTTATGTGCCATGCTGTTTTATGCACAATGCTGTTTTATGTGCCATGGTGTTTTATGCGCTATGCTGTTTCATGTACTATGCTGTTTTATGTGCTATGCTGTTTTATGTGCTGTGCTGTTTTATGTGCTATGCTGTTTTATGTGCTATTCTCTTTTATGTGCCATGCTGTTTTGTGTGCTATGCTGTTTTATGTGCTATGTCAGTTTATGTGCATGCTGTTTTATGTGTCATGCTGTTTTATGTGCTATGCTGTTTTATGTGCTATGCTGTTTTATATGCTGTGCTGTTTTATGTGCTATGCTGTTTTATGTGCTATGCTGTTTTATGTGCTATGCTGTTTTATGTGCTATGCTGTTTTATGTGCTATTCTGTTTTATGTGCTCTGCTGTTTTATGTGTTATGCTGTTTTATGTGCTTTGCTGTTTTATGTGCTGTGCTGTTTTATGTGCTATGCTGTTTTATGTTCTATGCTGTTTTATGTTCTATGCTGTTTTATGTTCTATGCTGTTTTATGTTCTATGCTGTTTTATGTGTTATGCTGTTTTATGCGCTATGCTGTTTTATGTGCTATGCTGTTTTGTGTGCTATGCTGTTTTATATGCTATGTTGTTTTATGTGCTATGCTGTTTTATGTGCTGTGCTGTTTTATATGCTATGCTGTTTTATGTTCTATGCTGTTTTATGTTCTATGTTGTTTTATGTGGTATGTTGTTTTATGTGCTATGCTGTTTTATGTGCTATGCTGTTTTATGTGCTGTGCTGTTTTATATGCTATGCTGTTTTATGTTCTATGCTGTTTTATGTTCTATGCTGTTTTATGTGCTATGCTGTTTTATGTGCTCTGCTGTGTTATGTGTTATGCTGTTTTATGTGTTATGCTGTTTTATGTGCTCTGCTGTTTTATGTGCTATGCTGTTTTTAGGTGTTATTGTACTTATTTATGTAGCACTATACTTTTTGTTGCATGTGTCAGTATAGTGCTTTATGAACATTAAAATGGTATGAAATACCGACAGATTGTTAGGTAAGACACATATGCAACAGTTAGGTATCTTTATTTCGAAACGTTTCGCCTACACAGTAGGCTTCTTCAGTCGAGTACAGAAAGGTTGATAGAAGCAGAAGATACTTGAAGACGATGTAATCAGTCCATCACCCTTAAAGTTTTGAGGTGGTCAGTCCCTCAGTCTGGAGAAGAGCATTGTTCCGTTGTCTGAAACAATATGAAGTTGAAGTGACAGAATGGGGCCTTTATATAGTGCCAGGAGGTGAGACGTAGGTTGCTTTGGGAGGGCAGGTCCTTCTCAAACCCAGCCGTTCTCACTAGTAGAGGTTGTCGAAGTGGTCTGTACCAAGATTCCCTTGTGTTGCAGTGTCTGACAGAATGAACATTAAAATGGTATGAAATACCGACAGATTGTTAGGTAAGACACATATGCAACAGTTAGGTATCTTTATTTCGAAACGTTTCGCCTACACAGTAGGCTTCTTCAGTCGAGTACAGAAAGGTTGATAGAAGCAGAAGATACTTGAAGACGATGTAATCAGTCCATCACCCTTAAAGTTTTGAGGTGGTCAGTCCCTCAGTCTGGAGAAGAGCATTGTTCCGTTGTCTGAAACAATATGAAGTTGAAGTGACAGAATGGGGCCTTTATATAGTGCCAGGAGGTGAGACGTAGGTTGCTTTGGGAGGGCAGGTCCTTCTCAAACCCAGCCGTTCTCACTAGTAGAGGTTGTCGAAGTGGTCTGTACCAAGATACCCTTGTGTTGCAGTGTCTGACAGAATGAACATTAAAATGGTATGAAATACCGACAGATTGTTAGGTAAGACACATATGCAACAGTTAGGTATCTTTATTTCGAAACGTTTCGCCTACACAGTAGGCTTCTTCTGTCGAGTACAGAAAGGTTGATAGAAGCAGAAGATACTTGAAGACGATGTAATCAGTCCATCAATGGTATTTCATACCATTTTAATGTTCATTCTGTCAGACACTGCAACACAAGGGTATCTTGGTACAGACCACTTCGACAACCTCTACTAGTGAGAACGGCTGGGTTTGAGAAGGACCTGCGCTCCCAAAGCAACCTACGTCTCACCTCCTGGCACTATATAAAGGCCCCATTCTGTCACTTCAACTTCATATTGTTTCAGACAACGGAACAATGCTCTTCTCCAGACTGAGGGACTGACCACCTCAAAACTTTAAGGGTGATGGACTGATTACATCGTCTTCAAGTATCTTCTGCTTCTATCAACCTTTCTGTACTCGACTGAAGAAGCCTACTGTGTAGGCGAAACGTTTCGAAATAAAGATACCTAACTGTTGCATATGTGTCTTACCTAACATAGTGCTTTATGTTTAGTATTCTGTGTTACTTTATTATTTTTGTGCTACTCTGATGTTTTATATGTTACTATAATATCAGCTGATTTGATTCATCATATACGTAAGAATCGAACCGTTACCTAAAGTCTTTTACCAACAGAGTCCTGCCAACACTCTATTACCAACAGACACCTACCAGAGGTCTTCTACCAATAGTCTTCTGGCAACAATCCTTCCAGTAGTATTCTTCCAATAGCGTCCAGTCTTATAAACTTGAATCCTACCAATAGAATCGTAAGAAAAGAATCCTGCCCAAAAGTCTTCTATCAGATATTTATGACACAGGTTACATACAGTGTTATTAACTCTGATATAGCAGACAAACTTTATACACATCACAACACAACGATGGTGGTGAAAAACACCTAATAGCAGAGAGGAACTTTCACCTGTGTAACAATGTTCCTCATTCAATAGTTATCTTCTACAATTGTGTCTTTCATTGCTTTCCGGCTTTTTGCCATATATCTCTGCAACATAGTGCACCACAACATTCAGTGTGTCATATATCTCTGCAACATAGTGCACCACAACATTCAGTGTGTCATATATCTTTGCAACATAGTGCACCACAACATTCAGTGTGTCATATATCTTTGCAACATAGTGCACCACAACATTCAGTGTGTCATATATCTTTGCAACATAGTGCACCACAACATTCAGTGTGTCATATATCTTTGCAACATAGTGCACCACAACATTCAGTGTGTCATATATCTTTGCAACATAGTGCACCACAACATTCAGTGTGTCATATATCTTTGCAACATAGTGCACCACAACATTCAGTGTGTCATATATCTTTGCAACATAGTGCACCACAACATTCAGTGTGTCATATATCTCTGCAACATAGTGCACCACAACATTCAGTGTGTCATATATCTTTGCAACATAGTGCACCACAACATTCAGT
Organism: Cherax quadricarinatus; assembly: GCF_038502225.1. NCBI lineage: Eukaryota > Metazoa > Arthropoda > Malacostraca > Decapoda > Parastacidae > Cherax > Cherax quadricarinatus. Next base: position 43,318,057 of record NC_091303.1, on the reverse strand, counting down.
GTGTCATATATCTTTGCAACATAGTGCACCACAACATTCAGTGTGTCATATATCTTTGCAACATAGTGCACCACAACATTCAGTGTGTCATATATCTTTGCAACATAGTGCACCACAACATTCAGTGTGTCATATATCTTTGCAACATAGTGCACCACAACATTCAGTGTGTCATATATCTTTGCAACATAGTGCACCACAACATTCAGTGTGTCATATATCTTTGCAACATAGTGCACCACAACATTCAGTGTGTCATATATCTCTGCAACATAGTGCACCACAACATTCAGTGTGCAATATAATGTTAACACTGATACATCATAGTAGATAGCAACAGTATGGGAGACATACACACAGTCGTACTGGCCAGGTTGTGGCAACACACAGTCGTACTGGCCAGGTTGTGGCAACACACAGTCGTACTGGCCAGGTTGTGGCAACACACAGTCGTACTGGCCAGGTTGTGGCAACACACAGTCGTACTGGCCAGGTTGTGGCAACACACAGTCGTACTGGCCAGGTTGTGGCAACACACAGTCGTACTGGCCAGGTTGTGGCAACACACAGTCGTACTGGCCAGGTTGTGGCAACACACAGTCGTACTGGCCAGGTTGTGGCAACACACAGTCGTACTGGCCAGGTTGTGGCAACACACAGTCGTACTGGCCAGGTTGTGGCAACACACAGTCGTACTGGCCAGGTTGTGGCAACACACAGTCGTACTGGCCAGGTTGTGGCAACACACAGTCGTACTGGCCAGGTTGTGGCAACACACAGTCGTACTGGCCAGGTTGTGGCAACACACAGTCGTACTGGCCAGGTTGTGGCAACACACAGTCGTACTGGCCAGGTTGTGGCAACACACAGTCGTACTGGCCAGGTTGTGGCAACACACAGTCGTACTGGCCAGGTTGTGGCAGCCACAACCAAAATTCTTATTGTCAAGAGATCGAATCATCAAAATTGACAGTTTTTATTTTCATTACAGAGAGATTTTTGTTTTGCATCTGTGGTGGTGAATGTTCTAATAGTTGTTCCGGGTTTCGAACCCTGGACCCCAGTGGTGAGAGTCACGCCTCTCACCACTGGGCTACCCCGAAGGGTGTAAGAATAAAATATGATAACCACCCTGATCATCATAATCGAATTAATATTCCATACCACGGGCGGAGTTAGAACCCGCGTTCAGAGAATCTTAAAACTCCAGACCAACGCGTTAACCACTGGACCAGCTGGCTACTTTATGTTATTAACGAAGAGTTGAAAGAAGTGTATATGTGAAAACTGAGGGACTTATTTAATAATTAATTCTACTTTAACAAAGTGTTTATTAAGATGATTTATAAGAATATCTTCTTTGTCTTAACCACAAGTCTCAAATTAGTCACTTCTTCACATATTTACGTCCTTTCCCAAAATATTTCATCCAAATATTTTAGCCCTCATTCAACTGTTAATGTAAAAATTTTGTACCAAAAGAACCCTAGAAAACTTCCCTAACATTATTATAACAAGCGCAATTTAATTTAGCCTAATCCAGCTAAATATATTTTCGATACGTTTATAATAATTTAATAATAAACAAACACAATGAAATATATTTTTTTACGTTAGGTTCAGAATGATTTTTGCGAAATTATTGCATTCACAAATTTTCGCTTCTTTGAGAATCGGTGAGAGTAAGTGAGTCATCAACACAAGACTCAGTGAGAGAGGGAAGGTAAGTCACGGTCACAAGATTCAGTGAGAGAGGGAAGGTGAGTCACGGTCACAAGACTCAGTGAGAGAGGGAAGGTGAGTCACGGTCACAAGACTCAGTGAGAGAGGGAAGGTGAGTCACGGTCACAAGACTCAGTGAGAGAGGGAAGGTGAGTCACGGTCACAAGACTCAGTGAGAGAGGGAAGGTGAGTCACGGTCACAAGACTCAGTGAGACAGGGAAGGTGAGTCACGGTCACAAGACTCAGTGAGAGAGGGAAGGTGAGTCACGGTCACAAGACTCAGTGAGAGAGGGAAGGTGAGTCACGGTCACAAGACTCAGCGAGAGAGGGAAGGTGAGTCACGGTCACAAGACTCAGTGAGAGAGGGAAGGTGAGTCACGGTCACAAGACTCAGTGAGAGAGGGAAGGTGAGTCACGGTCACAAGATTCAGTGAGAGAGGGAAGGTGAGTCACGGTCACAAGACTCAGTGAGAGAGGGAAGGTGAGTCACGGTCACAAGACTCAGCGAGAGAGGGAAGGTGAGTCACGGTCACAAGACTCAGTGAGAGAGGGAAGGTGAGTCACGGTCACAAGACTCAGTGAGAGAGGGAAGGTGAGTCACGGTCACAAGACTCAGTGAGACAGGGAAGGTGAGTCACGGTCACAAGACTCAGTGAGAGAGGGAAGGTGAGTCACGGTCACAAGACTCAGCGAGAGAGGGAAGGTGAGTCACGGTCACAAGACTCAGCGAGAGAGGGAAGGTGAGTCACGGTCACAAGACTCAGTGAGAGAGGGAAGGTGAGTCACGGTCACAAGACTCAGTGAGAGAGGGAAGGTGAGTCACGGTCACAAGACTCAGTGAGAGAGGGAAGGTGAGTCACGGTCACAAGACTCAGCGAGAGAGGGAAGGTGAGTCACGGTCACAAGACTCAGTAAGACAGGGAAGGTGAGTCACGGTCACAAGACTCAGTAAGACAGGGAAGGTGAGTCACGGTCACAAGACTCAGTAAGACAGGGAAGGTGAGTCACGGTCACAATCAGTAAATGATAAACGGTCTCAGGACAACAAACTTCCACTACAGCTCATGAACTCATCAGAAGAACATTTTCTTCCTAACAAATTACAACTTTTCAAGATTAACATCACTACTTAAAGTGTAGATTAAAGATTCTATCCAATTCCTCAGTGATTATTGTATTTAATGTTTGTTATTCGCCAGATTATCATAAAGTTTTATGGCGGTTCATTATAAAGTTATAAAATAATTCATCGTAAAGTTATGTGGCACTTCATTGTAAAGTTATCTGGGAGCTCATTATATAATTATAAGACAACTCAACTTAAAGTTACTGCAGTTCACTTTATATGGCAACTAATCATAAAGTTATGGCAGCTCATCGTAAAGTTATACAGCAGCTAATCGTAAAGCTATAGCAGGTTATCGTTAATTTATACTGCTGTTAATTGTAAAGTTATACAACAATTGATGGTAAGGTTACTGCAGCTCATCATAACGTTAAACAGAAGCGTAGCATAAAATTTACAGCAGCTCATCGTAAAGTTACATCAGCTCATCTTAAGGTTATGGCAGCTCATCCTAAAGTTACATGAAGGAGAACATCAATCATATTCTGGATCCAAGAACCTGCTCGGGTGCTGTGATGTGGTGCTGCTGCAACTGCTGATGGTGGAATGTGAACCAGCACAAAATAGGTGGTTGTAGAAAGTTTCTGACGAAATCGCAGGTAAAGCAGTGACATTCCAGTCCTTTGAGTACTACTCTTTAGCGTCATCAAAACAACTTTTCGAAAATAAAACAGACGTTACGTTGTGTCGTAGCCACAGACTGTATACACCACTGGAAGCAAATTACACGTCTTTAGATTCAAAGCACTTTGAATACAATGAATATTCCAAATTCTCTGGGTCGTGTTGGATATTTGTTTTGTTTGACCTAAAAAATAGAGGGAAGGAAATGAGGTGAGTATGAAGGAAACTAATATCAGGAGGTTGTATCCTCTCCGACGAAGATTGTGGGGCAGGATGAAGAAGTTTATCGTTGTTTGGAAAACTAACAAAGTTCGATGACCATATTGCAGTCTTTTCGTTAATCAGTTTTTGTCGGACCTTGTCAAAGAACACTTCTAATTAGGCCTAATCTACTAAAAGTTCACCTCTTATTAGTTTATCATATACTGTAGCTGTAGTGCAACGTTGTGATACAGACTTCCTCGATGACTTCTGCTGAAATTAGAAAGGTATAGTCAGTCACGTCAGAGTCCAAAATAAGATATTGCATGCTTTGGCTGCAGTCATGGCATTCAAAGCATTATTGACAAGCAGATGCCCTCTGACTGCCTCTGCTACAAATTTGCCACTGATTATGTGCTGTACTGTGTCTGGAACTTACAGTCTAGAGCAGCTCTAACACCAGACATGATATGCAATCGAGGAAGCTCATTTCAATGCGAAAATCAATTAAACGAAACACTAATAACTGCGTCTCATTGTCGGATGGTTCGCTAGCCACAGTGGACATAGTACTGAGTAAAGATAATTTGAGTCACTAGCATTCATGTCTATCATTGAAAGATAATGAGTGATTGTCATGAATGACTTCTTTGATTCATAACCAGCATCGTTCCTGGCCAACTAGGTTTTGGCGAATGCACTGACCATGCAGTTTTACAGAAAAAGTATAGTTTTAGTGTCGAGTCATCATAGCGACGACGAGGCGTTCATGGTAGACCAATGACTGGTCACTACTGGATGGTATGTTAAAAACTAAATGTCTGTCTTCCCGAGTTTCGCTACATCTTCTGTAAGACAACATTTTGACGTTGTTGTTTGCCGTTTAATTCCTGGAGTTACTGCAGCTATTATTTCATCAATCCAGTGTGCTTACATTGCGAACGGTTGTATCTTGTGACTTTGCTGCACTGAATTCAAGCCTTTTCAATTCTAAGTAAGATAACCATAATCCATAACTGCTTAGCGAGTCATCTAGGGACTTTGTGTCAAAGAGGTGATACATTTGTAAACCCAGTTATAACTGAAGTGGTGCCATGAGGAGTTTCGATCGAGTAACTTGATAAGAGGCCTGGCGCACTAATGCAGTCTCTATGTCTGTGTTCTTTTCAGTGATTAATGTTCTTAAAAGTAGCTGCAAAGTCTGTGGTATGAACATGTTCGTTGTCTTCAAGTATTTGACACTGTAGGCACTATCACTGTGGTAGTGACTCATCTTCTCTCAAAGATTAGTAATACTTACCTGTCCGTCATCATTTTTGGTCAAATTGTCAGTCATTATCTGGAATGTTTCTTCTTTATAAGTAAGAACAGTGTCAAGGGAACACCTTCCGCCTGATCAGATGTATGGAAAAATAAATAATGAATGACTTCGAGGAAAAACAAAAATGGAAAAATTAAAAGTATTTAAACAAATATCATAAAAAAAGGCCGTCGTTGGTTAGAGTGAGATCTTGAGACAGGAGACTTTTCTTAGTCCAGAAGGTCTTTTTAAGATGTATTGAAATTGTGATCATAGCTGTCTTGAGTAGGTACTGTTTGTCTTATGTTGAGTCGATGACGTAACTCCTCTCAATACTGGTTCGTAGTATCTCACTCCAGATATCAAAGGAGAGATGAGGAGTCCGTATGTCCCACTAAGACCCGTCGCCTCGGTTTTAGCTCCAATAAATCCAGCGTCTACTGTGGATGACCACGCCAGCAGCAGAGCTGATCAGGAGAAGACTGGAGGTGAAGTGACTTCCCAGACACCAACCCACACTAGGTAAGGTTAATTCTATCAGTAGAAATTAAAGAATCTCAGACCCGAAGAAATTTGTAACCGTCCCTCGGAGTCTGAACTACTATAAGCCCAATTTACTGGATTTTTCCTGACAAATGGGACAATCTACTTTCTGTTTTTTTTTGTATGTTTTAAAGACGGGTAGACTACGGAATTATTTTTTTTCGGCAACTTATGTTGCATACTTGATGGTAAATATCATTTGCGGGAGTCAAATCTTGAACAAACGCGATCCGACTTTGTAAACCAAAATCATTACAATACTCTTCGTATATGCGTTGAATGGTTGACTAAAAATAAGTGATTACTAAAACAAAGGTATCATAATTTTACTGTCTGACTGTGGTTGCCAGATTATTTTTCTTTTGTTTCTTTCTCATCTGATCGGCTCAAACCAGGACAAAATTCATGCTACTACTGGCATGTTCAGGTGTCTTGTGACCAAACGTATATAACCCATTCCATGATAACTGAAAAGTCTGACAATCTCCAAAACTCTCTGCTGCTTGGTATAAAACACTTAAAAAGTTGTCTTCCAATTCGACGAAGGAGAGTGAAACTCAAGTGTGTGCGCTCACCTATAACAATTTTATGTGTAAAATAATGTGAAATTTTATTCCCATGAAATCAGTTTCAATATATTTTAGTATACCTCTTGATAAGCTTCACTATTAAATAGCTGAAACATCTATATTCTATCGTAGTTATAACACTAGAATGTGTGGAATCCATGTCATAACTGGAAAATGTCTCTTCTGATCGCCTTAAAATATTTAGCCTGGTTAGTAACATAACACTTAAACAGAGAATGGAGTATTGGTAAATAAAAATATTAGTGATTTGACTGCAGTTCTCGCTCCAGAGAACTCAAAACTTAAACAGGCAATTGAACAAATTCCTATCTCCCGCCGCACTACTGAGAAACACATTTCTGAAAATAATTCTACAATTATATGTTCTCTGCAGTCATCTGAGACGCTGCGTTGCTTTCAGCATAGCATAGGAGGAATGTACAGACATTGAAGATATCCCTCAGTTAGCTATATTTGTTCGCTATGTTACAAACGATGGAAATGTAAAAGAAGTTTTAGACCTGATAAGCTTAAAGGAAATCACAAAATGTATTGAGATAAAAAAATGCTCTTAACAAACCTTTATTAAATGCTCAACTACCATTGCATAAACTTGTTAGCATTGCAACAGACGGAGCATCACCTATGGTAGGTCAAAATACTGACCTAGTTGGGCAATTAACACATGATCTCAAATACTATTCTTAATATCTCTTATTCCACTGTACCATCCACCTTGAGCATTTACTAAGTAAACATTTCAAGCTCAACAGTGTCATAAATTGCATTTTAGAAATTGTGAATTTCATTCGGACAAGTGAAAAAACTCACCGTGAATTTAGAAATGTTACTGTGGAGCTGGAGCGTGAAGAAGTCACGTGACCTTTCATTCTACTGTACTGTAAGACGACTGTCAACTACCAATCTTTTGAATAAGTTTGTTGCTTTCTTGAAGCAATTATTACTTTCATCAAATAAAACAGAAAGAAATACCCACAAGTAGACCAGGAATGTGTACAGGATCTGATGTTCTTTACAGATGTAATGAAGTGCCAGATTTAAATATTGCAAGTGTTGCATTACAGATGTAATGAAGAGCCAGATTTAAATATTGCAAGTATTGCATTACAGATGTAATGAAGAGCCAGATTTAAATATTGCAAGTATTGCATTACAGATGTAATGAAGTGCCAGATTTAAATATTGCAAGTGTTGCATTACAGATGTAATGAAGTGCCAGATTTAAATATTGCAAGTATTGCATTACAGATGTAATGAAGTGCCAGATTTAAATATTGCAAGTATTGCATTACAGATGTAATGCAACATTTCCAATATATAAATCTGACACTTCAAGGAAGGAACAAAGTTATTACACAACTTAACAAATCAATTTTCATTTTTCAGAATAAAATAAAAAAAAATCAAAGAAATCTGTCAACAAGAAAATCTGATCACTTTCCCAACATTAAATTAATAACAACTGTTTTACCTGACGGTCAAATTAGACAGAAAATTGAAACAATACGAAGGAAACCTAGAAGCACTTAATAATAATTTTGAGAACAAGTTTCACAAACTAAAAAACTTTAAGTTATGTTTTGAATTTCTTGTGAATCTTTTAGTGATTGATGTCATCAACGAGTGATGTTCTGTTGTTGTACCTTTAGTGATTGATGTCATCAACTATTGATGTCCTGTTGTTGCACCTTTAGTGATTGATGTCATCAACGATTGATGTGTTGTTGTTGCACCTTTAGTGATTGATGTCATCAACGATGGATGTCCTGTTGCTGCACCTTTAGTGAATGATGCCATCAACGATGGATGTCTTGTTGCTGTACCTTTAGTGATTGATGTCATCAACGATGGATGTCCTGTTGTTGTACCTTTAGTGTTTGATGTCATCAACGATGGATGTCCTGTTGTTGCATCTTTAGTGATTGATGTCATCAACGATGGATGTCCTGTTGTTGCACCTTTAGTGATTGATGGCATCAACGATGGATGTCCTGTTGTTGCACCTTTAGTAATTGACGACATCAACGACGGATGTCCTGTTGTTGCACCTTCAGTGATTGATGTCATCAACGACGGATGTCCTGTTGTTGCACCTTCAGTGATTGATGTCATCAACGACGGATGTCCTGTTGTTGCACCTTCAGTGATTGATGTCATCAACGATGGATATCCCGTTGTTGCATCTTTAGTGATTGATGTCATCAACGATGAATGTCGTGTTGTTGCATCTTTAGTGATTGATGTCATCAACGATGGATGTCCTGTTGTTGCATCTTTAGTGATTGATGTCATCAACGATGGATGTCCTGTTGTTGCATCTTTAGTGATTGATGCCATCAACGATGGATGTGTTGTTGTTGCATCTTAAGTGATTGATGTCATCAACGATGGATGTCCTGTTGTTGCCTCTTTAGTGATTGATGTCATCAACGATGGATGTCGGGTTCTTGTACCTTTTGTGATTGATGTCATCAACGATGGATGTCCTGTTGTTGCATCTTTAGTGAATGATGCCATCAACGATGGATGTCCTGTTGTTGCATCTTTAGTGATTGATGTCATTAACGATCGATGTCCTGTTGTTGCAACTTATAGTGATTGATGTCATCAACGATTGATGTGTTATGTTTGCATCTTTAGTGATTGATGTCATCAACGATGGATGTTCTGTTGTTGCATCTTTAGTGATTGATAGCATCAACGATGCATGTCGTGTTGTTGTACCTTTAGTGATTGATGTCATCAACGATGGATGTGTTGTTGTTGCATCTTTAGTGATTGATGTCATCAACGATGGATGACCTTTTGTTGCATCTTCAGTGATTGATGTCATCAACGATGAATGTCCTGTTGTTGCATCTTTAGTGATTGATGTCATCAACGATGGATGTCCTGTTGTTGCATATTTAGTGATTGATGTCATCAACGAAGGATGTAGTGTTGTTGCACCTTTAGTGATTGATGTCATCAACGATGGATGTGTTGTTGTTGCATCTTTAGTGATTGATGTCATCAACGATGTATGTCCTGTTGTTGCACCTTTAGTGATTGATGTCATCAACGATGGATGTCCTGTTGTTGCATCTTTAGTGATTGATGTCATCAACGATGGATGTCCTGTTGTTGCATCTTTAGTGATTGATGTCGTCAACGATGGATGTCCTATTGTTGCATCTTTAGTGATTGATGTCATCAACGATGGATGTCCTGTTGCTGCACCTTTAGTGATTGATGTCATCAACGATGGATATACTGTTGCTGCACCTTAGTGATTGATGTCATCAACGATGGATGTCCTGTTGCTGCACCTTTAGTGACTGATGTCATCAACGATGGATGTTCTGTTGCTGCACCTTTAGTGATTGATGTCATCAACGATGGATGTGTTATTGCTGCATCTTTAGTGATTGATGTCATCAACGATGGATGGGTGTTGTTGCAACTTTAGTGATTGACGTCATCAACGATGGATGTGTTGTTGTTGCATCTTTAGTGATTGATGTCATCAACGATGGATGTCCTGTTGCTGCACCTTTAGTGATTGATGTCATCAACGATGGATGTCCTGTTGTTGCATCTTTAGTGATTGATGTCAAAAACGATGGATGTCCTGTTGCTGCACCTTTAGTGACTGATGTCATCAACGATGGATGTCCTGTTGTTGCATCTTTAGTGATCGATGTCGTCAACGATGGATGTTCTGTTGTTGCATCTTTAGTGATTGATGTCATCAACGATGGATGTGTTGTTGTTGCATCTTTAGTGATTGATGCCATCAACGATGGATGTCCTGTTGTTGCATCTTTAGTGACTGATGTCGTCAATGATCGATGTCTTGTTGTTGCATCTTTAGTGATTGATGTCATCAACGATGGATGTGTTGTTGTTGCATCTTTAGTGATTGATGTCATCAACGATGGATGTGTTGTTGTTGCATCTTTAGTGACTGATGTCGTCAATGATCGATGTCTTGTTGTTGCATCTTTAGTGATTGATGTCATCAACGATGGATGTGTTGTTGTTGCATCTTTAGTGATTGATGCCATCAACGATGGATGTCCAGTTGCTGCACCTTTAGTGACTGATGTCATCAACGATGGATGTGTTATTGTTGCACCTTTAATGATTGATGTCATCAACGATGGATGTCCTGTTGCTGCATCTTTAGTGATTGATGTCATCAACGATGGATGTCCTGTTGTTGCATCTTTAGTGACTGATGTCAACAACGATGGATGTCCTGTTGTTGCATCTTTAGTGATTGATGTCATCAACGAAGGACATCCTGTTGTGGCATCTTTAGTGATTGATGTCACTAACGATGGATGTCCTGGTGCTGCAAATTAGTGATCGATGTCATCAACGATGGATGTGTTATTGTTGCATCTTTAGTGATTGATGTCATCAACGATGGTTGGGTTGTAGTTGCACCTTTAGTGATTGATGTTTTCAACGATGGATGTGTTGTTGTTGCATCTTTAGTGATTGATGGCATCAACGTTGGATGTCCTGTTGTTGCACCTTTAGTGATTGATGTCATCAACGATGGATGTCCTGTTGCTGCAAATTAGTGATCGATGTCATCAACGATGGATGTGTTATTGTTGCATCTTTAGTGATTGATGTCATCAACGATGGTTGGGTTGTAGTTGCACCTTTAGTGATTGATGTTTTCAACGATGGATGTGTTGTTGTTGCATCTTTAGTGATTGATGGCATCAACGTTGGATGTCCTGTTGTTGCACCTTTAGTGATTGATGTCATCAACGATGGATGTCCTGTTGTTGCATCTTTAGTGATTGATGTCATCAACGAAGGATATCGTGTTGTTGTACCTTTAGTGATTGATGTCATCAACGATGGATGTCCTGTTGTTGCATCTTTAGTGATTGATGTCGTCAACGATGGATGTCCTGTTGTTGCATCTTTAGTGATTGATGTCATCAACGATGGATGTCCTGTTGCTGCACCTTTAGTGATTGATGTCATCAACGATGGATGTGTTATTGTTGCATCTTTAGTGATTGATGTTATCAACGATGGATGTCCTGTTGTTGCATCTTTAGTGATTGATGGCATCAACGATGGATGTCCTGTTGTTGTTGCATCTTTATTGATTGATGTCATAAACGATGGATGGGTTGTTGTTGCACTTTTAGTGATTGATGTCATCAACGATGGATGTGTTATTGTTGCATCTTTAGTGATTGATGTCATCAACGATGGATGGGTTGTTGTTGTACTTTTAGTGATTGATGTCATCAACGATGGATGTGTTATTGTTGCATCTTTAGTGATTGATGTCATCAACGATGGATATCGTGTTGTTGTATCTTTTGTGATTGATGTTATCAACGATGGATATCGTGTTGTTGCATCTTTAATGATTGATGTCATTAACGATGGATGTCCTGCTGCTGCACCTTTAGTGATTGATGTCATCAATGATGGATGTCCTGTTGCTGCACCTTAGTGATTGATGTCATCAACGATGGATGTGTTATTGTTGCATCTTTAGTGATTGATGTCATCAACGATGGATGGGTTGTAGTTGCACCTTTAGTGATTGATGTTATCAACGATGGATGTGTTGTTGTTGCATCTTTAGTAATTGATGTCATCAACGATGGATGTCCTGTTGTTGCATCTTTAGTGATTGATGTCAACGATGGATGTACTGTTGTTGCACCTTTAGTGATTGATGTCATCAACGATGGATGTCCTGTTGTTGCATTTTTAGTGATTGATGTCATCAACGATGGATGTCCTGTTATTGCATCTTTAGTGATTGATGGCATCAACGATGGATGTGTTATTGTTGCATCTTTAGTGATTGATGTCATCAACGATGGATGGGTTGTTGTTGCACTTTTAGTGATTGATGTCATCAACGATGGATGTCCTGTTGTTGCATCCTTAGTGAATGATGCCATCAACGATGGATGTGTTGTTGTTGCATCTTAAGTGATTGATGTCATCAACGATGGATGTCCTGTTGTTGCCTCTTTAGTGATTGATGTCATCAACGATGGATGTCGGGTTCTTGTACCTTTTGTGATTGATGTCATCAACGATGGATGTCCTGTTGTTGCATCTTTAGTGATTGATGTCATTAACGATCGATGTCCTGTTGTTGCATCTTATAGTGATTGATGTCATCAACGATTGATGTGTTATGTTTCCATCTTTAGTGATTGATGTCATCAACGATGGATGTCCTGTTCTTGCATCTTTAGTGATTGATAGCATCAACGATGCATGTCGTGTTGTTGTACCTTTAGTGATTGATGTCATCAACGATGGATGTGTTGTTGTTGCATCTTTAGTGATTGATGTCATCAACGATGGATGACCTTTTGTTGCATCTTTAGTGATTGATGTCATCAACGATGGATGTCCTGTTGTTGCATCTTTAGTGAATGATGCCATCAATGATGGATGTCCTGTTGCTGCACCTTTAGTGATTGATGTCATCAACGATGGATGTGTTATTGTTGCATCTTCAGTGATTGATGTCATCAATGATAGATGTCCTGTTGTTGCACCTTTAGTGATTGATGTCATCAACGATGGATGTCCTGTTGTTGCATCTTTAGTGACTGATGTCATCAACGATGGATGTCCTGTTGTTGCATCTTTAGTGATTGATGTCGTCAACGATGGATGTCCTGTTGTTGCATCTTTAGTGATTGATGTCATCAACGATGGATGTCCTCTTGTTGCATCTTTAGTGATCGATGTCGTCAACGATGGATGTCCTGTTGTTGCATCTTTAGTGATTGATGTCGTCAACGATGGATGTCCTGTTGTTGCATCTTTAGTGATTGATGTCATCAACGATGGATGTCCTGTTGCTGCACCTTTAGTGATTGATGTCATCAACGATGGATGTGTTGTTGTTGCACCTTTAGTGACTGATGTCATCAACGATGGATGTGTTATTGCTGCATCTTTAGTGATTGACGTCATCAACGATGGATGGGTGTTGTTGCAACTTTAGTGATTGACGTCATCAACGAGTGATGTGTTGTTGTTGCATCTTTAGTGATTGATGTCATCAACGATGGATGTCCTGTTGTTGCATCTTTAATGATTGATAGCATCAACGATGGATGAGCTATTGTTGCATCTTTAGTGATTGATGTCATCAACGATGGATGTCCTGTTGCTGCACCTTTAGTGATTGATGTCAAAAACGATGGATGTCCTGTTGCTGCACCTTTAGTGATTGATGCCATCAACGATGGATGTCCTGTTGTTGCATCTTTAGTGATTGATGTCATCAACGATGGATGTGTTGTTGTTGCATCTTTAGTGATTGATGCCATCAACGATGGATGTACTGTTGCTGCACCTTTAGTGACTGATGTCATCAACGATGGATGTGTTATTGTTGCATCTTTAGTGATTGATATCATCAATAATGGATGTCCTGTTGCTGCATCTTTAGTGATTGATGTCATCAACGATGGATGTCCTGTTGTTGCATCTTTAGTGATTGATGTCATCAACGATGGATGTCCTGTTGTTGCATCTTTAGTGACTGATGTCAACAACGATGGATGTCCTGTTGTTGCATCTTTAGTGATTGATGTCATCAACGATGGATATCCTGTTGTTGCATCTTTAGTGATTGATGTCATTAACGATGGATGTCCTGTTGCTGTACCTTTAGTGATTGATGTCATCAACGATGGATGTCCTGTTGCTGCAAATTAGTGATCGATGTCATCAACGGTGGATGTGTTGTAGTTGCACCTTTAGTGATTGATGTTTTCAACGATGGATGTGTTGTTGTTGCATCTTTAGTGATTGATGGCATCAACGTTGGATGTCCTGTTGTTGCACCTTTAGTGATTGATGTCATCAACGATTGCTGTCCTGTTGTTGCATCTTTAGTGATTGATGTCATCAAGGAAGGATATCGTTTTGTTGTACCTTTAGTGATTGATGTCATCAACGATGGATGTCCTGTTGTTGCATCTTTAGTGATTGATGTCGTCAACGATGGAAGTCCTGTTGTTGCATCTTTAGTGATTGATGTCATCAACGATGGATGTCCTGTTGCTGCACCTTTAGTGATTGATGTCATCAACGATGGATGTGTTATTGTTGCATCTTTAGTGATTGATGTTATCAACGATGGATGTCCTGTTGTTGCATCTTTAGTGATTGATGGCATCAACGATGGATGTCCTGTTGTTGTTGCATCTTTATTGATTGATGTCATCAACGATGGATGGGTTGTTGTTGCACTTTTAGTGATTGATGTCATCAACGATGGATGTGTTATTGTTGCATCTTTAGTGAATGATGTCATCAACGATGGATGGGTTGTTGTTGTACTTTTAGTGATTGACGTCATCAACGATGGATGTGTTATTGTTGCATCTTTAGTGATTGATGTCATCAGCGATGGATATCGTGTTGTTGTATCTTTTGTGATTGATGTTATCAACGATGGATATCGTGTTGTTGCATCTTTAGTGATTGATGTCATTAACGATGGATGTCCTGCTGCTGCACCTTTAGTGATTGATGTCATCAATGATGGATGTCCTGTTGCTGCACCTTAGTGATTGATGGTATCAACGATGGATGTGTTATTGTTGCATCTTTAGTGATTGATGTCATCAACGATGGATGGGTTGTAGTTGCACCTTTAGTGATTGATGTCATCAACGATGGATGTGTTGTTGTTGCATCTTTAGTGACTGATGTCAACAACGATGGATGTCCTGTTGTTGCATCTTTAGTGATTGATGTCATCAACGATGGATATCCTGTTGTTGCATCTTTAGTGATTGATGTCATTAACGATGGATGTCCTGTTGCTGTACCTTTAGTGATTGATGTCATCAACGATGGATGTCCTGTTGCTGCAAATTAGTGATCGATGTCATCAACGGTGGATGTGTTATTGTTGCATCTTTAGAGATTGATGTCATCAACGATGGATGGGTTGTAGTTGCACCTTTAGTGATTGATGTTTTCAACGATGGATGTGTTGTTGTTGCATCTTTAGTGATTGATGGCATCAACGTTGGATGTCCTGTTGTTGCACCTTTAGTGATTGATGTCATCAACGATTGCTGTCCTGTTGTTGCATCTTTAGTGATTGATGTCATCAAGGAAGGATATCGTTTTGTTGTACCTTTAGTGATTGATGTCATCAACGATGGATGTCCTGTTGTTGCATCTTTAGTGATTGATGTCGTCAACGATGGAAGTCCTGTTGTTGCATCTTTAGTGATTGATGTCATCAACGATGGATGTCCTGTTGCTGCACCTTTAGTGATTGATGTCATCAACGATGGATGTGTTATTGTTGCATCTTTAGTGATTGATGTTATCAACGATGGATGTCCTGTTGTTGCATCTTTAGTGATTGATGGCATCAACGATGGATGTCCTGTTGTTGTTGCATCTTTATTGATTGATGTCATCAACGATGGATGGGTTGTTGTTGCACTTTTAGTGATTGATGTCATCAACGATGGATGTGTTATTGTTGCATCTTTAGTGATTGATGTCATCAACGATGGATGGGTTGTTGTTGTACTTTTAGTGATTGATGTCATCAACGATGGATGTGTTATTGTTGCATCTTTAGTGATTGATGTCATCAACGATGGATATCGTGTTGTTGTATCTTTTGTGATTGATGTTATCAACGATGGATATCGTGTTGTTGCATCTTTAGTGATTGATGTCATTAACGATGGATGTCCTGCTGTTGCACCTTTAGTGATTGATGTCATCAATGATGGATGTCCTGTTGCTGCACCTTAGTGATTGATGGTATCAACGATGGATGTGTTATTGTTGCATCTTTAGTGATTGATGTCATCAACGATGGATGGGTTGTAGTTGCACCTTTAGTGATTGATGTCATCAACGATGGATGTGTTGTTGTTGCATCTTTAGTAATTGATGTCATCAACGATGGATGTCCTGTTGTTGCATCTTTAGTGATCGATGTCGTCAACGATGGATGTCCTGTTGTTGCACCTTTAGTGATTGATGTCATCAACGATGGATGTCCTGTTGTTGCATTTTTAGTGATTGATGTCATCAACGATGGATGTCCTGTTGTTGCATCTTTAGTGACTGATGTCATCAACGAAGGATGTCGTGTTGTTGTACCTTTAGTGATTGATGTCATCAACGATGGATGTCCTGTTGTTGTATCTTTAGTGATTGATGTCGTCAACGATGGATGTCCTGTTGTTGCATCTTTAGTGATTGATGTCATCAACGATGGATGTCCTGTTGCTGCACCTTTAGTGATTGATGTCATCAACGATGGATGTGTTATTGTTGCATCTTTAGTGATTGATGTCATCAACGATGGATGTCCTGTTGTTGCATCTTTAGTGATTGATGGCATCAACGATGGATGTGTTATTGTTGCATCTTTAGTGATTGATGTCATCAACGATGGATGGGTTGTTGTTGCACTTTTAGTGATTGATGTCATCAACGATGGATGTGTTATTGTTGCATCTTTAGTGATTGATGTTATCAACGATGGATGGGTTGTTGTTGCACTTTTAGTGATTGATGCCATCAACGATGGATGTGTTATTGTTGCATCTTTATTGACTGATGTCATCAACGATGGATATCGTGTTGCTGCATCTTTAGTGATTGATGTCATCAACGATGGATATCGTGTTGTTGCATCTTTAGTGATTGATGTCATCAACGATGGTTGTCCTGTTGCTGCACCTTTAGTGATTGATGTCATCAACGATGGATGTGTTGTTGATGCATCTTTAGTGATTGATGTCATAACGATGGATATCCTGTTGTTGCATCTTTAGTGATTGATGTCATCAACGATGGATGTCCCGTTGCTGCACCTTTAGTGATTGATGTCATCAGCGATTGATGTCTTATTGTTGCATCTTTAGTGATTGATGTCATCAACGATGGATGTGCTGTTGTTGCATCTTTAGTGATTGATGTCATCAACGATGGATGTCCTGTTGTTGCATCTTTAGTGATTGATGTCATCAACGATGGATGTCCTGTTGTTGCACCTTTAGTGATTGATGTCATCAACGATGGATGTCCTGTTGTTGCATCTCTAGTGATTGATGTCATCAACGATGGATGTCGGGTTCTTGTACCTTTTGTGATTGATGTCATCAACGATGGATGTCCTGTTGTTGCATCTTTAGTGATTGATGTCATTAACGATCGATGTCCTGTTGTTGCATCTTATAGTGATTGATGTCATCAACGATTGATGTGTTATGTTTCCATCTTTAGTGATTGATGTCATCAACGATGGATGTCCTGTTCTTGCATCTTTAGTGATTGATAGCATCAACGATGCATGTCGTGTTGTTGTACCTTTAGTGATTGATGTCATCAACGATGGATGTGTTGTTGTTGCATCTTTAGTGATTGATGTCATCAACGATGGATGACCTTTTGTTGCATCTTTAGTGATTGATGTCATCAACGATGGATGTCCTGTTGTTGCATCTTTAGTGAATGATGCCATCAATGATGGATGTCCTGTTGCTGCACCTTTAGTGATTGATGTCATCAACGATGGATGTGTTATTGTTGCATCTTCAGTGATTGATGTCATCAATGATAGATGTCCTGTTGTTGCACCTTTAGTGATTGATGTCATCAACGATGGATGTCCTGTTGTTGCATCTTTAGTGACTGATGTCATCAACGATGGATGTCCTGTTGTTGCATCTTTAGTGATTGATGTCGTCAACGATGGATGTCCTGTTGTTGCATCTTTAGTGATTGATGTCATCAACGATGGATGTCCTCTTGTTGCATCTTTAGTGATCGATGTCGTCAACGATGGATGTCCTGTTGTTGCATCTTTAGTGATTGATGTCGTCAACGATGGATGTCCTGTTGTTGCATCTTTAGTGATTGATGTCATCAACGATGGATGTCCTGTTGCTGCACCTTTAGTGATTGATGTCATCAACGATGGATGTGTTGTTGTTGCACCTTTAGTGATTGATGTCATCAACGATGGATGTGTTATTGCTGCATCTTTAGTGATTGATGTCATCAACGATGGATGGGTGTTGTTGCAACTTTAGTGATTGACGTCATCAACGATGGATGTGTTGTTGTTGCATCTTTAGTGATTGATGTCATCAACGATGGATGTCCTGTTGTTGCATCTTTAATGATTGATAGCATCAACGATGGATGAGCTATTGTTGCATCTTTAGTGATTGATGTCATCAACGATGGATGTCCTGTTGCTGCACCTTTAGTGATTGATGTCAAAAACGATGGATGTCCTGTTGCTGCACCTTTAGTGATTGATGCCATCAACGATGGATGTCCTGTTGTTGCATCTTTAGTGATTGATGTCATCAACGATGGATGTGTTGTTGTTGCATCTTTAGTGATTGATGCCATCAACGATGGATGTCCTGTTGCTGCACCTTTAGTGACTGATGTCATCAACGATGGATGTGTTATTGTTGCATCTTTAGTGATTGATATCATCAATAATGGATGTCCTGTTGCTGCATCTTTAGTGATTGATGTCATCAACGATGGATGTCCTGTTGTTGCATCTTTAGTGATTGATGTCATCAACGATGGATGTCCTGTTGTTGCATCTTTAGTGACTGATGTCAACAACGATGGATGTCCTGTTGTTGCATCTTTAGTGATTGAAGTCATCAACGATGGATATCCTGTTGTTGCATCTTTAGTGATTGATGTCATTAACGATGGATGTCCTGTTGCTGTACCTTTAGTGATTGATGTCATCAACGATGGATGTCCTGTTGCTGCAAATTAGTGATCGATGTCATCAACGGTGGATGTGTTATTGTTGCATCTTTAGTGATTGATGTCATCAACGGTGGATGGGTTGTAGTTGCACCTTTAGTGATTGATGTTTTCAACGATGGATGTGTTGTTGTTGCATCTTTAGTGATTGATGGCATCAACGTTGGATGTCCTGTTGTTGCACCTTTAGTGATTGATGTCATCAACGATTGCTGTCCTGTTGTTGCATCTTTATTGATTGATGTCATCAACGATGGATGTTGTTGCACTTTTAGTGATTGATGTCATCAACGATGGATGTGTTATTGTTGCATCTTTAGTGAATGATGTCATCAACGATGGATGGGTTGTTGTTGTACTTTTAGTGATTGATGTCATCAACGATGGATGTGTTATTGTTGCATCTTTAGTGATTGATGTCATCAACGATGGATATCGTGTTGTTGTATCTTTTGTGATTGATGTTATCAACGATGGATATCGTGTTGTTGCATCTTTAGTGATTGATGTCATTAACGATGGATGTCCTGCTGCTGCACCTTTAGTGATTGATGTCATCAATGATGGATGTCCTGTTGCTGCACCTTAGTGATTGATGGTATCAACGATGGATGTGTTATTGTTGCATCTTTAGTGATTGATGTCATCAACGATGGATGGGTTGTAGTTGCACCTTTAGTGATTGATGTCATCAACGATGGATGTGTTGTTGTTGCATCTTTAGTGACTGATGTCAACAACGATGGATGTCCTGTTGTTGCATCTTTAGTGATTGATGTCATCAACGATGGATATCCTGTTGTTGCATCTTTAGTGATTGATGTCATTAACGATGGATGTCCTGTTGCTGTACCTTTAGTGATTGATGTCATCAACGATGGATGTCCTGTTGCTGCAAATTAGTGATCGATGTCATCAACGGTGGATGTGTTATTGTTGCATCTTTAGTGATTGATGTCATCAACGATGGATGGGTTGTAGTTGCACCTTTAGTGATTGATGTTTTCAACGATGGATGTGTTGTTGTTGCATCTTTAGTGATTGATGGCATCAACGTTGGATGTCCTGTTGTTGCACCTTTAGTGATTGATGTCATCAACGATTGCTGTCCTGTTGTTGCATCTTTAGTGATTGATGTCATCAAGGAAGGATATCGTTTTGTTGTACCTTTAGTGATTGATGTCATCAACGATGGATGTCCTGTTGTTGCATCTTTAGTGATTGATGTCATCAACGATGGATGTCCTGTTGCTGCACCTTTAGTGATTGATGTCATCAACGATGGATGTGTTATTGTTGCATCTTTAGTGATTGATGTTATCAACGATGGATGTCCTGTTGTTGCATCTTTAGTGATTGATGGCATCAACGATGGATGTCCTGTTGTTGTTGCATCTTTATTGATTGATGTCATCAACGATGGGTGGGTTGTTGTTGCACTTTTAGTGATTGATGTCATCAGCGATGGATGTGTTATTGTTGCATCTTTAGTGATTGATGTCATCAACGATGGATGGGTTGTTGTTGTACTTTTAGTGATTGATGTCATCAACGATGGATGTGTTATTGTTGCATCTTTAGTGATTGATGTCATCAACGATGGATATCGTGTTGTTGTATCTTTTGTGATTGATGTTATCAACGATGGATATCGTGTTGTTGCATCTTTAGTGATTGATGTCATTAACGATGGATGTCCTGCTGCTGCACCTTTAGTGATTGATGTCATCAATGATGGATGTCCTGTTGCTGCACCTTAGTGATTGATGGTATCAACGATGGATGTGTTATTGTTGCATCTTTAGTGATTGATGTCATCAACGATGGATGGGTTGTAGTTGCACCTTTAGTGATTGATGTCATCAACGATGGATGTGTTGTTGTTGCATCTTTAGTAATTGATGTCATCAACGATGGATGTCCTGTTGTTGCATCTTTAGTGATCGATGTCGTCAACGATGGATGTCCTGTTGTTGCACCTTTAGTGATTGATGTCATCAACGATGGATGTCCTGTTGTTGCATTTTTAGTGATTGATGTCATCAACGATGGATGTCCTGTTGTTGCATCTTTAGTGACTGATGTCATCAACGAAGGATGTCGTGTTGTTGTACCTTTAGTGATTGATGTCATCAACGATGGATGTCCTGTTGTTGTATCTTTAGTGATTGATGTCGTCAACGATGGATGTCCTGTTGTTGCATCTTTAGTGATTGATGTCATCAACGATGGATGTCCTGTTGCTGCACCTTTAGTGATTGATGTCATCAACGATGAATGTGTTATTGTTGCATCTTTAGTGATTGATGTCATCAACGATGGATGTCCTGTTGTTGCATCTTTAGTGATTGATGGCATCAACGATGGATGTGTTATTGTTGCATCTTTAGTGATTGATGTCATCAACGATGGATGGGTTGTTGTTGCACTTTTAGTGATTGATGTCATCAACGATGGATGTGTTATTGTTGCATCTTTAGTGATTGATGTCATCAACGATGGATGGGTTGTTGTTGCACTTTTAGTGATTGATGAAATCAACGATGGATGTGTTATTGTTGCATCTTTAGTGACTGATGTCATCAACGATGGATATCGTGTTGCTGCATCTTTAGTGATTGATGTCATCAACGATGGATATCGTGTTGTTGCATCTTTAGTGATTGATGTCATCAACGATCGTTGTCCTGTTGCTGCACCTTTAGTGATTGATGTCATCAACGATGGATGTGTTGTTGATGCATCTTTAGTGATTGATGTCATAACGATGGATATCCTGTTGTTGCATCTTTAGTGATTGATGTCATCAACGATGGATGTCCCGTTGCTGCACCTTTAGTGATTGATGTCATCAGCGATTGATGTCTGATTGTTGCATCTTTAGTGATTGATGTCATCAACGATGGATGTGCTGTTGTTGCACCTTTAGTGATTGATGTCATCAACGATGGATGTCCTGTTGTTGCATGTTTAGTGATTGATGTCATCAACGATGGATGTGTTATTGTTGCATCTTTAGTGATTGATGCCATCAATGATGGCAAATTAGACAGTGATTGATGCCATCAACGATGGCAAATTAGACAGTGATTGATGCCATCAACGATGGCAAATTAGACAGTGATTGATGCCATCGTTGATGGCATCAATCACTAAAGATGCTTCACACATATTTTTAGATGCTGTTAAAGTGAACTTCTTTGCTCCTGTCTTATTGAATTGACCAGATATATAGCAGAATACATCTGGAGAATGATTGCAGCCTCTTAATGCCATTTCACTTCTTCTTAAGTGTCTTCTCAGGTAGCCAGAGCTGAACTGAATGCTGGTTTGTTAGCCGCTGTTTTTATATTTGCCAAGCAAAACCCTAGAACATGATAGTTTTACATCAGTCTTCCTTGAAAGTGTTCCAGAAGTGCCCTGACCACAAGAGAAAAGTTCTGGGATCAAAACTGCTTTTTTAAATTTTGTTTAGTTATAAAGAATTGGGAAATGATTCTTATTTCCCAGGAACACGACAAAAGTGAAATTTTGTTATACAGTATTCTCACTTGGATGTCAAGAGTAAGAAAAGAATGTACGTACGACAAGTTAATCTTTGTTTAAACTCATTTGATGAAGATACATTTATGAAGGGGTTCAGGGAAACCGGCAGGCCGGACTTGAGTCCTGGAGATGGGAAGTACAGTGCCTGCACTCTGAAGGAGGGGTGTTAATGTTGCAGTTTAAAAACTGTAGTGTAAAGCACCCTTCTGGCAAGACAGTGATGGAGTGAATGATGGTGAAAGTTTTTCTTTTTCGGGCCACCCTGCCTTGGTGGGAATCGGCCAGTGTGATAATAAATTATTAATGGTAACAATTCACACAAAGAATCAAAGAAACTTCTTGGTATTCTAACGGTTGATTTTCAAACGAGTAACTCAAACGTCAACATCAACAGTGAACCATCTGAAAAAAAAAATCTAAAGTGCCTTAGTAAATACTTCTGTTCTAGATACTCCCAGAGATCCCAGGACTTACCATTACCCTTGTTCACAAGGTTGGATTGCCAGTCAATGAACCAATAAGACGGAAACGCCGCCCTGTCACCGTTCACTTACCGAAAGCGTTTTGACATTGATGTTGACAAGTTATTAAAGTTAAATATCACAGAACCTTCTAAATCAGCTTTCTGTCCACTAGTCGTCGTGGTTAAGAAACCTGATAATTCTTACCGACTGGCTCAAGATTTCTGTTAAATGGCATCACCAAATGGGATGAAGAGTGCAAGCCAGTAATCGATCTTGACTTGTATAAATTCCATGACTTAATTCTTCTCGGAATTAAGCAGTCTCGCAAGTGTACTATAGTTTCGTTACACCCAGATTCTAAACCAAACAGCTTTCCCTATTTATAGAAGACTCTTGCAATATCGTACAATGCCTTTCTGCTTGGTCACCTCGTGTGCCACGTATATCACGCTCATGAGAATTATCCTTTCCGACTTAAAGAATGTTTCGGTGTATTGTGAGTGTCGTAAGATGATCCCAGACTCATGTCTGGGATTATCTTACGACACTCGCTTGTTTCACAAAAACTGAGCTCGTGGTCTTACTGTTAAACCCCAGAAATGTGTTCTTGGATATTTTAAAGTGCAATACTTTTGATTTATTTCGGACAATAATTTTTCTCCAGTTCCAAACAAGACTAAAGCTGTTCTAGAGAATACCTTTCCAAATACAAAAAAAAAAAAATGATGCGAAGTTTCCTGGTATCAGTAAAAATTGTATAGAAATTTGTCCCTAATTTAAGTGGTCATACTTCCATTCTCACAGATTATGTAAGAATGTGAAGGAATCACTTGTATGTTTCGTAGAAGCTTTAGAAACCTCTGAACAGATTAAAAGGATAACTTCTAACCCTCCAGTTCTCAGTTACTTGATATTAACGGAATCTTTTGTTTCACAACAGATGCTTCTCATTCTGAACTAGAGGCTGTTCTTCCATAACCGCTCAATGGAAGTTCCTTGACGCTGGTGAGGGGCTCTTAATCTAGGGAATTGGATTTGTGCTCCGGTTCCCTGAATTAAGCCTGGTACACTGTACCACCCATCATGGTACGGTGTACCATCCATCATTGTACAGTGTACCACCCATCATGGTACAGTGTACCACCCATCATGGTACAGCGCATCACCCATCATGGTTCAGTGTACCACCTAGCATGGTGCAATAAAGCACTCAGCAAGATAGAGCCAGTCAGCAGTGAGGACAGCATGGTGCAATACAGCAGTCAGCAGAGTGTTGACAGAATTATACAATACAGCAGTCAGCAGAGTGCTGACAGCATGGTACAATACAGCAGTCAGCAGAGTGCTGACAGCATGATACAATACAACAGTCAGCAGAGTGTTGACAGCATGGTACAATACAGCAGACAGCAGAGTGTTGACAGCATGGTACAATACAGCAGACAGCAGAGTGTTGACAGCATGGTACAATACAGCAGACAGCAGAGTGTTGACAGAATTATACAATACAGCAGTCAGCAGAGTGCTGACAGCATGGTACAATACAGCAGTCAGCAGAGTGCTGACAGCATGATACAATACAACAGTCAGCAGAGTGTTGACAGCATGGTACAATACAGCAGACAGCAGAGTGTTGACAGCATGGTACAATACAGCAGACAGCAGAGTGTTGACAGCATGGTACAATACAGCAGACAGCAGAGTGTTGACAGCATGATACAATACAGCAGACAGCAGAGTGTTGACAGCATGGTACAATACAGCAGACAGCAGAGTGTTGACAGCATGGTACAATACAGCAGACAGCAGAGTGTTGACAGCATGGTACAATACAGCAGACAGCAGAGTGTTGACAGCATGGTACAATACAGCAGACAGCAGAGTGTTGACAGAATGGTACAATACAGTAGACAGCAGAGTGTTGACAGCATGGTACAATACAGCAGTCAGCAGAGTGTTGACAGCATGGTACAATACAGCAGACATCAGAGTGTTGACAGCATGATACAATACAGCAGAGTGTTGACAGCATAGTACAATACAGCAGACAGCAGAGTGTTGACAGCATGGTACAATACAGCAGTCAGCAGAGTGTTGACAGCATGGTACAATACAGCAGACAGCAGAGTGTTGACAGCATGATACAATACAGCAGAGTGTTGACAGCATAGTACAATACAGCAGACAGCAGAGTGTTGACAGCATGGTACAATACAGCAGACAGTAGAGTGTTGACAGCATGGTACAATACAGCAGTCAGCAGAGTGTTGAAAGCATGGTACAATACAGTAGACAGCAGAGTTTTGACAGCATGGTACAATACAGCAGTCAGCAGAGTGTTGAAAGCATGGTACAATACAGCAGTCAGCAGAGTGTTGAAAGCATGGTACAATACAGTAGACAGCAGAGTTTTGACAGCATGGTACAATACAGCAGTCAGCAGAGTGTTGACAGCATGGTACAATACAGCAGTCAGCAGAGTGTTGAAAGCATGGTACAATACAGTAGACAGCAGAGTTTTGACAGCATGGTACAATACAGCAGTCAGCAGAGTGTTGAAAGCATGGTACAATACAGCAGTCAGCAGTGTTGAAAGCATGGTACAATACAGTAGACAGCAGAGTTTTGACAGCATGGTACAATACAGCAGTCAGCAGAGTGTTGAAAGCATGCGGTAAGAGGGTTGGCGGAGCCGGAGAATCTTACTGGAAATAATGAGCCTCATTTGTCTACCTAAGAGTGAAAAGTGAAGTCATCATTGAGTAAAAAGTAGTAACTTGCAGATGTAAAACAGTAATTTATGTCATGTATTATCCTTCACAGAGGGTTGGTTACCTTGATGCTCTCAAGGACTCTTGATCGAGAGAATTGCCGGTATTGTCCTCTTCCTTCCATCGAATACAAGGAAGTTAGGAAAGATCTAAATCCGAAGAATTTAGATCTTTCCTAAATTTTTTCACTAAGGTATTTGAAGAGGTAGATCATTGTATTGATCTTCCGATCTGGCCGAAATGACATGAATGCCAGGGATGGGGTTCACTTATCCAGGGCAGGTGTCGGTTTACTTGCTAACTCACTTGAGGGAGTTGTTAGGACTTTAAACTAGGATTAGTTAGAGGTATCGGTTTAGAAATGATAAATAATGAGCATGGATATATTGACTTATGCTCTGATATTAAGAATCTTAATAGTAACTGTCATGGAGTAACTCTGGGTAATGATAATTTCAGAAATTGTGTAAAAATAAAGATGAATAGGAAAAATGTGCAGAAGAAAAAACATATGATGGTACTTTATAATCATCATATGAAATATGACAGCGAAACCATAAGCTTTGGCTCATATAAAATATAAAACATAAAATAAACGGAAGAAAATCAGCATATTTAATTATGAGTGAGACTTCTGCTGCTGCACTACCAATAAGAGATATTTCTCAATCAGTCTTGTGTCTGGTTGTTATCAGAGCTCTGCTGCACCACCTGCTTCATCAACGGTTGTTATGAGAGCACTGGTGCACCACCTGCTTCATCAACGGTTGTTATGAGAGCACTGGTGCACCACCTGCTTCATCAACGGTTGTTATGAGAGCACTGGTGCACCACCTGCTTCATCAACGGTTGTTATGAGAGCACTGGTGCACCACCTGCTTCATCAACGGTTGTTATGAGAGCACTGGTGCACCACCTGCTTCATCAACGGTTGTTATGAGAGCACTGGTGCACCACCTGCTTCATCAACGGTTGTTATGAGAGCACTGGTGCACCACCTGCTTCATCAACGGTTGTTATGAGAGCTCTGCTGCACCACCTGCTTCATCAACGGTTGTTATGAGAGCACTGGTGCACCACCTGCTTCATCAACGGTTGTTATGAGAGCTCTGGTGCACCACCTGCTTCATCAACGGTTGTTATGAGAGCTCTGCTGCACCACCTGCTTCATCAACGGTTGTTATGAGAGCTCTGGTGCACCACCTGCTTCATCAACGGTTGTTATGAGAGCACTGGTGCACCACCTGCTTCATCAACGGTTGTTATGAGAGCTCTGGTGCACCATCTGCTTCATCAACGGTTGTTATAAGAGCTCTGGTGCACCACCTGCTTCATCAACGGTTGTTATGAGAGCACTGGTGCACCACCTGCTTCATCAACGGTTGTTATGAGAGCTCTGGTGCACCATCTGCTTCATCAACGGTTGTTATGAGAGCTCTGGTGCACCACCTGCTTCATCAACCGTTGTTATAAGAGCTCTGCTGCAACACCTGCTTCATCAACGGTTGTTATGAGAGCACTGGTGCACCACCTGCTTCATCAACCGTTGTTATGAGAGCTCTGCTGCAACACCTGCTTCATCAACGGTTGTTATGAGAGCACTGGTGCACCAACTGCTTCATCAACGGTTGTTATGAGAGCACTGGTGCACCACCTGCTTCATCAACGGTTGTTATGAGAGCACTGGTGCACCACCTGCTTCATCAACGGTTGTTATGAGAGCACTGGTGCACCACCTGCTTCATCAACGGTTGTTATGAGATCACTGGTGCACCACCTGCTTCATCAACCGTTGTTATGAGAGCTCTGGTGCACCACCTGCTTCATCAACCGTTGTTATGAGAGCACTGGTGCACCACCTGCTTCATCAACCGTTGTTATGAGAGCTCTGGTGCACCACCTGCTTCATCAACGGTTGTTATGAGAGCACTGGTGCACCACCTGATTCATCAACGGTTGTTATGAGAGCACTGGCGCACCACCTGCTTCATCAACGGTTGTTATGAAAGCACTGGTGCAACACCTGCTTCATCAACGGTTGTTATGAGAGCACTGGTGCACCACCTGCTTCATCAACCGTTGTTATGAGAGCACTGGTGCACCACCTGCTTCATCAGCAGTTGTTATGAGAGCACTGGTGCACCACCTGCGTCATCAACGGTTGTTATGAGAGCACTGGTGCACCACCTGCGTCATCAACGGTTGTTATGAGAGCATTGGTGCACCACCTGCTTCATCAACGGTTGTTATGAGAGCACTGGTGTACCACCTGCTTCATCAACGGTTGTTATGAGAGCACTGGTGCACAACCTGCTTCATCAACCGTTGTTATGAGAGCACTGGTGCACCACCTGCATCATCAACCGTTGTTATGAGAGCACTGGTGCACCACCTGATTCATCAACGGTTGTTATGAGAGCACTGGTGCACCACCTGCTTCATCAACGGTTGTTATGAGAGCACTGATGCACCACCTGCTTCATCAACCGTTGTTATGAGAGCACTGGTGCACCACCTGCTTCATCAACCGTTGTTATGAGAGCATTGGTGCACCACCTGCTTCATCAACGGTTGTTATGAGAGCACTGGTGCACCACCTGCTTCATCAACGGTTGTTATGAGAGCTCTGCTGCACCACCTGCTTCATCAACGTTTGTTATGAGATCACTGGTGCACCACCTGGTTCATCAACGGTTGTTATGAGAGCACTGGTGCACCACCTGCTTCATCAACGGTTGTTATGAGAGCACTGCTGCACCACCTGCATCATCAACGGTTGTTATGAGAGCACTGGTGCACCACCTGCTTCATCAACGGTTGTTATGAGAGCACTGGTGCACCAACAGCTTCATCAACCGTTGTTATGAGAGCACTGGTGCACCACCTGCTTAATCAACGGTTGTTATGAGAGCACTGGTGCACCACCTGCTTCATCAACCGTTGTTATGAGAGCACTGGTGCACCACCTGCTTCATCAACGGTTGTTATGAGAGCACTGGTGCACCACCTGCTTCATCAACGGTTGTTATGAGAGCACTGGTGCACCACCTGCTTCATCAGCCGTTGTTATGAGAGCACTGGTGCACCACCTGCTTCATCAACGGTTGTTATGAGAACACTGGTACACTACCTGCTTCATCAACGGTTCTTATGAGAGCACTGGTGCACCACCTGCTTCATCAACGGTTGTTATGAGAGCACTGGTGCACCACCTGCTTCATCAACGGTTGTTATGAGAGCACTGGTGCACCACCTGCTTCATCAGCCGTTGTTATGAGAGCACTGGTGCACCACATGCTTCATCAACGGTTGTTATGAGAACATTGGTACACTACCTGCTTCATCAACGGTTCTTATGAGAGCACTGGTGCACCACCTGCTTCATCAACGGTTGTTATGAGAGCACTGGTGCACCACCTGCTTCATCAACGGTTGTTATGAGAGCACTGGTGCACCACCTGCTTCATCAGCCGTTGTTATGAGAGCACTGGTGCACCACCTGCTTCATCAACGGTTGTTATGAGAACACTGGTACACTACCTGCTTCATCAACGGTTCTTATGAGAGCACTGGTGCAACACCTGCTTCATCAACCGTTGTTATGAGAGCACTGGTGCACCACCTGCTTCATTAACCGTTGTTATGAGAGCACTGGTGCACCACCTGCTTCATCAACGGTTGTTATGAGAGCACTGGTGCACCACCTGCTTCATCAACGGTTGTTATGAGAGCACTGGTGCACCACCTGCTTCATCAACCGTTGTTATGAGAGCACTGGTGCACCACATGCGTCATCAACGGTTGTTATGAGAGCACTGGTGCACAACCTGCTTCATCAACGGTTGTTATGAGAGCACTGGTGCACAACCTGCTT
Organism: Cherax quadricarinatus; assembly: GCF_038502225.1. Lineage (NCBI taxonomy): Eukaryota > Metazoa > Arthropoda > Malacostraca > Decapoda > Parastacidae > Cherax > Cherax quadricarinatus. The sequence continues at coordinate 43,288,500 of NC_091303.1, read as the reverse complement.
CATCAACCGTTGTTATGAGAGCACTGGTGCACCACCTGCATCATCAACCGTTGTTATGAGAGCACTGGTGCACCACCTGATTCATCAACGGTTGTTATGAGAGCACTGGTGCACCACCTGCTTCATCAACGGTTGTTATGAGAGCACTGGTGCACCACCTGCTTCATCAACGGTTGTTATGAGAGCACTGGTGCACCACCTGCTTCATCAACCGTTGTTATGAGAGCACTGGTGCACCACCTGCTTCATCAACCGTTGTTATGAGAGCATTGGTGCACCACCTGCTTCATCAACGGTTGTTATGAGAGCACTGGTGCACCACCTGCTTCATCAACGGTTGTTATGAGAGCTCTGCTGAACCACCTGCCTCATCAACGGTTGTTATGAGAGCACTGCTGCACCACCTGCATCATCAACGGTTGTTATGAGAGCACTGGTGCACCACCTGCTTCATCAACGGTTGTTATGAGAGCACTGGTGCACCAACAGCTTCATCAACCGTTGTTATGAGAGCACTGGTGCACCACCTGTTTCATCAACGGTTGTTATGAGAGCACTGGTGCACCACCTGCTTCATCAACCGTTGTTATGAGAGCAATGGTGCACCACCTGCTTCATCAACGGTTGTTATGAGAACACTGGTACACTACCTGCTTCATCAACGGTTGTTATGAGAGCACTGGTGCACCACCTGCTTCATCAACGGTTGTTATGAGAGCACTGGTGCACCACCTGCTTCATCAAAGGTTGTTATGAGAGCACTGGTGCACCACCTGCTTCATCAACGGTTGTTATGAGAACACTGGTACACTACCTGCTTCATCAACGGTTCTTATGAGAGCACTGGTGCACCACCTGCTTCATCAACGGTTGTTATGAGAGCACTGGTGCACCACCTGCTTCATCAACGGTTGTTATGAGAGCACTGGTGCAACACCTGCTTCATCAACCGTTGTTATGAGAGCACTGGTGCACCACCTGCTTCATCAACCGTTGTTATGAGAGCACTGGTGCACCACCTGCTTCATCAACGGTTGTTATGAGAGAACTGGTGCACCACCTGCTTCATCAACGGTTGTTATGAGAGCACTGGTGCACCACCTGTTTCATCAACCGTTGTTATGAGAGCACTGGTGCACCACATGCGTCATCAACGGTTGTTATGAGAGCACTGGTGCACCACCTGCTTCATCAACGGTTGTTATGAGAGCACTGGTGCACCACCTGCTTCATCAACGGTTGTTATGAGAGCACTGGTGCACCACCTGCTTCATCAACCGTTGTTATGAGAGCACTGGTGCACCACCTGCTTCATCAACGGTTGTTATGAGAGCTCTGCTGCACCACCTGCTTCATCAACGGTTGTTATGAGAGCTCTGCTGCACCACCTGCTTCATCAACGGTTGTTTGAGAGCACTGGTGCACCACCTGCTTCATCAACGGTTGTTATTAGAGCACTGGTGCACCACCTGCTTCATCAACGGTTGTTATCAGAGCACTGGTGCACCACCTGCTTCATTAACGGTTATTATGAGACCTCTGCTGCACCACCTGCTTCATCAACGGTTATTATGAGAGCTCTGCTGCACCACCTGCTTCATCAACGGTTGTTATGAGAGCTCTGGTGCACCACCTGCTTCATCAACGGTTGTTATGAGAGCACTGGTGCACCACCTGTTTCATCAACCGTTGTTATGAGAGCTCTGGTGCACCATCTGCTTCATCAACGGTTGTTATGAGAGCTCTGGTGCACCACCTGCTTCATCAACCGTTGTTATGAGAGCTCTGCTGCAACATCTGCTTCATCAACGGTTGTTATGAGAGCACTGGTGCACCACCTGCTTCATCAACCGTTGTTATGAGAGCTCTGCTGCAACACCTGCTTCATCAACGGTTGTTATGAGAGCACTGGTGCACCACCTGCTTCATCAACGGTTGTTATGAGAGCACTGGTGCTTCACCTGCTTCATCAACGGTTGTTATGAGAGCACTGGTGCACCACCTGCTTCATCAACGGTTGTTATGAGAGCACTGGTGCACCACATGCTTCATCAACGGTTGTTATGAGATCACTGGTGCACCACCTGCTTCATCAACCGTTGTTATGAGAGCACTGGTGCACCACCTGCTTCATCAACCGTTGTTATGAGAGCTCTGGTGCGCCACCTGCTTCATCAACAGTTGTTATGAGAGCACTGGTGCACCACCTGCTTCATCAACGGTTGTTATGAGAGCACTGGTGCACCACCTGCTTCATCAACGGTTGTTATGAAAGCACTGGTGCAACACCTGCTTCATCAACGGTTGTTATGAGAGCACTGGTGCACCACCTGCTTCATCAACCGTTGTTATGAGAGCACTGGTGCACCACCTGCTTCATCAGCGGTTGTTATGAGAGCACTGGTGCACCACCTGCGTAATCAACGGTTGTTATGAGAGCACTGGTGCACCACCTGCGTCATCAACGGTTGTTATGAGAGCACTGGTGCACCACCTGCTTCATCAACGGTTGTTATGAGAGCTCTGCTGCACCACCTGCTTCATCAACGGTTGTTATGAGAGCACTGGTGCACCACATGTGTCATCAACGGTTGTTATGAGAGCACTGGTGCACCATCTGCTTCATCAACGGTTGTTATGAGAGCACTGGTGCACCACCTGCTTCATCAACGGTTGTTATGAGAGCACTGGTGCACCACCTGCTTCATCAACCGTTGTTATGAGAGCACTGGTGCACCACCTGCTTCATCAACGGTTGTTATGAGAGCTGTGCTGCACCACCTGCTTCATCAACGGTTGTTATGAGAGCTCTGCTGCAGCACCTGCTTCATCAACGGTTGTTATGAGAGCACTGGTGCACCACCTGCTTCATCAACGGTTGTTATTAGAGCACTGGTGCACCACCTGCTTCATCAACGGTTATCAGAGCACTGGTGCACCACCTGCTTCATTAACGGTTATTATGGGACCTCTGCTGCACCACCTGCTTCATCAACGGTTGTTATGAGAGCTCTGCTGCACCACCTGCTTCATCAACGGATGTTATGAGAGCACTGGTGAACCACCTGCTTCATCAACGGTTGTTATGAGAGCACTGGTGCACCACCTGCTTCATTAACGGTTGTTATGAGAGCACTGGTGCACCACCTGCTTCATCAACCGTTGTTATGAGAGCACTGGTGCACCACCTGCTTCATCAACGGTTGTTATGAGAGCACTGGTGCACTACCTGCTTCATCAACGGTTGTTATGAGAGCTCTGCTGCAACACCTGCTTCATCAACGGTTGTCATGAGAGCACTGGTGCACCACTTGCTTCATCAACGGTTGTTATGAGAGTACTGGTGCATCACCTGCTTCATCAACGGTTGTTATGAGAGCACTGGTGCACCACCTGCTTCATCAACGGTTGTTATGATAGCACTAGTGCACCACCTGCTTCATCAACGGTTGTTATGAGAGCACTGGTGCACTACCTGCTTCATCAACGGTTGTTATGAGAGCTCTGCTGCACCACCTCCTTCATCAACGGTTGTTATGAGAGCACTGGTGGACCACCTGCTTCATCAACGGTTGTTATGAGAGCACTGGTGCACAACCTGCTTCATCAACGGTTGTTATGAGAGCACTGGTGCACCACCTGCTTCATCAACGGTTGTTATGAGAGCACTGGTGCACTACCTGCTTCATCAACGGTTGTTATGAGAGCACTGGTGCACCACCTGCTTCATCAACGGTTGTTATGAGAGCTCTGCTGCACCACCTGCTTCATCAACGGTTGTTATGAGAGCTCTGCTGCACCACCTGCTTCATCAACGGTTGTTATGAGAGCACTGGTGCACCACCTGCTTCATCAACGGTTGTTATTAGAGCACTGGTGCACCACCTGCTTCATCAACCGTTGTTACCAGAGCAATGGTGCACCACCTGCTCCATCAACGGTTGTTATGAGAGCTCTGCTGCACCACCTGCTTCATCAACGGTTGTTATGAGAGTACTGGTGCACCACCTGCTTCATCAACCGTTGTTATGAGAGCTCTGCTGCACCACCTGCTTCATCAACGGCTGTTATGAGAGCACTGGCGCACCATCTGCTTCATCAACGGTTGTTATGAGAGCTCTGCTGCACCACCTGCTTCATCAACCGTTGTTATGAGAGCTCTGCTGCACCACCTGCTTCATCAACGTTTGTTGTGAGAGCTCTGCTGTATCACCTGCTTCATCAACGGTTGTTATGAGAGCTCTGCTGCACCACCTGCTTCATCAACGGTTGTTATGAGAGCATTGGTGCACCACCTGCTTCATCAACGGTTGTTATGAGAGCACTGGTGCACCACCTGCTTCATCAACGGTTGTTATGAGAGCTCTGCTGCACCACCTGCTTCATCAACGGTTGTTATGAGAGCTCTGCTGCACCACCTGCTTCATCAACGATTGTTATGAGAGCTCTGCTGTACCACCTGCTTCATCAACGGTTGTTATGAGAGATCTGCTGCACCACCTGCTTCATCAACGGTTGTTATGAGAGCACTGGTGCACCACCTGCTTCATCAACGGTTGATATGAGAGCTCTGCTGCACCACCTGCTCCATCAACGGTTGTTATGAGAGCACTGGTGCACCACCTGCTTCATCAACGGTTGTTATGAGAGCACTGGTGCACCACCTGCTTCATCAACGATTGTTATCAGAGCACTGGTGCACCACCTGCTTCATCAACGGTTGTTATGAGAGCTCTGCTGCACAACCTGCTTCATCAACGGTTGTTATGAGAGCACTGGTGCACCACCTGCTTCATCAACGGTTGTTATGAGAGCTCTGCTGCACAACCTGCTTCATCAACGGTTGTTATGAGAGCACTGGTGCACCACCTGCTTCATCAACGGTTGTTATGAGAGCACTGATGCACCACCTGCTTCATCAACCGTTGTTATGAGAGCACTGGTGCACCACCTGCTTCATCAACGATTGTTATCAGAGCACTGGTGCACCACCTGCTTCATCAACGGTTGTTATGAGAGCTCTGCTGCACAACCTGCTTCATCAACGGTTGTTATGAGAGCACTGGTGCACCACCTGCTTCATCAACGGTTGTTATGAGAGCACTGGTGCACCACCTGCTTCATCAACGGTTGTTATGAGAGCACTGGTGCACCACCTGCTTCATCAACGGTTGTTATGAGAGCACTGGTGCACCACCTGCTTCATTAACGGTTGTTATGAGACCTCTTCTGCACCACCTGCTTCATCAACGGTTGTTATTAGAGATCTGCTGCACCACCTGCTTCATCAACGGTTGTTATGAGAGCTCTGCTGCACTACCTGCTTCATCAACGGTTGTTATGAGAGCTCTGCTGCACCACCTGCTTCACAACGGTTGTTATGAGAGCTCTGCTGTACCACCTGTTTCATCAACGGTTGTTATGAGAGCACCGGTGCACCACCTGCTTCATCAACGGTTGTTATTAGAGCACTGGTGCACCACCTGCTTCATCAACGGTTGTTATCAGAGCACTGGTGCACCACCTGCTTCATTAACGGTTGTTGGGAGACCTCTGCTGCACCACCTGCTTCATCAACGGTTGTTATGAGAGCTCTGCTGCACCACCTGCTTCATCAACGGTTGTTATGAGAGCTCTGCTGTACCACCTGCTTCATCAACGGATGTTATGAGAGCACTGGTGCACCACCTGCTTCATCAACGGTTGTTATTAGAGCACTGGTGCACCACCTGCTTCATCAACCGTTGTTACCAGAGCACTGGTGCACCACCTGCTTCATCAACCGTTGTTATGAGAGCTCTGCTGCACCACCTTCTTCATCAACGGTTGTTATGAGAGCACTGGTGCACCACCTGCTTCATCAACCGTTGTTATGAGAGCTCTGCTGCACCACCTGCTTCATCAACGGCTGTTATGAGTGCACTGGCGCACCATCTGCTTCATCAACGGTTGTTATGAGAGCTCTGCTGCACCACCTGCTTCATCAACCGTTGTTATGAGAGCTCTGCTGCACCACCTGCTTCATCAACGTTTGTTGTGAGAGCTCTGCTGTACCACCTGCTTCATCAACGGTTGTTATGAGAGCTCTGCTGCACCACCTGCTTCATCAACGGTTGTTATGAGAGCATTGGTGCACTACCTGCTTCATCAACGGTTGTTATGAGAGCACTGGTGCACCACCTGCTTCATCAACGGTTGTTATGAGAGCTCTGCTGCACCACCTGCTTCATCAACGGTTGTTATGAGAGCTCTGCTGCACCACCTGCTTCATCAACGGTTGTTATGAGAGCTCTGCTGTACCACCTGCTTCATCAACGGTTGTTATGAGAGATCTGCTGCACCACCTGCTTCATCAACGGTTGTTATGAGAGCACTGGTGCACCACCTGCTTCATCAACGGTTGATATGAGAGCTCTGCTGCACCACCTGCTCCATCAACGGTTGTTATGAGAGCACTGGTGCACCACCTGCTTCATCAACGGTTGTTATGAGAGCACTGGTGCACCACCTGCTTCATCAACGATTGTTATCAGAGCACTGGTGCACCACCTGCTTCATCAACGGTTGTTATGAGAGCTCTGCTGCACAACCTGCTTCATCAACGGTTGTTATGAGAGCACTGGTGCACCACCTGCTTCATCAACGGTTGTTATGAGAGCTCTGCTGCACCACCTGCTTCATCAACGGTTGTTATGAGAGCACTGGTGCACCACCTGCTTCATCAACGGTTGTTATGAGAGCACTGGTGCACCACCTGCTTCATCAACGGTTGTTATGAGAGCACTGGTGCACCACCTGCTTCATTAACGGTTGTTATGAGACCTCTTCTGCACCACCTGCTTCATCAACGGTTGTTATTAGAGATCTGCTGCACCACCTGCTTCATCAACGGTTGTTATGAGAGCTCTGCTGCACTACCTGCTTCATCAACGGTTGTTATGAGAGCTCTGCTGCACCACCTGCTTCACAACGGTTGTTATGAGAGCTCTGCTGTACCACCTGTTTCATCAACGGTTGTTATGAGAGCACCGGTGCACCACCTGCTTCATCAGCGGTTGTTATTAGAGCACTGGTGCACCACCTGCTTCATCAACGGTTGTTATCAGAGCACTGGTGCACCACCTGCTTCATTAACGGTTGTTGGGAGACCTCTGCTGCACCACCTGCTTCATCAACGGTTGTTATGAGAGCTCTGCTGCACCACCTGCTTCATCAACGGTTGTTATGAGAGCTCTGCTGTACCACCTGCTTCATCATCGGTTGTTATGAGAGCTCTGCTGCACCACCTGCTTCATCAACGGTTGTTATGAGAGCACTGGTGCACCACCTGCTTCATCAACGGTTGTTATGAGAGCACTGGTGCACCACCTGCTTCATCAACGGTTGTTATGAGAGCACTGATGCACCACCTGCTTCATCAACCGTTGTTATGAGAGCACTGGTGCACCACCTGCTTCATCAACGGTTGTTATGAGAGCACTGGTGCACCACCTGCTTCATCAAAGGTTGTTATGAGAGCTCTGCTGCACCACCTGCTTCATCAACGGTTGTTATGAGAGCTCTGCTGCACCACCTGCTTCATCAACCGTTGTTATGAGAGCACTGGTGCACCACCTGCTTCATCAACGGTTGTTATGAGAGCTCTGCTGCACTACCTGCTTCATCAACGGTTGTTATGAGAGCTCTGCTGCACCACCTGCTTCATCAACGGTTGTTATGAGAGCACTGGTGCACCACCTGCTTCATCAACGGTTGTTATGAGAGCTCTGGTGCACCACCTGCTTCATCAACTGTTGTTATGAAAGCTCTGCTCCGCCACCTGCTTCATCAACCGTTGTTATGAAAGCTTTGCTGCACCACCTGCTTCATCAACCGTTGTTATGAAAGCTTTGCTGCACCACCTGCTTCATCAACGGTTGTTATGAGAGCACTGGTGCACCACCTGCTTCATCAACCGTTGTTATGAGAGCACTGGTGCACCACCTGCTTCATCAACCGTTGTTATGAGAGCTCTGCTGCACCACCTGCTTCATCAACCGTTTTTATGAGAGCTCTGCTGCACCACCTGCTTCATCAACGGTTGTTATGAGAGCTCTGCTGCACCCCCTGCTTCATCAACGGTTGTTATGAGAGCTCTGCTGCACCACCTGCTTCATCAACTGTTGTTATGAAAGCTCTGCTCCGCCACCTGCTTCATCAACCGTTGTTATGAAAGCTTTGCTGCACCACCTGCTTCATCAACCGTTGTTATGAAAGCTTTGCTGCACCACCTGCTTCATCAACGGTTGTTATGAGAGCACTGGTGCACCACCTGCTTCATCAACCGTTGTTATGAGAGCACTGGTGCACCACCTGCTTCATCAACGGTTGTTATGAGAGCACTGGTGCACCACCTGCTTCATAAACCGTTGTTATGAGAGCTCTGCTGCACATCCTGCTTCATCAACGGTTGTTATGAGATCAATGGTGCACCACCTGCTTCATCAACGGTTGTTATGAGAGCACTGGTGCACCACCTGCTTCATCAACGGTTGTCATGAGAGCACTGGTGCACCACCTGCTGCTTCAACGGTTGTTATGAGAGCTCTGGTGCACCACCTGCTGCATCAACGGTTGTTATGAGAGCACTGGTGCACCACCTGCTGCATCAACGGTTGTTATGAGAGCTCTGGTGCACCACCTGCTTCATCAACGGTTGTTATTAGAGCACTGGTGCACCACCTGCTTCATCAACGGTTGTTATGAGAGCTCTGCTGCGCCACCTGCTTCATCAACGGTTGTTATGAGAGCTCTGCTGCACCACCTGCTTCATCAACGGTTGTTATGAGAGCTCTGCTGCACCACCTGCTTCATCAACGGTTGTTATGAGAGCTCTGCTGCACCACCTGCTTCATCAACGGTTGTTATGAGAGCTCTGGTGCACCACCTGCTTCATCAACGGTTGTTATGAGAGCACTGGTGCACCACCTGCTTTATCAACGGTTGTTATGAGAGCTCTGGTGCACCACCTGCTACATCAACGGTTGTTATGAGAGCTCTGCTGCACCACCTGCTTCATCAACGGTTGTTATGAGGGCTCTGCTGCACCACCTGCTTCATCAACGGTTGTTATGAGAGCTCTGGTGCACCACCTGCTTCATCAACGGTTGTTATGAGAGCACTTGTGCACCACCTGCTTCATCAACCGTTGTTATGAGAGCTCTGCTGCACCACCTGCTTCATCAACGGTTGTAATGAGAGCACTGGTGCACCACCTGCTTCATCAACGGTTGTTATGAGAGCGCTGGTGCACGACCTGCTTCATCAACGGTTGTTATGAGAGCTCTGGTGCACCACCTGCTTCATCAACGGTTGTTATGAGAGCTCTGGTGCACCACCTGCTTCATCAACGGTTGTTATGAAAGCACTGTTACACCACCTGCTTTATCAACTGTTGTTAAGAGAGCTCTGCTGCACCACCTGCTTCATCAACGGTTGTTATGAGAGCTCTGGTGCACCACCTGCTTCATCAACGGTTGTTATGAGTGCACTGGTGCACCACCTGCTTCATCAACCGTTGTTATGAGAGCTCTGCTGCACCACCTGCTTCATCAACGGTTGTTATGAGAGCTCTGCTGCACCACCTGCTTCATCAACGGTTGTTATGAGAGCTCTGCTGCACCACCTGCTTCTTCAACGGTTGTTATCAGAGCTCTGCTGCACCACCTGCTTCATCAACGGTTGTTATGAGAACTCTGCTGCACCACCTGCTTCATCAACGGTTGTTATGAGAGCTCTGCTGCACCACCTGCTTCATCAACCGTTGTTATGAAAGCTCTGCTGCGCCACCTGCTTCATCAACCGTTGTTATGAAAGCTCTGCTGCACCACCTGCATCATCAACGGTTGTTATGAGAGCACTGGTGGACCACCTGCTTCATCAACCGTTGTTATGAGAGCACTGGTGCACCACCTGCTTCATCAACGGTTGTTATGAGAGCACTGTTGCACCACCTGCTTCATCAGCCGTTGTTATGAGAGCTCTGCTGCACCACCTGCTTCATCAACGGTTGTTATGAGATCACTGGTGCACCACCTGCTTCATCAACGGTTGTTATGAGAGCACTGGTGCACCACCTGCTTCATCAACGGTTGTTATGAGAGCACTGGTGCACCACCTGCTGCATCAACGGTTGTTATGAGAGCACTGGTGCACCACCTGCTGCATCAACGGTTGTTATGAGAGCACTGGTGCACCACCTGCTGCATCAACGGTTGTTATGAGAGCTCTGGTGCACCACCTGCTTCATCAACCGTTGTTATGAGAGCACTTGTGCACCACCTGCTTCATCAACCGTTGTTATGAGAGCACTGGTGCACCACCTGCTGCATCAACGGTTGTTATGAGAGCACTGGTGCACCACCTGCTTCATCAAAGGTTGTTATGATAGCTCTGCTGCACCACCTGCTTCATCAACGGTTGTTATGAGAGCTCTGCTGCACATCCTGCTTCATCAACGGTTGTTATGAGAGCTCTGCTGCACATCCTGCTTCATCAACGGTTGTTATGAGAGCACTGGTGCACCACCTGCTTCATCAACGTTTGTTATGAGAGCACTGGTGCACCACCTGCTTCATCAACGGTTGTTATGAAAGCACTGGAGCAACACCTGCTTCATCAACGGCTGTTATGAGAGCACTGGTGCACCACCTGCTTCATCAACCGTTGTTATGAGAGCACTGGTGCACCACCTGCTTCATCAGCAGTTGTTATGAGAGCACTGGTGCACCACCTGCGTCATCAACGGTTGTTATGAGAGCACTGGTGCACCACCTGCGTCATCAACGGTTGTTATGAGAGCTCTGGTGCACCACCTGCTTCATCAACGGTTGTTATGAGAGCACTGGTGCACCACCTGCTTCATCAACGGTTGTTATGAGAGCACTGGTGCACCACCTGCTTCATCAGCCGTTGTTATGAGAGCTCTGCTGCACCACCTGCTTCATCAACGGTTGTTATGAGATCACTGGTGCACCACCTGCTTCATCAACGGTTGTTATGAGAGCACTGGTGCACCACCTGCTTCATCAACGGTTGTTATGAGAGCACTGTTGCACCACCTGCTGCATCAACGGTTGTTATGAGAGCACTGGTGCACCACCTGCTGCATCAACGGTTGTTATGAGAGCACTGGTGCACCACCTGCTGCATCAACGGTTGTTATGAGAGCACTGGTGCACCACCTGCTTCAACAACCGTTGTTATGAGAGCACTGGTGCACCACCTGCTTCATCAAAGGTTGTTATGAGAGCTCTGCTGCACATCCTGCTTCATCAACGGTTGTTATGAGAGCTCTGCTGCGCCACCTGCTTCATCAACGGTTGTTATGAGAGCTCTGCTGCACCACCTGCTTCATCAACGGATGTTATGAGAGCTCTGGTGCACCACCTGCTTCATCAACGGTTGTTATGAGAGCTCTGGTGCACCACCTGAGTCATCAACGGTTGTTATGAGAGCACTGGTGCACCACCTGCTTCATCAACGGTTGATATGAGAGCTCTGGTGCACCACCTGCTTCATCAACGGTTGTTAAGAGAGCTCTGCTGCACCATCTGCTTCATCAACGGTTGTTATGAAAGCTCTGCTGCACCACCTGCTTCATCAACGGTTGTTATGAGAGCTCTGGTGCACCACCTGCTTCATCAACGGTTGTTATGAGAGCACTGGTGCACCACCTGCTTCATCAACAGTTGTTATGAGAGCTCTGCTGCACCACCTGCTTCATCAACGGTTGTTATGAGAGCACTGGTGCACCACCTGCTTCATCAACGGTTGTTATGAGAGCACTGGTGCACCACCTGCTTCATCAACGTTTGTTATGAGAGCACTGGTGCACCACCTGCTTCATCAACGGTTGTTATGAAAGCACTGGAGCAACACCTGCTTCATCAACGGTTGTTATGAGAGCACTGGTGCACCACCTGCTTCATCAACCGTTGTTATGAGAGCACTGGTGCACCACCTGCTTCATCAGCAGTTGTTATGAGAGCACTGGTGCACCACCTGCGTCATCAACGGTTGTTATGAGAGCACTGGTGCACCACCTGCGTCATCAACGGTTGTTATGAGAGCTCTGGTGCACCACCTGCTTCATCAACGGTTGTTATGAGAGCACTGGTGCACCACCTGCTTCATCAACGGTTGTTATGAGAGCACTGGTGCACAACCTGCTTCATCAACCGTTGTTATGAGAGCACTGGTGCACCACCTGCATCATCAACCGTTGTTATGAGAGCACTGGTGCACCACCTGATTCATCAACGGTTGTTATGAGAGCACTGGTGCACCACCTGCTTCATCAACGGTTGTTATGAGAGCACTGTTGCACCACCTGCTTCATCAACAGTTGTTATGAGAGCACTGGTGCACCACCTGCTTCATCAACGGTTGTTATGAGAGCACTGGTGCACCACCTGCTTCATCAACCGTTGTTATGAGAGCACTTGTGCACCACCTGCTTCATCAACCGTTGTTATGAGAGCACTGGTGCACCACCTGCTGCATCAACGGTTGTTATGAGAGCACTGGTGCACCACCTGCTTCATCAAAGGTTGTTATGAGAGCTCTGCTGCACCACCTGCTTCATCAACGGTTGTTATGAGAGCTCTGCTGCACATCCTGCTTCATCAACGGTTGTTATGAGAGCTCTGCTGCACATCCTGCTTCATCAACGGTTGTTATGAGAGCACTGGTGCACCACCTGCTTCATCAACGTTTGTTATGAGAGCACTGGTGCACCACCTGCTTCATCAACGGTTGTTATGAAAGCACTGGAGCAACACCTGCTTCATCAACGGCTGTTATGAGAGCACTGGTGCACCACCTGCTTCATCAACCGTTGTTATGAGAGCACTGGTGCACCACCTGCTTCATCAGCAGTTGTTATGAGAGCACTGGTGCACCACCTGCGTCATCAACGGTTGTTATGAGAGCACTGGTGCACCACCTGCGTCATCAACGGTTGTTATGAGAGCTCTGGTGCACCACCTGCTTCATCAACGGTTGTTATGAGAGCACTGGTGCACCACCTGCTTCATCAACGGTTGTTATGAGAGCACTGGTGCACCACCTGCTTCATCAGCCGTTGTTATGAGAGCTCTGCTGCACCACCTGCTTCATCAACGGTTGTTATGAGATCACTGGTGCACCACCTGCTTCATCAACGGTTGTTATGAGAGCACTGGTGCACCACCTGCTTCATCAACGGTTGTTATGAGAGCACTGTTGCACCACCTGCTGCATCAACGGTTGTTATGAGAGCACTGGTGCACCACCTGCTGCATCAACGGTTGTTATGAGAGCACTGGTGCACCACCTGCTGCATCAACGGTTGTTATGAGAGCACTGGTGCACCACCTGCTTCAACAACCGTTGTTATGAGAGCACTGGTGCACCACCTGCTTCATCAAAGGTTGTTATGAGAGCTCTGCTGCACATCCTGCTTCATCAACGGTTGTTATGAGAGCTCTGCTGCGCCACCTGCTTCATCAACGGTTGTTATGAGAGCTCTGCTGCACCACCTGCTTCATCAACGGATGTTATGAGAGCTCTGGTGCACCACCTGCTTCATCAACGGTTGTTATGAGAGCTCTGGTGCACCACCTGAGTCATCAACGGTTGTTATGAGAGCACTGGTGCACCACCTGCTTCATCAACGGTTGATATGAGAGCTCTGGTGCACCACCTGCTTCATCAACGGTTGTTAAGAGAGCTCTGCTGCACCATCTGCTTCATCAACGGTTGTTATGAAAGCTCTGCTGCACCACCTGCTTCATCAACGGTTGTTATGAGAGCTCTGGTGCACCACCTGCTTCATCAACGGTTGTTATGAGAGCACTGGTGCACCACCTGCTTCATCAACAGTTGTTATGAGAGCTCTGCTGCACCACCTGCTTCATCAACGGTTGTTATGAGAGCACTGGTGCACCACCTGCTTCATCAACGGTTGTTATGAGAGCACTGGTGCACCACCTGCTTCATCAACGTTTGTTATGAGAGCACTGGTGCACCACCTGCTTCATCAACGGTTGTTATGAAAGCACTGGAGCAACACCTGCTTCATCAACGGTTGTTATGAGAGCACTGGTGCACCACCTGCTTCATCAACCGTTGTTATGAGAGCACTGGTGCACCACCTGCTTCATCAGCAGTTGTTATGAGAGCACTGGTGCACCACCTGCGTCATCAACGGTTGTTATGAGAGCACTGGTGCACCACCTGCGTCATCAACGGTTGTTATGAGAGCTCTGGTGCACCACCTGCTTCATCAACGGTTGTTATGAGAGCACTGGTGCACCACCTGCTTCATCAACGGTTGTTATGAGAGCACTGGTGCACAACCTGCTTCATCAACCGTTGTTATGAGAGCACTGGTGCACCACCTGCATCATCAACCGTTGTTATGAGAGCACTGGTGCACCACCTGATTCATCAACGGTTGTTATGAGAGCACTGGTGCACCACCTGCTTCATCAACGGTTGTTATGAGAGCACTGTTGCACCACCTGCTTCATCAACAGTTGTTATGAGAGCACTGGTGCACCACCTGCTTCATCAACGGTTGTTATGAGAGCACTGGTGCACCACCTGCTTCATCAACGGTTGTTATGAGAGCACTGGTGCACCACCTGCTTCATCAGCCGTTGTTATGAGAGCATTGGTGCACCACCTGCTTCATCAACGGTTGTTATGAGAGCACTGGTGCACGACCTGCTTCATCAACGGTTGTTAAGGAAGCACTGGTGCACCACCTGCTTCATCAACGGTTGTTATGAGAGCACTGGTGCACCACCTGCTTCATCAACCGTTGTTACGAGAGCACTGGTGCACCACCTGCTTCATCAACGTTTGTTATGAGAGCTCTGCTGCACCACCTGCTTCATCAACGGTTGTTATGAGAGCTCTGCTGCACCACCTGCTTCATCAACGGTTGTTTGAGAGCACTGGTGCACCACCTGCTTCATCAACGGTTGTTATTAGAGCACTGGTGCACCACCTGCTTCATCAACGGTTGTTATCAGAGCACTGGTGCACCACCTGCTTCATTAACGGTTATTATGAGACCTCTGCTGCACCACCTGCTTCATCAACGGTTGTTGTGAGAGTTCTGCTGCACCACCTGCTTCATCAACGGTTGTTATGAGAGCTCTGGTGCACCACCTGCTTCATCAACGGTTGTTATGAGAGCACTGGTGCACCACCTGCTTCATCAACGGTTGTTATGAGAGCACTGGTGCACCACCTGCTTCATCAACGGTTGTTATGAGAGCACTGGTGCACCACCTGCTTCATCAACGGTTGTTATGAGAGCACTGGTGCACCACCTGCTTCATCAACGGTTGTTATGAGAGCACTGGTGCACCACATGCTTCATCAACGGTTGTTATGAGATCACTGGTGCACCACCTGCTTCATCAACCGTTGTTATGAGAGCTCTGGTGCACCACCTGCTTCATCAACCGTTGTTATGAGAGCACTGGTGCACCACCTGCTTCATCAACCGTTGTTATGAGAGCTCTGGTGCGCCACCTGCTTCATCAACGGTTGTTATGAGAGCACTGGTGCACCACCTGCTTCATCAACGGTTGTTATGAAAGCACTGGTGCAACACCTGCTTCATCAACGGTTGTTATGAGAGCACTGGTGCACCACCTGCTTCATCAACCGTTGTTATGAGAGCACTGGTGCACCACCTGCGTCATCAACGGTTGTTATTAGAGCACTGGTGCACCACCTGCGTCATCAACGGTTGTTATGAGAGCACTGGTGCACCACCTGCGTCATCAACGGTTGTTATGAGAGCACTGGTGCACCACCTGCTTCATCAACCGTTGTTATGAGAGCACTGGTGCACCACCTGCTTCATCAACGGTTGTTATGAGAGCTGTGCTGCACCACCTGCTTCATCAACGGTTGTTATGAGAGCTCTGCTGCACCACCTGCTTCATCAACGGTTGTTATGAGAGCACTGGTACACCACCTG
Organism: Cherax quadricarinatus; assembly: GCF_038502225.1. Lineage (NCBI taxonomy): Eukaryota > Metazoa > Arthropoda > Malacostraca > Decapoda > Parastacidae > Cherax > Cherax quadricarinatus. The sequence goes on along the minus strand of NC_091303.1, from coordinate 43,272,479 downwards.
CTTTATCAACCGTTGTTATGAGAGCTCTGCTGCACCACCTGCTTCATCAACGGTTGTTATGAGAGCTCTGGTGCACCACCTGCTTCATCAACGGTTGTTATGAGAGCTCTGGTGCACCACCTGCTTCATCAACGGTTGTTATGAGAGCTCTGGTGCACCACCTGCTTCATCAACGGTTGTTATGAGAGCACTGGTACACCACCTGCTTTATCAACCGTTGTTATGAGAGCTCTGCTGCACCACCTGCTTCATCAACGGTTGTTATGAGAGCTCTGGTGCACCACCTGCTTCATCAACGGTTGTTATGAGTGCACTGGTGCACCACCTGCTTCATCAACCGTTGTTATGAGAGCTTTGCTGCACCACCTGCTTCATCAACGGTTGTTATGAGAGCTCTGCTGCTCCACCTGCTTCATCAACGGTTGTTATGAGAGCTCTGCTGCACCACCTGCTTCATCAACGGTTGTTATCAGAGCTCTGCTGCACCACCTGCTTCATCAACGGTTGTTATGAGAACTCTGCTGCACCACCGGCTTCATCAACGGTTGTTATGAGAGCTCTGCTGCTCCACCTGCTTCATCAACCGTTGTTATGAAAGCTCTGCTGCGCCACCTGCTTCATCAACCGTTGTTATGAAAGCTCTGCTGCACCACCTGCTTCATCAACGGTTGTTATGAGAGCACTGATGCACCACCTGCTTCATCAACCGTTGTTATGAGAGCACTGGTGCACCACCTGCTTCATCAACGGTTGTTATGAGAGCACTGGTGCACCACCTGCTTCATCAGCCGTTGTTATGAGAGCTCTGCTGCACCACCTGCTTCATCAACGGTTGTTATGAGATCACTGGTGCACCACCTGCTTCATCAACGGTTGTTATGAGAGCACTGGTGCACCACCTGCTTCATCAACGGTTGTTATGAGAGCACTGGTGCACCACCTGCTGCATCAACGGTTGTTATGAGAGCACTGGTGCACCACCTGCTGCATCAACGGTTGTTAGGAGAGCACTGGTGCACCACCTGCTGCATCAACGGTTGTTATGAGAGCTCTGGTGCACCACCTGCTTCAACAACCGTTGTTATGAGAGCACTGGTGCACCACCTGCTTCATCAAAGGTTGTTATGAGAGCTCTGCTGCACCACCTGCTTCATCAACGGTTGTTATGAGAGCTCTGCTGCGCCACCTGCTTCATCAACGGTTGTTATGAGAGCTCTGCTGCACCACCTGCTTCATCAACGGTTGTTATGAGAGCTCTGGTGCACCACCTGCTTCATCAACGGTTGTTATGAGAGCTCTGGTGCACCACCTGCTTCATCAACGGTTGTTATAAGAGCACTGGTGCACCACCTGCTTCATCAACGGTTGTTATGAGAGCTCTGGTGCACCACCTGCTTCATCAACGGTTGTTATGAGAGCTCTGCTGCACGACCTGCTTCATCAACGGTTGTTATGAGAGCTCTGCTGCACCACCTGCTTCATCAACGGTTGTTATGAGAGCTCTGGTGCATTACATGCTTCATCAACTGTTGTTATGAGAGCACTGGTGCACCACCTGCTTCATCAACAGTTGTTATGCGAGCTCTGCTGCACCACCTGCTTCATCAACGGTTGTTATGAGAGCACTGGTGCACCACCTGCTTCATCAACGGTTGTTATGAGAGCACTGGTGCACCAGCTGCTTCATCAACGTTTGTTATGAGAGCACTGGTGCACCACCTGCTTCATCAACGGTTGTTATGAAAGCACTGGTGCAACAACTGCTTCATCAACGGTTGTTATGAGAGCACTGGTGCGCCACCTGCTTCATCAACCGTTGTTATGAGAGCACTGGTGCACCACCTGCTTCATCAGCAGTTGTTATGAGAGCACTGGTGCACCACCTGCGTCATCAACGGTTGTTATGAGAGCGCTGGTGCACCACCTGCGTCATCAACGGTTGTTTTGAGAGCACTGGTGCACCACCTGCTTCATCAACGCTTGTTATGAGAGCACTGGTGCACCACCTGCTTCATCAACGGTTGTTATGAGAGCACTGGTGCACAACCTGCTTCATCAACCGATGTTATGAGAGCACTGGTGCACCACCTGCATCCTCAACCGTTGTTATGAGAGCACTGGTGCACCACCTGATTCATCAACGGTTGTTATGAGAGCACTGGTGCAGCACCTGCTTCATCAACGGTTGTTATGAGAGCACTGGTGCACCACCTGCTTCATCAACCGTTGTTATGAGAGCACTGGTGCACCACCTGCTTCATCAACCGTTGTTATGAGAGCATTGGTGCACCACCTGCTTCATCAACGGTTGTTATGAGAGCACTGGTGCACCACCTGCTTCATCAACGGTTGTTATGGGAGCTCTGCTGCACCACCTGGTTCATCAACGGTTGTTATGAGATCACTGGTGCACCACCTGGTTCATCAACGGTTGTTATGAGAGCACTGGTGCACCACCTGCTTCATCAATGGTTGTTATGAGAGCACTGCTGCACCACCTGCATCATCAACGGTTGTTATGAGAGCACTGGTGCACCACCTGCTTCATCAACGGTTGTTATGAGAGCACTGGTGCACCAACAGCTTCATCAACCGATGTTATGAGAGCACTGGTGCACCACCTGCTTTATCAACGGTTGTTATGAGAGCACTGGTGCACCACCTGCTTCATCAACCGTTGTTATGAGAGCACTGGTGCACCACCTGCTTCATCAACGGTTGTTATGAGAGCACTGGTGCACCACCTGCTTCATCAACGGTTGTTATGAGAGCACTGGTGCACCACCTGCTTCATCAGCCGTTGTTATGAGAGCACTGGTGCACCACCTGCTTCATCAACGGTTGTTATGAGAATACTGGTACATTACCTGCTTCATCAACGGTTCTTATGAGAGCACTGGTGCACCACCTGCTTCATCAACGGTTGTTATGAGAGCACTGGTGCACCACCTGCTTCATCAACGGTTGTTATGAGAGCACTGGTGCAACACCTGCTTCATCAACCGTTGTTATGAGAGCACTGGTGCACCACCTGCTTCATCAACCGTTGTTATGAGAGCACTGGTGCACCACCTGCTTCATCAACGGTTGTTATGAGAATACTGGTACATTACCTGCTTCATCAACGGTTCTTATGAGAGCACTGGTGCACCACCTGCTTCATCAACGGTTGTTATGAGAGCACTGGTGCACCACCTGCTTCATCAACGGTTGTTATGAGAGCACTGGTGCAACACCTGCTTCATCAACCGTTGTTATGAGAGCACTGGTGCACCACCTGCTTCATCAACCGTTGTTATGAGAGCACTGGTGCACCACCTGCTTCATCAACGGTTGTTATGAGAGCACTGGTGCACCACCTGCTTCATCAACGGTTGTTATGAGAGCACTGGTGCACCACCTGCTTCATCAACCGTTGTTATGAGAGCACTGGTGCACCACATGCGTCATTAACGGTTGTTATGAGAGCACTGGTGCACCACCTGCTTCATCAACGGTTGTTATGAGAGCACTGGTGCACCACCTGCTTCATCAACCGTTGTTATGAGAGCACTGGTGCACCACCTGCTTCATCAACGGTTGTTATGAGAGCTCTGCTGCACCACCTGCTTCATCAACGGTTGTTATGAGAGCTCTGCTGCACCACCTGCTTCATCAACGGTTGTTTGAGAGCACTGGTGCACCACCTGCTTCATCAACGGTTGTTATTAGAGCACTGGTGCACCACCTGCTTCATCAACGGTTGTTATGAGAGCTCTGGTGCACCATCTGCTTCATCAACGGTTGTTATGAGAGCTCTGGTGCACCACCTGCTTCATCAACCGTTGCTTTGAGAGCTCTGCTGCAACACCTGCTTCATCAACGGTTGTTATGAGAGCACTGGTGCACCACCTGCTTCATCAACCGTTGTTATGAGAGCTCTGCTGCAACACCTGCTTCATCAACGGTTGTTATGAGAGCACTGGTGCACCACCTGCTTCATCAACGGTTGTTATGAGAGCACTGGTGCACCACCTGCTTCATCAACGGTTGTTATGAGAGCACTGGTGCACCACATGCTTCATCAACGGTTGTTATGAGATCACTGGTGCACTACCTGCTTCATCAACCGTTGTTATGAGAGCACTGGTGCACCACCTGCTTCATCAACCGTTGTTATGAGAGCACTGGTGCACCACCTGCTTCATCAACGGTTGTTATTAGAGCACTGGTGCACCACCTGCTTCATTAACGGTTATTATGAGACCTCTGCTGCACCACCTGCTTCATCAACGGTTGTTATGAGAGCTCTGGTGCACCACCTGCTTCATCAACGGTTGTTATGAGAGCACTGGTGCACCACCTGCTTCATCAACGGTTGTTATGAGAGCTCTGGTGCACCATCTGCTTCATCAACGGTTGTTATGAGAGCTCTGGTGCACCACCTGCTTCATCAACCGTTGCTTTGAGAGCTCTGCTGCAACACCTGCTTCATCAACGGTTGTTATGAGAGCACTGGTGCACCACCTGCTTCATCAACCGTTGTTATGAGAGCTCTGCTGCAACACCTGCTTCATCAACGGTTGTTATGAGAGCACTGGTGCACCACCTGCTTCATCAACGGTTGTTATGAGAGCACTGGTGCACCACCTGCTTCATCAACGGTTGTTATGAGAGCACTGGTGCACCACATGCTTCATCAACGGTTGTTATGAGATCACTGGTGCACTACCTGCTTCATCAACCGTTGTTATGAGAGCACTGGTGCACCACCTGCTTCATCAACCGTTGTTATGAGAGCACTGGTGCACCACCTGCTTCATCAACCGTTGTTATGAGAGCTCTGGTGCGCCACCTGCTTCATCAACGGTTGTTATGAGAGCACTGGTGCACCACCTGCTTCATCAACGGTTGTTATGAGAGCTCTGCTGCGCCACCTGCTTTATCAACGGTTGTTATGAGAGCTCTGCTGCGCCACCTGCTTTATCAACGGTTGTTATGAGAGCTCTGGTGCACCACCTGCTTCATCAACGGTTGTTATGAGAGCTCTGGTGCACCACCTGCTTCATCAACGGTTGTTATGAGAGCACTGGTGCACCACCTGCTTCATCAACGGTTGTTATGAGAGCTCTGGTGCACCACCTGCTTCATCAACGGTTGTTATGAGAGCTCTGCTGCACGACCTGCTTCATCAACGGTTGTTATGAGAGCTCTGCTGCACCACCTGCTTCATCAACGGTTGTTATGAGAGCTCTGGTGCACCACCTGCTTTATCAACTGTTGTTATGAGAGCACTGGTGCACCACCTGCTTCATCAACAATTGTTATGAGAGCTCTGCTGCACCACCTGCTTCATCAACGGTTGTTATGAGAGCACTGGTGCACCACCTGCTTCATCAACGGTTGTTATGAGAGCACTGGTGCACCAGCTGCTTCATCAACGTTTGTTATGAGAGCACTGGTGCACCACCTGCTTCATCAACGGTTGTTATGAAAGCACTGGTGCAACAACTGCTTCATCAACGGTTGTTATGAGAGCACTGGTGCGCCACCTGCTTCATCAACCGTTGTTATGAGAGCACTGGTGCACCACCTGCTTCATCAGCAGTTGTTATGAGAGCACTGGTGCACCACCTGCGTCATCAACGGTTGTTATGAGAGCGCTGGTGCACCACCTGCGTCATCAACGGTTGTTTTGAGAGCACTGGTGCACCACCTGCTTCATCAACGCTTGTTATGAGAGCACTGGTGCACCACCTGCTTCATCAACGGTTGTTATGAGAGCACTGGTGCACAACCTGCTTCATCAACCGTTGTTATGAGAGCACTGGTGCACCACCTGCATCATCAACCGTTGTTATAAGAGCACTGGTGCACCACCTGATTCATCAACGGTTGTTATGAGAGCACTGGTGCACCACCTGCTTCATCAACGGTTGTTATGAGAGCACTGGTGCACCACCTGCTTCATCAACCGTTGTTACGAGAGCATTGGTGCACCACCTGCTTCATCAACGGTTGTTATGAGAGCACTGGTGCACCACCTGCTTCATCAACGGTTGTTATGGGAGCTCTGCTGCACCAACTGGTTCATCAACGGTTGTTATGAGATCACTGGTGCACCACCTGGTTCATCAACGGTTGTTATGAGAGCACTGGTGCACCACCTGCTTCATCAATGGTTGTTATGAGAGCACTGCTGCACCACCTGCATCATCAACGGTTGTTATGAGAGCACTGGTGCACCACCTGCTTCATCAACGGTTGTTATGAGAGCACTGGTGCACCAACAGCTTCATCAACCGATGTTATGAGAGCACTGGTGCACCACCTGCTTCATCATCGGTTGTTATGAGAGCACTGGTGCACCACCTGCTTCATCAACCGTTGTTATGAGAGCACTGGTGCACCACCTGCTTCATCAACGGTTGTTATGAGAGCACTGGTGCACCACCTGCTTCATCAACGGTTGTTATGAGAGCACTGGTGCACCACCTGCTTCATCAGCCGTTGTTATGAGAGCACTGGTGCACCACCTGCTTCATCAACGGTTGTTATGAGAATACTGGTACATTACCTGCTTCATCAACGGTTCTTATGAGAGCACTGGTGCACCACCTGCTTCATCAACGGTTGTTATGAGAGCACTGGTGCACCACCTGCTTCATCAACGGTTGTTATGAGAGCACTGGTGCAACACCTGCTTCATCAACCGTTGTTATGAGAGCACTGGTGCACCACCTGCGTCATCAACCGTTGTTATGAGAGCACTGGTGCACCACCTGCTTCATCAACGGTTGTTATGAGAGCACTGGTGCACCACCTGCTTCATCAACGGTTGTTATGAGAGCACTGGTGCACCACTTGCTTCATCAACCGTTGTTATGAGAGCACTGGTGCACCACATGCGTCATTAACGGTTGTTATGAGAGCACTGGTGCACCACCTGCTTCATCAACGGTTGTAATGAGAGCACTGGTGCACCACCTGCTTCATCAACGGTTGTTATGAGAGCACTGGTGCACCACCTGCTTCATCAACCGTTGTTATGAGAGCACTGGTGCACCACCTGCTTCATCAACGGTTGTTATGAGAGCTCTGCTGCACCACCTGCTTCATCAACGGTTGTTATGAGAGCTTTGCTGCACCACCTGCTTCATCAACGGTTGTTTGAGAGCACTGGTGCACCACCTGCTTCATCAACGGTTGTTATTAGAGCACTGGTGCACCACCTGCTTCATCAACGGTTGTTATCAGAGCACTGGTGCTCCACCTGCTTCATTAACGGTTATTATGAGACCTCTGCTGCACCACCTGCTTCATCAACGGTTGTTATGAGAGCTCTGGTGCACCACCTGCTTCATCAACGGTTGTTATGAGAGCACTGGTGCACCACCTGCTTCATCAACGGTTGTTATGAGAGCTCTGGTGCACCATCTGCTTCATCAACGGTTGTTATGAGAGCTCTGGTGCACCACCTGCTTCATCAACCGTTGCTTTGAGAGCTCTGCTGCAACACCTGCTTCATCAACGGTTGTTATGAGAGCACTGGTGCACCACCTGCTTCATCAACCGTTGTTATGAGAGCTCTGCTGCAACACCTGCTTCATCAACGGTTGTTATGAGAGCACTGGTGCACCACCTGCTTCATCAACGGTTGTTATGAGAGCACTGGAGCACCACATGCTTCATCAACGGTTGTTATGAGATCACTGGTGCACTACCTGCTTCATCAACCGTTGTTATGAGAGCTCTGGTGCACCACCTGCTTCATCAACCGTTGTTATGAGAGCACTGGTGCACCACCTGCTTCATCAACCGTTGTTATGAGAGCTCTGGTGCGCCACCTGCTTCATCAACGGTTGTTATGAGAGCACTGGTGCACCACCTGCTTCATCAACGGTTGTTATGAAAGCACTGGTGCAACACCTGCTTCATCAACGGTAGTTATGAGAGCACTGGTGCACCACCTGCTTCATCAACCGTTGTTATGAGAGCACTGGTGCACCACCTGCTTCATCAGCGGTTGTTATGAGAGCACTGGTGCACCACCTGCGTCATCAACGGTTGTTATGAGAGCACTGGTGCACCACCTGCTTCAACAACCGTTGTTATGAGAGCACTGGTGCACCACCTGCTTCATCAAAGGTTGTTATGAGAGCTCTGCTGCACCACCTGCTTCATCAACGGTTGTTATGAGAGCTCTGCTGCGCCACCTGCTTCATCAACGGTTGTTATGAGAGCTCTGCTGCACCACCTGCTTCATCAACGGTTGTTATGAGAGCTCTGGTGCACCACCTGCTTCATCAACGGTTGTTATGAGAGCTCTGGTGCACCACCTGCTTCATCAACGGTTGTTATGAGAGCACTGGTGCACCACCTGCTTCATCAACGGTTGTTATGAGAGCTCTGGTGCACCACCTGCTTCATCAACGGTTGTTATGAGAGCTCTGCTGCACGACCTGCTTCATCAACGGTTGTTATGAGAGCTCTGCTGCACCACCTGCTTCATCAACGGTTGTTATGAGAGCTCTGGTGCACCACATGCTTCATCAACTGTTGTTATGAGAGCACTGGTGCACCACCTGCTTCATCAACAGTTGTTATGCGAGCTCTGCTGCACCACCTGCTTCATCAACGGTTGTTATGAGAGCACTGGTGCACCACCTGCTTCATCAACGGTTGTTATGAGAGCACTGGTGCACCAGCTGCTTCATCAACGTTTGTTATGAGAGCACTGGTGCACCACCTGCTTCATCAACGGTTGTTATGAAAGCACTGGTGCAACAACTGCTTCATCAACGGTTGTTATGAGAGCACTGGTGCGCCACCTGCTTCATCAACCGTTGTTATGAGAGCACTGGTGCACCACCTGCTTCATCAGCAGTTGTTATGAGAGCGCTGGTGCACCACCTGCGTCATCAACGGTTGTTTTGAGAGCACTGGTGCACCACCTGCTTCATCAACGCTTGTTATGAGAGCACTGGAGCACCACCTGCTTCATCAACGGTTGTTATGAGAGCACTGGTGCACAACCTGCTTCATCAACCGATGTTATGAGAGCACTGGTGCACCACCTGCATCATCAACCGTTGTTATGAGAGCACTGGTGCACCACCTGATTCATCAACGGTTGTTATGAGAGCACTGGTGCACCACCTGCTTCATCAACGGTTGTTATGAGAGCACTGGTGCACCACCTGCTTCATCAACCGTTGTTATGAGAGCACTGGTGCACCACCTGCTTCATCAACCGTTGTTATGAGAGCATTGGTGCACCACGTGCTTCATCAACGGTTGTTATGAGAGCACTGGTGCACCACCTGCTTCATCAACGGTTGTTATGGGAGCTCTGCTGCACCACCTGGTTCATCAACGGTTGTTATGAGATCACTGGTGCACCACCTGGTTCATCAACGGTTGTTATGAGAGCACTGGTGCACCACCTGCTTCATCAATGGTTGTTATGAGAGCACTGCTGCACCACCTGCATCATCAACGGTTGTTATGAGAGCACTGGTGCACCACCTGCTTCATCAACGGTTGTTATGAGAGCACTGGTGCACCAACAGCTTCATCAACCGATGTTATGAGAGCACTGGTGCACCACCTGCTTCATCAACGGTTGTTATGAGAGCACTGGTGCACCTCCTGCTTCATCAACCGTTGTTATGAGAGCACTGGTGCACCACCTGCTTCATCAACGGTTGTTATGAGAGCACTGGTGCACCACCTGCTTCATCAACGGTTGTTATGAGAGCACTGGTGCACCACCTGCTTCATCAGCCGTTGTTATGAGAGCACTGGTGCACCACCTGCTTCATCAACGGTTGTTATGAGAATACTGGTACATTACCTGCTTCATCAACGGTTCTTATGAGAGCACTGGTGCACCACCTGCTTCATCAACGGTTGTTATGAGAGCACTGGTGCACCACCTGCTTCATCAACGGTTGTTATGAGAGCACTGGTGCAACACCTGCTTCATCAACCGTTGTTATGAGAGCACTGGTGCACCACCTGCTTCATCAACCGTTGTTATGAGAGCACTGGTGCACCACCTGCTTCATCAACGGTTGTTATGAGAATACTGTTACATTACCTGCTTCATCAACGGTTCTTAAGAGAGCACTGGTGCACCACCTGCTTCATCAACGGTTGTTATGAGAGCACTGGTGCACCACCTGCTTCATCAACGGTTGTTATGAGAGCACTGGTGCAACACCTGCTTCATCAACCGTTGTTATGAGAGCACTGGTGCACCACCTGCTTCATCAACCGTTGTTATGAGAGCACTGGTGCACCACCTGCTTCATCAACGGTTGTTATGAGAGCACTGGTGCACCACCTGCTTCATCAACGGTTGTTATGAGAGCACTGGTGCACCACCTGCTTCATCAACCGTTGTTATGAGAGCACTGGTGCACCACATGCGTCATTAACGGTTGTTATGAGAGCACTGGTGCACCACCTGCTTCATCAACGGTTGTTATGAGAGCACTGGTGCACCACCTGCTTCATCAACCGTTGTTATGAGAGCACTGGTGCACCACCTGCTTCATCAACGGTTGTTATGAGAGCTCTGCTGCACCACCTGCTTCATCAACGGTTGTTATGAGAGCTCTGCTGCACCACCTGCTTCATCAACGGTTGTTTGAGAGCACTGGTGCACCACCTGCTTCATCAACGGTTGTTATTAGAGCACTGGTGCACCACCTGCTTCATCAACGGTTGTTATCAGAGCACTGGTGCACCACCTGCTTCATTAACGGTTATTATGAGACCTCTGCTGCACCACCTGCTTCATCAACGGTTGTTATGAGAGTTCTGCTGCACCACCTGCTTCATCAACGGTTGTTATGAGAGCTCTGGTGCACCACCTGCTTCATCAACGGTAGTTATGAGAGCACTGGTGCACCACCTGCTTCATCAACGGTTGTTATGAGAGCTCTGGTGCACCATCTGCTTCATCAACGGTTGTTATGAGAGCTCTGGTGCACCACTTGCTTCATCAACCGTTGCTTTGAGAGCTCTGCTGCAACACCTGCTTCATCAACGGTTGTTATGAGAGCACTGGTGCACCACCTGCTTCATCAACCGTTGTTATGAGAGCTCTGCTGCAACACCTGCTTCATCAACGGTTGTTATGAGAGCACTGGTGCACCACCTGCTTCATCAACGGTTGTTATGAGAGCACTGGTGCACCACCTGCTTCATCAACCGTTGTTATGAGAGCACTGGTGCACCACCTGCTTCATCAACCGTTGTTATGAGAGCTCTGGTGCGCCACCTGCTTCATCAACGGTTGTTATGAGAGCACTGGTGCACCACCTGCTTCATCAACGGTTGTTATGAGAGCTCTGCTGCGCCACCTGCTTCATCAACGGTTGTTATGAGAGCTCTGCTGCACCACCTGCTTCATCAACGGTTGTTATGAGAGCTCTGGTGCACCACCTGCTTCATCAACGGTTGTTATGAGAGCTCTGCTGCACCACCTGCTTCATCAACGGTTGTTATGAGAGCACTGGTGCACCACCTGCTTCATCAACGGTTGTTATGAGAGCTCTGGTGCACCACCTGCTTCATCAACGGTTGTTATGAGAGCTCTGCTGCACGACCTGCTTCATCAACGGTTGTTATGAGAGCTCTGCTGCACCACCTGCTTCATCAACGGTTGTTATGAGAGCTCTGGTGCACCACCTGCTTCATCAACTGTTGTTATGAGAGCACTGGTGCACCACCTGCTTCATCAACAGTTGTTATGAGAGCTCTGCTGCACCACCTGCTTCATCAACGGTTGTTATGAGAGCACTGGTGCACCAGCTGCTTCATCAACGTTTGTTATGAGAGCACTGGTGCACCACCTGCTTCATCAACGGTTGTTATGAGAGCACTGGTGCACCAGCTGCTTCATCAACGTTTGTTATGAGAGCACTGGTGCACCACCTGTTTCATCAACGGTTGTTATGAAAGCACTGGTGCAACAACTGCTTCATCAACGGTTGTTGTGAGAGCACTGGTGCGCCACCTGCTTCATCAACCGTTGTTATGAGAGCACTGGTGCACCACCTGCTTCATCAGCAGTTGTTATGAGAGCACTGGTGCACCACCTGCGTCATCAACGGTTGTTATGAGAGCGCTGGTGCACCACCTGCGTCATCAACGGTTGTTTTGAGAGCACTGGTGCACCACCTGCTTCATCAACGCTTGTTATGAGAGCACTGGTGCACCACCTGCTTCATCAACGGTTGTTATGAGAGCACTGGTGCACAACCTGCTTCATGAACCGTTGTTATGAGAGCACTGGTGCACCACCTGCATCATCAACCGTTGTTATGAGAGCACTGGTGCACCACCTGATTCATCAACGGTTGTTATGAGAGCACTGGTGCACCACCTGCTTCATCAACGGTTGTTATGAGAGCACTGGTGCACCACCTGCTTCATCAACCGTTGTTATGAGAGCACTGGTGCACCACCTGCTTCATCAACCGTTGTTATGAGAGCATTGGTGCACCACCTGCTTCATCAACGGTTGTTATGAGAGCTCTGCTGCACCACCTGCTTCATCAACGGTTGTTATGGGAGCTCTGCTGCACCACCTGGTTCATCAACGGTTGTTATGAGATCACTGGTGCACCACCTGGTTCATCAACGGTTGTTATGAGAGCACTGGTGCACCACCTGCTTCATCAATGGTTGTTATGAGAGCACTGCTGTACCACCTGCATCATCAACGGTTGTTATGAGAGCACTGGTGCACCACCTGCTTCATCAACGGTTGTTATGAGAGCACTGGTGCACCAACAGCTTCATCAACCGATGTTATGAGATCACTGGTGCACCACCTGCTTCATCAACGGTTGTTATGAGAGCACTGGTGCACCACCTGCTTCATCAACCGTTGTTATGAGAGCACTGGTGCACCACCTGCTTCATCAACGGTTGTTATGAGAGCACTGGTGCACCACCTGCTTCATCAACGGTTGTTATGAGAGCACTGGTGCACCACCTGCTTCATCAGCCGTTGTTATGAGAGCACTGGTGCACCACCTGCTTCATCAACGGTTGTTATGAGAATACTGGTACATTACCTGCTTCATCAACGGTTCTTATGAGAGCACTGGTGCACCACCTGCTTCATCAACGGTTGTTATGAGAGCACTGGTGCACCACCTGCTTCATCAACGGTTGTTATGAGAGCACTGGTGCACCACCTGCTTCATCAACCGTTGTTATGAGAGCACTGGTGCACCACCTGCTTCATCAACCGTTGTTATGAGAGCACTGGTGCACCACCTGCTTCATCAACGGTTGTTATGAGAGCACTGGTGCACCACCTGCTTCATCAACGGTTGTTATGAGAGCACTGGTGCACCACCTGCTTCATCAACCGTTGTTATGAGAGCACTGGTGCACCACATGCGTCATTAACGGTTGTTATGAGAGCACTGGTGCACCACCTGCTTCATCAACGGTTGTTATGAGAGCACTGGTGCACCACCTGCTTCATCAACGGTTGTTATGAGAGCACTGGTGCACCACCTGCTTCATCAACCTTTGTTATGAGAGCACTGGTGCACCACCTGCTTCATCAACGGTTGTTATGAGAGCTTTGCTGCACCACCTGATTCATCAACGGTTGTTTGAGAGCACTGGTGCACCACCTGCTTCATCAACGGTTGTTATTAGAGCACTGGTGCACCACCTGCTTCATCAACGGTTGTTATCAGAGCACTGGTGCACCACCTGCTTCATTAACGGTTATTATGAGACCTCTGCTGCACCACCTGCTTCATCAACGGTTGTTATGAGAGCTCTGGTGCACCACCTGCTTCATCAACGGTTGTTATGAGAGCACTGGTGCACCACCTGCTTCATCAACGGTTGTTATGAGAGCTGTGGTGCACCACCTGCTTCATCAACCGTTGCTTTGAGAGCTCTGCTGCAACACCTGCTTCATCAACGGTTGTTATGAGAGCACTGGTGCACCACCTGCTTCATCAACCGTTGTTATGAGAGCTCTGCTGCAACACCTGCTTCATCAACGGTTGTTATGAGAGCACTGGTGCACCACCTGCTTCATCAACGGTTGTTATGAGAGCACTGGTGCACCACCTGCTTCATCAACGGTTGTTATGAGAGCACTGGTGCACCACATGCTTCATCAACGGTTGTTATGAGATCACTGGTGCACTACCTGCTTCATCAACCGTTGTTATGAGAGCTCTGGTGCACCACCTGCTTCATCAACCGTTGTTATGAGAGCACTGGTGCACCACCTGCTTCATCAACCGTTGTTATGAGAGCTCTGGTGCGCCACCTGCTTCATCAACGGTTGTTATGAGAGCACTGGTGCACCACCTGCTTCATCAACGGTTGTTATGAAAGCACTGGTGCAACACCTGCTTCATCAACGGTAGTTATGAGAGCACTGGTGCACCACCTGCTTCATCAACCGTTGTTATGAGAGCACTGGTGCACCACCTGCTTCATCAGCGGTTGTTATGAGAGCACTGGTGCACCACCTGCGTCATCAACGGTTGTTATGAGAGCACTGGTGCACCACCTGCGTCATCAACGGTTGTTATGAGAGCACTGGTGCACCACCTGCTTCATCAACGGTTGTTATGAGAGCTCTGCTGCACCACCTGCTTCATCAACGGTTGTTATGAGAGCTCTGCTGCACCACCTGCTTCATCAACGGTTGTTATGAGAGCACTGGTGCACCACATGCGTCATCAACGGTTGTTATGAGAGCACTGGTGCACCACCTGCTTCATCAACGGTTGTTATGAGAGCACTGGTGCACCACCTGCTTCATCAACGGTTGTTATGAGAGCACTGGTGCACCACCTGCTTCATCAACCGTTGTTATGAGAGCACTGGTGCACCACCTGCTTCATCAACGGTTGTTATGAGAGCTGTGCTGCACCACCTGCTTCATCAACGGTTGTTATGAGAGCTCTGCTGCACCACCTGCTTCATCAACGGTTTATATTTGAGCACTGGTGCACCACCTGCTTCATCAACGGTTTATATTTGAGCACTGGTGCACCACCTGCTTCATCAACGGTTATCAGAGCACTGGTGCACCACCTGCTTCATTAACGGTTATTATGAGACCTCTGCTGCACCACCTGCTTCATCAACGGTTGTTATGAGAGCTCTGCTGCACCACCTGCTTCATCAACGGATGTTATGAGAGCACTGGTGCACCACCTGCTTCATCAACGGTTGTTATGAGAGCACTGGTGCACCTCCTGCTTCATCAACGGTTGTTATGAGAGCACTGGTGCACCACCTGCTTCATCAACGGTTGTTATGAGAGCACTGGTGCACCACCTGCTTCATCAACGGTTGTTATGAGAGCACTGGTGTACTACCTGCTTCATCAACGGTTGTTATGAGAGCTCTGCTGCAACACCTGCTTCATCAACGGTTGTTATGAGAGCACTGGTGCACCACTTGCTTCATCAACGGTTGTTATGAGAGTACTGGTGCATCACCTGCTTCATCAACATTTGTTATGAGAGCACTGGTGCACCACCTGCTTCATCAACGGATGTTATGAGAGCACTAGTGCACCACCTGCTTCATCAACGGTTGTTATGAGAGCACTGGTGCACTACCTGCTCCATCAACGGTTGTTATGAGAGCTCTGCTGCACCACCTGCTTCATCAACGGTTGTTATGAGAGCACTGATGCACCACTTGCTTCATCAACGGTTGTTATGAGAGCACTGGTGGACCACGTGCTTCATCAACGGTTGTTATGAGAGCACTGGTGCACCACCTGCTTCATCAACGGTTGTTATGAGAGCACTGGTGCACCACCTGCTTCATCAACGGTTGTTATGAGAGCACTGGTTCACTACCTGCTTCATCAACGGTTGTTATGAGAGCACTGGTGCACCACCTGCTTCATCAATTGTTGTTATGAGAGCTCTGCTGCACCACCTGCTTCATCAACGGTTGTTATGAGAGCACTGGTTCACTACCTGCTTCATCAACGGTTGTTATGAGAGCACTGGTGCACCACCTGCTTCATCAACGGTTGTTATGAGAGCACTGGTTCACTACCTGCTTCATCAACGGTTGTTATGAGAGCACTGGTGCACCACCTGCTTCATCAACGGTTGTTATGAGAGCACTGGTGCACCACCTGCTTCATCAACGGTTGTTATGAGAGCACTGGTTCACTACCAGCTTCATCAACGGTTGTTATGAGAGCACTGGTGCACCACCTGCTTCATCAATTGTTGTTATGAGAGCTCTGCTGCACCACCTGCTTCATCAACGGTTGTTATGAGAGCTCTGCTGCACCACCTGCTTCATCAACGGTTGTTATGAGAGCACTGGTGCACCACCTGCTTCATCAACCGTTGTTATCAGAGCACTGGTGCACCACCTGCTTCATCAACGGTTGTTATGAGAGCTCTGCTGCACCACCTGCTTCATCAACGGTTGTTATGAGAGCACTGATGCACCACCTGCTTCATCAACCGTTGTTATGAGAGCTCTGCTGCACCACCTGCTTCATCAACGGCTGTTATGAGAGCCCTGGTGCACCACCTGCTTCATCAACGGTTGTTATGAGAGCTCTGTTGCACCACCTGCTTCATCAACCGTTGTTATGAGAGCTCTGCTGCACCACCTGCTTCATCAACGTTTGTTGTGAGAGCTCTGCTGTACCACCTGCTTCATCAACGGTTGTTATGAGAGCTCTGCTGCACCACCTGCTTCATCAACGGTTGTTATGAGAGCATTGGTGCACCACCTGCTTCATCAACGGTTGTTATGAGAGCACTGGTGCACCACCTGCTTCATCAACGGTTGTTATGAGAGCTCTGCTGCACCACCTGCTTCATCAACGGTTGTTATGAGAGCTCTGCTGCACCACCTGCTTCATCAACGGTTGTTATGAGAGCTCTTCTGTACCACCTGCTTCATCAACGGTTATCAGAGCACTGGTGCACCACCTGCTTCATTAACGGTTATTATGAGACCTCTGCTGCACCACCTGCTTCATCAACGGTTGTTATGAGAGCTCTGCTGCACCACCTGCTTCATCAACGGATGTTATGAGAGCACTGGTGCACCACCTGCTTCATCAACGGTTGTTATGAGAGCACTGGTGCACCACTTGCTTCATCAACGGTTGTTATGAGAGCACTGGTGCACCACCTGCTTCATCAACGGTTGTTATGAGAGCACTGGTGCACCACCTGCTTCATCAACGGTTGTTATGAGAGCACTGGTGCACTACCTGCTTCATCAACGGTTGTTATGAGAGCTCTGCTGCAACACCTGCTTCATCAACGGTTGTTATGAGAGCATTGGTGCACCACCTGCTTCATCAACGGTTGTTATGAGAGCACTGGTGCACCACCTGCTTCATCAACGGTTGTTATGAGAGCTCTGCTGCACCACCTGCTTCATCAACGGTTGTTATGAGAGCTCTGCTGCACCACCTGCTTCATCAACGGTTGTTATGAAAGCACTGGTGCACCACCTGCTTCATCAACGGTTATCAGAGCACTGGTGCACCACCTGCTTCATTAACGGTTATTATGAGACCTCTGCTGCACCACCTGCTTCATCAACGGTTGTTATGAGAGCTCTGCTGCACCACCTGCTTCATCAACGGATGTTACGAGAGCACTGGTGCACCACCTGCTTCATCAACGGTTGTTATGAGAGCACTGGTGCACCACCTGCTTCATCAACGGTTGTTATGAGAGCACTGGTGCACCACTTGCTTCGTCAACGGTTGTTATGAGAGTACTGGTGCATCACCTGCTTCATCAACATTTGTTATGAGAGCACTGGTGCACCACCTGCTTCATCAACGGTTGTTATGAGAGCACTAGTGCACCACCTGCTTCATCAACGGTTGTTATGAGAGCACTGGTGCACCACCTGCTTCATCAACGGTTGTTATGAGAGCACTGGTGCACCACTTGCTTCATCAACGGTTGTTATGAGAGTACTGGTGCATCACCTGCTTCATCAACATTTGTTATGAGAGCACTGGTGCACCACCTGCTTCATCAACGGTTGTTATGAGAGCACTAGTGCACCACCTGCTTCATCAACGGTTGTTATGAGAGCACTGGTGCACTACCTGCTCCATCAACGGTTGTTATGAGAGCACTAGTGGACCACGTGCTTCATCAACGGTTGTTATGAAAGCACTGGTGCACCACCTGCTTCATCGACGGTTGTTATGAGAGCACTGGTGCACCACCTGCTTCATCAACGGTTGTTATGAGAGTTCTGCTGCACCACCTGCTTCATCAACGGTTTTTATGAGAGCACTGATGCACCACTTGCTTCATCAACGGTTGTTATGAGAGCACTAGTGGACCACGTGCTTCATCAACGGTTGTTATGAAAGCACTGGTGCACCACCTGCTTCATCAACGGTTGTTATGAGAGCACTGGTGCACCACCTGCTTCATCAACGGTTGTTATGAGAGCACTGGTGCACTACCTGCTTCATCAACGGTTGTTATGAGTGCACTGGTGCACCACCTGATTCATCAATTGTTGTTATGAGAGCTCTGCTGCACCACCTGCTTCATCAACGGTTGTTATGAGAGCTCTGCTGCACCACCTGCTTCATCAACGGTTGTTATGAGAGCACTGGTGCACCACCTGCTTCATCAACCGTTGTTATCATAGCACTGGTGCACCACCTGCTTCATCAACGGTTGTTATGAGAGCTCTGCTGCACCACCTGCTTCATCAACGGTTGTTATGAGAGCACTGATGCACCACCTGCTTCATCAACCGTTGTTATGAGAGCTCTGCTGCACCACCTGCTTCATCAACGGCTGTTATGAGAGCACTGGTGCACCACCTGCTTCATCAACGGTTGTTATGAGAGCTCTGCTGCACCACCTGCTTCATCAACCGTTGTTATGAGAGCTCTGCTGCACCACCTGCTTCATCAACGTTTGTTGTGAGAGCTCTGCTGTACCACCTGCTTCATCAACGGTTGTTATGAGAGCTCTGCTGCACCACCTGCTTCATCAACGGTTGTTATGAGAGCATTGGTGCACCACCTGCTTCATCAACGGTTGTTATGAGAGCACTGGTGCACCACCTGCTTCATCAACGGTTGTTATGAGAGCTCTGCTGCACCACCTGCTTCATCAACGGTTGTTATGAGAGCTCTGGTGCACCACCTGCTTCATCAACGGTTGTTATGAGAGCTCTGCTGTACCACCTGCTTCATCAACGGTTGTTATGAGAGATCTGCTGCACCACCTGCTTCATCAACGGTTGTTATGAGAGCACTGGTGTACCACCTGCTTCATCAACGGTTGTTATGAGAGCTCTGCTGCACCACCTGCTTCATCAACGGTTTTTATGAGAGCACTGATGCACCACTTGCTTCATCAACGGTTGTTATGAGAGCACTAGTGGACCACGTGCTTCATCAACGGTTGTTATGAAAGCACTGGTGCACCACCTGCTTCATCAACGGTTGTTATGAGAGCACTGGTGCACCACCTGCTTCATCAACGGTTGTTATGAGAGCACTAGTGGACCACGTGCTTCATCAACGGTTGTTATGAAAGCACTGGTGCACTACCTGCTTCATCAACGGTTGTTATGAGAGCACTGGTGCACCACCTGATTCATCAATTGTTGTTATGAGAGCTCTACTGCACCACCTGCTTCATCAACGGTTGTTATGAGAGCTCTGCTGCACCACCTGCTTCATCAACGGTTGTTATGAGAGCACTGGTGCACCACCTGCTTCATCAACCGTTGTTATCAGAGCACTGGTGCACCACCTGCTTCATCAACGGTTGTTATGAGAGCTCTGCTGCACCACCTGCTTCATCAACGGTTGTTATGAGAGCACTGATGCACCACCTGCTTCATCAACCGTTGTTATGAGAGCTCTGCTGCACCACCTGCTTCATCAACGGCTGTTATGAGAGCACTGGTGCACCACCTGCTTCATCAACGGTTGTTATGAGAGCTCTGCTGCACCACCTGCTTCATCAACCGTTGTTATGAGAGCTCTGCTGCACCACCTGCTTCATCAACGTTTGTTGTGAGAGCTCTGCTGTACCACCTGCTTCATCAACGGTTGTTATGAGAGCTCTGCTGCACCACCTGCTTCATCAACGGTTGTTATGAGAACATTGGTGCACCACCTGCTTCATCAACGGTTGTTATGAGAGCACTGGTGCACCACCTGCTTCATCAACGGTTGTTATGAGAACTCTGCTGGACCACCTGCTTCATCAACGGTTGTTATGAGAGCTCTGCTGCACCACCTGCTTCATCAACGGTTGTTATGAGAGCTCTGCTGTACCACCTGCTTCATCAACGGTTGTTATGAGAGATCTGCTGCACCACCTGCTTCATCAACGGTTGTTATGAGAGCACTGGTGCACCACCTGCTTCATCAACGGTTGTTATGAGAGCACTGGTGCACCACCTGCTTCATCAAAGGTTGTTATGAGAGCTCTGCTGCACCACCTGCTTCATCAACGGTTGTTATGAGAGCACTGGTGCACCACCTGCTTTATCAACGGTTGTTATGAGAGCACTGCTGCACCACCTGCTTCATCAACGGTTGTTATGAGAGCTCTGCTGCACCACCTGCTTCATCAACGTTTGTTGTGAGAGCTCTGCTGTACCACCTGCTTCATCAACGGTTGTTATGAGAGCTCTGCTGCACCACCTGCTTCATCAACGGTTGTTATGAGAGCACTGCTCACCTGCTTCATTAACGGTTGTTATGACCCTCTGCTGCACCACCTGCTTCATCAACGGTTGTTATTAGAGCTCTGCTGCACCACCTGCTTCATCAACGGTTGTTATGAGAGTACCACCTGCTTCATCAACGGTTGTTATGAGAGCTCTGCTGCACCACCTGCTTCATCAACGGTTGTTATGAGAGCATTGGTGACCTGCTTCATCAACGGTTGTTATGAGAGCACTGGTGCACCACCTGCTTCATCAACGGTTTTTATGTGAGCACTGGTGCACCACCTGCTTCATCAACGGTTGTTATGAGAGCTCTGGTGCACCACCTGCTTCATCAACGGTTGTTATGAGAGCTCTGCTGTACCACCTGCTTCATCAACGGTTGTTATGAGAGATCTGCTGCACCACCTGCTTCATCAACGGTTGTTATGAGAGCACTGGTGTACCACCTGCTTCATCAACGGTTGTTATGAGAGCTCTGCTGCACCACCTGCTTCATCAACGGTTTTTATGAGAGCACTGATGCACCACTTGCTTCATCAACGGTTGTTATGAGAGCACTAGTGGACCACGTGCTTCATCAACGGTTGTTATGAAAGCACTGGTGCACCACCTGCTTCATCAACGGTTGTTATGAGAGCACTGGTGCACCACCTGCTTCATCAACGGTTGTTATGAGAGCACTAGTGGACCACGTGCTTCATCAACGGTTGTTATGAAAGCACTGGTGCACTACCTGCTTCATCAACGGTTGTTATGAGAGCACTGGTGCACCACCTGATTCATCAATTGTTGTTATGAGAGCTCTACTGCACCACCTGCTTCATCAACGGTTGTTATGAGAGCTCTGCTGCACCACCTGCTTCATCAACGGTTGTTATGAGAGCACTGGTGCACCACCTGCTTCATCAACCGTTGTTATCAGAGCACTGGTGCACCACCTGCTTCATCAACGGTTGTTATGAGAGCTCTGCTGCACCACCTGCTTCATCAACGGTTGTTATGAGAGCACTGATGCACCACCTGCTTCATCAACCGTTGTTATGAGAGCTCTGCTGCACCACCTGCTTCATCACTCTGCTGCACCACCTGCTTCATCAACGGCTGTTATGAGAGCACTGGTGCACCACCTGCTTCATCAACGGTTGTTATGAGAGCTCTGCTGCACCACCTGCTTCATCAACCGTTGTTATGAGAGCTCTGCTGCACCACCTGCTTCATCAACGTTTGTTGTGAGAGCTCTGCTGTACCACCTGCTTCATCAACGGTTGTTATGAGAGCTCTGCTGCACCACCTGCTTCATCAACGGTTGTTATGAGAACATTGGTGCACCACCTGCTTCATCAACGGTTGTTATGAGAGCACTGGTGCACCACCTGCTTCATCAACGGTTGTTATGAGAACTCTGCTGGACCACCTGCTTCATCAACGGTTGTTATGAGAGCTCTGCTGCACCACCTGCTTCATCAACGGTTGTTATGAGAGCTCTGCTGTACCACCTGCTTCATCAACGGTTGTTATGAGAGATCTGCTGCACCACCT
This sequence comes from Cherax quadricarinatus, assembly GCF_038502225.1. Lineage (NCBI taxonomy): Eukaryota > Metazoa > Arthropoda > Malacostraca > Decapoda > Parastacidae > Cherax > Cherax quadricarinatus. The sequence continues at coordinate 43,250,222 of NC_091303.1, read as the reverse complement.
GCTTCATCAACGGTTGTTATGAGAGCACTGGTGCACCACCTGCTTCATCAACGGTTGTTATGAGAGCACTGGTGTACCACCTGCTTCATCAAAGGTTGTTATGAGAGCTCTGCTGCACCACCTGCTTCATCAACGGTTGTTATGAGAGCACTGGTGCACCACCTGCTTTATCAACGGTTGTTATGAGAGCACTGCTGCACCACCTGCTTCATCAACGGTTGTTATGAGAGCTCTGCTGTACCACCTGCTTCATCAACGGTTGTTATGAGAGATCTGCTGCACCACCTGCTTCATCAACGGTTGTTATGAGAGCTCTGCTGCACCACCTGCTTCATCAACGGTTGTTATGAGAGCACTGCTGCACCACCTGCTTCATTAACGGTTGTTATGAGACCTCTTCTGCACCACCTGCTTCATCAACGGTTGTTATTAGAGCTCTGCTGCACCACCTGCTTCATCAACGGTTGTTATGAGAGCTCTGCCGTACCACCTGCTTCATCAACGGTTGTTATGAGAGCTCTGCTGCACCACCTGCTTCATCAACGGTTGTTATGAGAGCACTGGTGCACCACCTGCTTCATCAACGTTTGTTATGAGAGCACTGGTGCACCACCTGCTTCATCAACGGTTGTTATGAGAGCACTGGTGCACCACCTGCTTCATCAACGGTTGTTGTGAGAGCACTGGTGCACCACCTGCTGCATCAACGGTTGTTATGAGAGCACTGGTGCACCACCTGCTTCATCAACGGTTGTTGTGAGAGCACTGGTGCACCACCTGCTTCATCAACGGTTGTTGTGAGAGCACTGGTGCACCACCTTCTTCATTAACAGTTGTTATGAGAGCACTGGTGCACCACCTGCTTCATCAACGGTTGTTGTGAGAGCACTGGTGCACCACCTGCTTCATCAACGGTTGTTATGAGAGCTCTGCTGTACCACCTGTTTCATCAACGGTTGTTATGAGAGCACTGGTGCACCACCTGCTTCATCAACGGTAGTTATGAGAGCTCTGCTGCACCACCTGCTTCATCAACGGTTGTTATGAGAGCTCTGCTCTACCACCTGCTTCATCATCGGTTGTTATGAGAGCTCTGCTGCACCACCTGCTTCATCAACGGTTGTTATGAGAGCACTGGTGCACCACCTGCTTCATCAACGGATGTTATGAGAGCACTGGTGCTCCACCTGCTTCATCAACGGTTGTTAAGAGAGCACTGGTGCACCACCTGCTTCATCAACCGTTGTTATGAGAGCACTGGTGCACCACCTGCTACATCAACGGTTGTTATGAGAGCTCTGCTGCACCACCTGCTTCATCAACGGTTGTTATGAGAGCTCTGCTGCACCACCTGCTTCATCAACCGTTGTTATGAGAGCACTGGTGCACCACCTGCTTCATCAACGGTTGTTATGAGAGCTCTGCTGCACTACGTGCTTCATCAACGGTTGTTATGAGAGCTCTGCTGCACCACCTCCTTCATCAACGGTTGTTATGAGGACACTGGTGCACCACCTGCTTCATCAACGGTTGTTATGAGAGCTCTGGTGCACCACCTGCTTGATCAACGGTTGTTATGAGAGCACTGGTGCACCACCTGCTTCATCAACGGTTGTTATGAGAGCTCTGCTGCACCACCTGCTTCATCAACGGTTGTTATGAGAGCTCTGCTGCACCACCTGCTTCATCAACCGTTGTTATGAGAGCTCTGCTGCACCACCTGCTTCATCAACGGTTGTTATGAGAGCTCTGCTGCACCACCTGCTTCATCAACCGTTGTTATGAGAGCTCTGCTGCAACACCTGCTTCATCAACCGTTTTTATGAGAGCTCTGCTGCACCACCTGCTTCATCAACGGTTGTGATGAGAGCTCTGCTGCACCCCCTGCTTCATCAACGGTTGTTATGAGAGCTCTGCTGCACCACCTGCTTCATCAACCGTTGTTATGAAAGCTCTGCTGCGCCACCTGCTTCATCAACCGTTGTTATGAAAGCTTTGCTGCACCACCTGCTTCATCAACCGTTGTTATGAAAGCTCTGCTGCACCACCTGCTTCATCAACGGTTGTTATGAGAGCACTGGTGCACCACCTGCTTCATCAACCGTTGTTATGAGAGCACTGGTGCACCACCTGCTTCATCAACGGTTGTTATGAGAGCACTGGTGCACCAGCTGCTTCATCAACCGTTGTTATGAGAGCTCTGCTGCACCACCTGCTTCATCAACGGTTGTTATGAGATCACTGGTGCACCCCCTGCTTCATCAACGGTTGTTATGAGAGCACTGGTGCACCACCTGCTTCATCAACGGTTGTTATGAGAGCACTGGTGCACCACCTGCTGCATCAACGGTTGTTATGAGAGCACTGGTGCACCACCTGCTGCATCAACGGTTGTTATGAGAGCACTGGTGCACCACCTGCTGCATCAACGGCTGTTATGAGAGCTCTGGTGCACCACCTGCTTCATCAACGGTTTTTATGAGAGCACTGGTGCACCACCTGCTTCATCAACGGTTGTTATGAGAGCTCTGCTGCGCCACCTGCTTCATCAACGGTTGTTATGAGAGCTCTGCTGCACCACCTGCTTCATCAACGGTTGTTATGAGAGCTCTGCTGCACCACCTGCTTCATCAACGGTTGTTATGAGAGCTCTGCTGCACCACCTGCTTCATCAACGGTTGTTATGAGAGCTCTGGTGCACCACCTGCTTCATAAACGGTTGTTATGAGAGCACTGGTGCACCACCTGCTTCATCAACGGTTGTTATGAGAGCTCTGGTGCACCACCTGCTACATCAACGGTTGTTATGAGAGCTCTGCTGCACCACCTGCTTCATCAACGGTTGTTATGAGAGCTCTGCTGCACCACCTGCTTCATCAACGGTTGTTATGAGAGCTCTGGTGCACCACCTGCTTCATCAACGGTTGTTATGAGAGCACTGGTGCACCACCTGCTTCATCAACCGTTGTTATGAGAGCTCTGCTGCACCACCTGCTTCATCAACGGTTGTTATGAGAGCACTGGTGCACCACCTGCTTCATCAACGGTTGTTATGAGAGCGCTGGTGCACCACCTGCTTCATCAACGGTTGTTATGAGAGCTCTGGTGCACCACCTGCATCATCAACGGTTGTTATGAGAGCACTGGTACACCACCTGCTTTATCAAGCGTTGTTATGAGAGCTCTGCTGCACCACCTGCTTCATGAACGGTTGTTATGAGAGCTCTGGTGCACCACCTGCTTCATCAACGGTTGTTATGAGTGCATTGGTGCACCACCTGCTTCATCAACCGTTGTTATGAGAGCTCTGCTGCACCACCTGCTTCATCAACGGTTGTTATGAGAGCTCTGCTGCACCACCTGCTTCATCAACGGTTGTTATGAGAGCTCTGCTGCACCACCTGCTTCATCAACGGTTGTTATCAGAGCTCTGCTGCACCACCTGCTTCATCAACGGTTGTTATGAGAACTCTGCTGCACCACCTGCTTCATCAACGGTTGTTATGAGAGCTCCGCTGCACCACCTGCTTCATCAACCGTTGTTATGAAAGCTCTGCTGCGCCACCTGCTTCATCAACCGTTGTTATGAAAGCTCTGCTGCACCACCTGCTTCATCAACCGTTGTTATGAAAGCTCTGCTGCACCACCTGCTTCATCAACGGTTGTTATGAGAGCACTGGTGCACCACCTGCTTCATCAACCGTTGTAATGAGAGCACTGGAGCACCACCTGCTTCATCAACGGTTGTTATGAGAGCACTGGTGCACCACCTGCTTCATCAGCCGTTGTTATGAGAGCTCTGCTGCACCACCTGCTTCATCAACGGTTGTTATGAGATCACTGGTGCACCACCTGCTTCATCAACGGTTGTTATGAGAGCACTGGTGCACCACCTGCTTCATCAACGGTTGTTATGAGAGCACTGGTGCACCACCTGCTGCATCAACGGTTGTTATGAGAGCACTGGTGCACCACCTGCTGCATCAACGGTTGTTATGAGAGCACTGGTGCACCACCTGCTGCATCAACGGTTGTTATGAGAGCTCTGGTGCACCACCTGCTTCATCAACCGTTGTTATGAGAGCACTGGTGCACCACCTGCTTCATCAAAGGTTGTTAAGAGAGCTCTGCTGCACCATCTGCTTCATCAACGGTTGTTATGAGAGCTCTGCTGCACCACCTGCTTCATCAACGGTTGTTATGAGAGCTCTGCTGCACCACCTGCTTCATCAACGGTTGTTATGAGATCTCTGGTGCACCACCTGCTTCATCAACGGTTGTTATGAGAGCTCTGGTGCACCACCTGCTTCATCAACGGTTGTTATGAGAGCACTGGTGCACCACCTGCTTCATCAACGGTTGTTATTAGAGCTCTGGTGCACCACCTGCTTTATCAACGGTTGTTATGAGAGCTCTGCTGCACCACCTGCTTCATCAACGGTTGTTATGAGAGCTCTGCTGCACCACCTGCTTCATCAACGGTTGTTATGAGAGCTCTGGTGCACCACCTGCTTCATCAACGGTTGTTATGAGAGCACTGGTGCACCACCTGCTTCATCAACCGTTGTTATGAGAGCTCTGCTGCACCACCTGCTTCATCAACGGTTGTTATGAGAGCACTGGTGCACCACCTGCTTCATCAACCGTTGTTATGAAAGCTTTGCTGCGCCACCTGCTTCATCAACCGTTGTTATGAAAGCTTTGCTGCACCACCTGCTTCATCAACCGTTGTTATGAAAGCTCTGCTGCACCACCTGCTTCATCAACGGTTGTTATGAGAGCACTGGTGCACCACCTGCTTCATCAACCGTTGTTATGAGAGCACTGGTGCACCACCTGCTTCATCAACGGTTGTTATGAGAGCACTGGTGCACCACCTGCTTCATCAACCGTTGTTATGAGAGCTCTGCTGCACCACCTGCTTCATCAACGGTTGTTATGAGATCACTGGTGCACCCCCTGCTTCATCAACGGTTGTTATGAGAGCACTGGTGCACCACCTGCTTCATCAACGGTTGTTATGAGAGCACTGGTGCACCACCTGCTGCATCAACGGTTGTTATGAGAGCACTGGTGCTCCACCTGCTGCATCAACGGTTGTTATGAGAGCACTGGTGCACCACCTGCTGCATCAACGGCTGTTATGAGAGCTCTGGTGCACCACCTGCTTCATCAACGGTTTTTATGAGAGCACTGGTGCACCACCTGCTTCATCAACGGTTGTTATGAGAGCTCTGCTGCGCCACCTGCTTCATCAACGGTTGTTATGAGAGCTCTGCTGCACCACCTGCTTCATCAACGGTTGTTATGAGAGCTCTGCTGCACCACCTGCTTCATCAACGGTTGTTATGAGAGCTCTGCTGCACCACCTGCTTCATCAACGGTTGTTATGAGAGCTCTGGTGCACCACCTGCTTCATAAACGGTTGTTATGAGAGCACTGGTGCACCACCTGCTTCATCAACGGTTGTTATGAGAGCTCTGGTGCACCACCTGCTACATCAACGGTTGTTATGAGAGCTCTGCTGCACCACCTGCTTCATCAACGGTTGTTATGAGAGCTCTGCTGCACCACCTGCTTCATCAACGGTTGTTATGAGAGCTCTGGTGCACCACCTGCTTCATCAACGGTTGTTATGAGAGCACTGGTGCACCACCTGCTTCATCAACCGTTGTTATGAGAGCTCTGCTGCACCACCTGCTTCATCAACGGTTGTTATGAGAGCACTGGTGCACCACCTGCTTCATCAACGGTTGTTATGAGAGCGCTGGTGCACCACCTGCTTCATCAACGGTTGTTATGAGAGCTCTGGTGCACCACCTGCATCATCAACGGTTGTTATGAGAGCACTGGTACACCACCTGCTTTATCAAGCGTTGTTATGAGAGCTCTGCTGCACCACCTGCTTCATGAACGGTTGTTATGAGAGCTCTGGTGCACCACCTGCTTCATCAACGGTTGTTATGAGTGCATTGGTTCACCACCTGCTTCATCAACCGTTGTTATGAGAGCTCTGCTGCACCACCTGCTTCATCAACGGTTGTTATGAGAGCTCTGCTGCACCACCTGCTTCATCAACGGTTGTTATGAGAGCTCTGCTGCACCACCTGCTTCATCAACGGTTGTTATCAGAGCTCTGCTGCACCACCTGCTTCATCAACGGTTGTTATGAGAACTCTGCTGCACCACCTGCTTCATCAACGGTTGTTATGAGAGCTCCGCTGCACCACCTGCTTCATCAACCGTTGTTATGAAAGCTCTGCTGCGCCACCTGCTTCATCAACCGTTGTTATGAAAGCTCTGCTGCACCACCTGCTTCATCAACCGTTGTTATGAAAGCTCTGCTGCACCACCTGCTTCATCAACGGTTGTTATGAGAGCACTGGTGCACCACCTGCTTCATCAACCGTTGTTATGAGAGCACTGGAGCACCACCTGCTTCATCAACGGTTGTTATGAGAGCACTGGTGCACCACCTGCTTCATCAGCCGTTGTTATGAGAGCTCTGCTGCACCACCTGCTTCATCAACGGTTGTTATGAGATCACTGGTGCACCACCTGCTTCATCAACGGTTGTTATGAGAGCACTGGTGCACCACCTGCTTCATCAACGGTTGTTATGAGAGCACTGGTGCACCACCTGCTGCATCAACGGTTGTTATGAGAGCACTGGTGCACCACCTGCTGCATCAACGGTTGTTATGAGAGCACTGGTGCACCACCTGCTGCATCAACGGTTGTTATGAGAGCTCTGGTGCACCACCTGCTTCATCAACCGTTGTTATGAGAGCACTGGTGCACCACCTGCTTCATCAAAGGTTGTTAAGAGAGCTCTGCTGCACCATCTGCTTCATCAACGGTTGTTATGAGAGCTCTGCTGCACCACCTGCTTCATCAACGGTTGTTATGAGAGCTCTGCTGCACCACCTGCTTCATCAACGGTTGTTATGAGATCTCTGGTGCACCACCTGCTTCATCAACGGTTGTTATGAGAGCTCTGGTGCACCACCTGCTTCATCAACGGTTGTTATGAGAGCACTGGTGCACCACCTGCTTCATCAACGGTTGTTATTAGAGCTCTGGTGCACCACCTGCTTTATCAACGGTTGTTATGAGAGCTCTGCTGCACCACCTGCTTCATCAACGGTTGTTATGAGAGCTCTGCTGCACCACCTGCTTCATCAACGGTTGTTATGAGAGCTCTGGTGCACCACCTGCTTCATCAACGGTTGTTATGAGAGCACTGGTGCACCACCTGCTTCATCAACCGTTGTTATGAGAGCTCTGCTGCACCACCTGCTTCATCATCGGTTGTTATGAGAGCACTGGTGCACCACCTGCTTCATCAATGGTTGTTATGAGAGCACTGGTGCACCACCTGCTTCATCAACGGTTGTTATGAGAGCTCTGGTGCACCACCTGCTTCATCAACGGTTGTTATGAGAGCTCTGGTGCACCACCTGCTTCATCAACGGTTGTTATGAGAGCACTGGTACACCACCTGCTTTATCAACCGTTGTTATGAGAGCTCTGCTGCACCACCTGCTTCATCAACGGTTGTTATGAGAGCTCTGGTGCACCACCTGCTTCATCAACGGTTGTTATGAGAGCACTGGTGCACCACCTGCTTCATCAACCGTTGTTATGAGAGCTCTGCTGCACCACCTGCTTCATCAACGGTTGTTATGAGAGCTCTGCTGCACCACCTGCTTCATCAACGGTTGTTATGAGAGCACTGGTGCACCACCTGCTTCATCAACCGTTGTTATGACAGCTCTGCTGCACCACCTGCGTCATCAACGGTTGTTATGAGAGCTCTGCTGCACCACCTGCTTCATCAACGGTTGTTATGAGAGCACTGGTGCACCACCTGCTTCATTAATGGTTGTTATGAGACCTCTTCTGCACCACCTGCTTCATCAACGGTTGTTTTTAGAGCTCTGCTGCGCCACCTGCTTCATCAACGGTTGTTATGAGAGCTCTGCTGTACCACCTGCTTCATCAACGGTTGTTATGAGAGCTCTGCTGCACCACCTGCTTCATCAACGGTTGTTATGAGAGCACTGGTGCACCACCTGCTTCATCAACGTTTGTTATGAGAGCACTGGTGCACCACCTGCTTCATCAACGGTTGTTGTGAGAGCACTGGTGCACCACCTGCTTCATCAACGGTTGTTGTGAGAGCACTGGTGCACCACCTGCTTCATTAACGGTTGTTATGAGAGCACTGGTGCAACACCTGCTTCATCAACCGTTGTTATGAGAGCTCTGCTGCACCACCTGCTTCATCAACGGTTGTTATGAGAGCTCTGCTGTACCACCTGTTTCATCAACGGTTGTTATGAGAGCACTGGTGCACCACCTGCTTCATCAACGGTTGTTATTAGAGCACTGGTGCACCACCTGCTTCATCAACGGTTGTTATCAGAGCACTGCTGCACCACCTGCTTCATTAACGGTTGTTGTGAGATCTCTGCTGCACCACCTGCTTCATCAACGGTTGTTATGAGAGCTCTGCTGCACCACCTGCTTCATCAACGGTTGTTATGAGAGCTCTGCTGTACCACCTGCTTCATCATCGGTTGTTATGAGAGCTCTGCTGCACCACCTGCTTCATCAACGGTTGTTATGAGAGCACTGGTGCACCACCTGCTTCATCAACGGTTGTTATGAGAGCACTGGTGCACCACCTGCTTCATCAACGGTTGTTAAGAGAACACTGGTGCACCACCTGCTTCATCAACCGTTGTTATGAGAGCACTGGTGCACCACCTGCTACATCAACGGTTGTTATGAGAGCTCTGCTGCACCACCTGCTTCATCAACGGTTGTTATGAGAGCTGCTGCACCACCTGCTTCATCAACCGTTGTTATGAGAGCACTGGTGCACCACCTGCTTCATCAACGGTTGTTATGAGAGCTCTGCTGCACTACCTGCTTCATCAACGGTTGTTATGAGAGCTCTGCTGCACAACCTGCTTCATCAACGGTTGTTATGAGAGCACTGGTGCACCACCTGCTTCATCAACGGTTGTTATGAGAGCTCTGGTGCACCACCTGCTTCATCAACGGTTGTTATGAGAGCACTGGTGCACCACCTGCTTCATCAACGGTTGTTATGAGAGCTCTGATGCACCACCTGCTTCATCAACGGTTGTTATGAGAGCTCTGCTGCACCACCTGCTTCATCAACCGTTGTTATGAGAGCTCTGCTGCACCACCTGCTTCATCAACGGTTGTTATGAGAGCTCTGCTGCACCACCTGCTTCATCAACCGTTGTTATGAGAGCTCTGCTGCAACACCTGCTTCATCAACCGTTTTTATGTTAGCTCTGCTGCACCACCTGCTTCATCAACGGTTGTGATGAGAGCTCTGCTGCACCCCCTGCTTCATCAACGGTTGTTATGAGAGCTCTGCTGCACCACCTGCTTCATCAACGGTTGTTATGAGAGCTCTGCTGCGCCACCTGCTTCATCAACGGTTGTTATGAGAGCTCTGCTGCACCACCTGCTTCATCAACGGTTGTTATGAGAGCTCTGCTGCACCACCTGCTTCATCAACGGTTGTTATGAGAGCTCTGCTGCACCACCTGCTTCATCAACGGTTGTTATGAGAGCTCTGGTGCACCACCTGCTTCATAAACGGTTGTTATGAGAGCACTGGTGCACCACCTGCTTCATCAACGGTTGTTATGAGAGCTCTGGTGCACCACCTGCTACATCAACGGTTGTTATGAGAGCTCTGCTGCACCACCTGCTTCATCAACGGTTGTTATGAGAGCTCTGCTGCACCACCTGCTTCATCAACGGTTGTTATGAGAGCTCTGGTGCACCACCTGCTTCATCAACGGTTGTTATGAGAGCACTGGTGCACCACCTGCTTCATCAACCGTTGTTATGAGAGCTCTGCTGCACCACCTGCTTCATCAACGGTTGTTATGAGAGCACTGGTGCACCACCTGCTTCATCAACGGTTGTTATGAGAGCGCTGGTGCACCACCTGCTTCATCAACGGTTGTTATGAGAGCTCTGGTGCACCACCTGCATCATCAACGGTTGTTATGAGAGCACTGGTACACCACCTGCTTTATCAAGCGTTGTTATGAGAGCTCTGCTGCACCACCTGCTTCATGAACGGTTGTTATGAGAGCTCTGGTGCACCACCTGCTTCATCAACGGTTGTTATGAGTGCATTGGTGCACCACCTGCTTCATCAACCGTTGTTATGAGAGCTCTGCTGCACCACCTGCTTCATCAACGGTTGTTATGAGAGCTCTGCTGCACCACCTGCTTCATCAACGGTTGTTATGAGAGCTCTGCTGCACCACCTGCTTCATCAACGGTTGTTATCAGAGCTCTGCTGCACCACCTGCTTCATCAACGGTTGTTATGAGAACTCTGCTGCACCACCTGCTTCATCAACGGTTGTTATGAGAGCTCCGCTGCACCACCTGCTTCATCAACCGTTGTTATGAAAGCTCTGCTGCGCCACCTGCTTCATCAACCGTTGTTATGAAAGCTCTGCTGCACCACCTGCTTCATCAACCGTTGTTATGAAAGCTCTGCTGCACCACCTGCTTCATCAACGGTTGTTATGAGAGCACTGGTGCACCACCTGCTTCATCAACCGTTGTTATGAGAGCACTGGAGCACCACCTGCTTCATCAACGGTTGTTATGAGAGCACTGGTGCACCACCTGCTTCATCAGCCGTTGTTATGAGAGCTCTGCTGCACCACCTGCTTCATCAACGGTTGTTATGAGATCACTGGTGCACCACCTGCTTCATCAACGGTTGTTATGAGAGCACTGGTGCACCACCTGCTTCATCAACGGTTGTTATGAGAGCACTGGTGCACCACCTGCTGCATCAACGGTTGTTATGAGAGCACTGGTGCACCACCTGCTGCATCAACGGTTGTTATGAGAGCACTGGTGCACCACCTGCTGCATCAACGGTTGTTATGAGAGCTCTGGTGCACCACCTGCTTCATCAACCGTTGTTATGAGAGCACTGGTGCACCACCTGCTTCATCAAAGGTTGTTAAGAGAGCTCTGCTGCACCATCTGCTTCATCAACGGTTGTTATGAGAGCTCTGCTGCACCACCTGCTTCATCAACGGTTGTTATGAGAGCTCTGCTGCACCACCTGCTTCATCAACGGTTGTTATGAGATCTCTGGTGCACCACCTGCTTCATCAACGGTTGTTATGAGAGCTCTGGTGCACCACCTGCTTCATCAACGGTTGTTATGAGAGCACTGGTGCACCACCTGCTTCATCAACGGTTGTTATTAGAGCTCTGGTGCACCACCTGCTTTATCAACGGTTGTTATGAGAGCTCTGCTGCACCACCTGCTTCATCAACGGTTGTTATGAGAGCTCTGCTGCACCACCTGCTTCATCAACGGTTGTTATGAGAGCTCTGGTGCACCACCTGCTTCATCAACGGTTGTTATGAGAGCACTGGTGCACCACCTGCTTCATCAACCGTTGTTATGAGAGCTCTGCTGCACCACCTGCTTCATCATCGGTTGTTATGAGAGCACTGGTGCACCACCTGCTTCATCAATGGTTGTTATGAGAGCACTGGTGCACCACGTGCTTCATCAACGGTTGTTATGAGAGCTCTGGTGCACCACCTGCTTCATCAACGGTTGTTATGAGAGCTCTGGTGCACCACCTGCTTCATCAACGGTTGTTATGAGAGCACTGGTACACCACCTGCTTTATCAACCGTTGTTATGAGAGCTCTGCTGCACCACCTGCTTCATCAACGGTTGTTATGAGAGCTCTGGTGCACCACCTGCTTCATCAACGGTTGTTATGAGAGCACTGGTGCACCACCTGCTTCATCAACCGTTGTTATGAGAGCTCTGCTGCACCACCTGCTTCATCAACGGTTGTTATGAGAGCTCTGCTGCACCACCTGCTTCATCAACGGTTGTTATGAGAGCACTGGTGCACCACCTGCTTCATCAACCGTTGTTATGACAGCTCTGCTGCACCACCTGCGTCATCAACGGTTGTTATGAGAGCTCTGCTGCACCACCTGCTTCATCAACGGTTGTTATGAGAGCACTGGTGCACCACCTGCTTCATTAATGGTTGTTATGAGACCTCTTCTGCACCACCTGCTTCATCAACGGTTGTTTTTAGAGCTCTGCTGCGCCACCTGCTTCATCAACGGTTGTTATGAGAGCTCTGCTGTACCACCTGCTTCATCAACGGTTGTTATGAGAGCTCTGCTGCACCACCTGCTTCATCAACGGTTGTTATGAGAGCACTGGTGCACCACCTGCTTCATCAACGTTTGTTATGAGAGCACTGGTGCACCACCTGCTTCATCAACGGTTGTTGTGAGAGCACTGGTGCACCACCTGCTTCATCAACGGTTGTTGTGAGAGCACTGGTGCACCACCTGCTTCATTAACGGTTGTTATGAGAGCACTGGTGCAACACCTGCTTCATCAACCGTTGTTATGAGAGCTCTGCTGCACCACCTGCTTCATCAACGGTTGTTATGAGAGCTCTGCTGTACCACCTGTTTCATCAACAGTTGTTATGAGAGCACTGGTGCACCACCTGCTTCATCAACGGTTGTTATTAGAGCACTGGTGCACCACCTGCTTCATCAACGGTTGTTATCAGAGCACTGCTGCACCACCTGCTTCATTAACGGTTGTTGTGAGACCTCTGCTGCACCACCTGCTTCATCAACGGTTGTTATGAGAGCTCTGCTGCACCACCTGCTTCATCAACGGTTGTTATGAGAGCTCTGCTGTACCACCTGCTTCATCATCGGTTGTTATGAGAGCTCTGCTGCACCACCTGCTTCATCAACGGTTGTTATGAGAGCACTGGTGCACCACCTGCTTCATCAACGGTTGTTATGAGAGCACTGGTGCACCACCTGCTTCATCAACGGTTGTTAAGAGAACACTGGTGCACCACCTGCTTCATCAACCGTTGTTATGAGAGCACTGGTGCACCACCTGCTACATCAACGGTTGTTATGAGAGCTCTGCTGCACCACCTGCTTCATCAACGGTTGTTATGAGAGCTGCTGCACCACCTGCTTCATCAACCGTTGTTATGAGAGCACTGGTGCACCACCTGCTTCATCAACGGTTGTTATGAGAGCTCTGCTGCACTACCTGCTTCATCAACGGTTGTTATGAGAGCTCTGCTGCACAACCTGCTTCATCAACGGTTGTTATGAGAGCACTGGTGCACCACCTGCTTCATCAACGGTTGTTATGAGAGCTCTGGTGCACCACCTGCTTCATCAACGGTTGTTATGAGAGCACTGGTGCACCACCTGCTTCATCAACGGTTGTTATGAGAGCTCTGATGCACCACCTGCTTCATCAACGGTTGTTATGAGAGCTCTGCTGCACCACCTGCTTCATCAACCGTTGTTATGAGAGCTCTGCTGCACCACCTGCTTCATCAACGGTTGTTATGAGAGCTCTGCTGCACCACCTGCTTCATCAACCGTTGTTATGAGAGCTCTGCTGCAACACCTGCTTCATCAACCGTTTTTATGTTAGCTCTGCTGCACCACCTGCTTCATCAACGGTTGTGATGAGAGCTCTGCTGCACCCCCTGCTTCATCAACGGTTGTTATGAGAGCTCTGCTGCACCACCTGCTTCATCAACCGTTGTTATGAAAGCTCTGCTGCGCCACCTGCTTCATCAACCGTTGTCATGAAAGCTTTGCTGCACCACCTGCTTCATCAACCGTTGTTATGAAAGCTCTGCTGCACCACCTGCTTCATCAACGGTTGTTATGAGAGCACTGGTGCACCACCTGCTTCATCAACCGTTGTTATGAGAGCACTGGTGCACCACCTGCTTCATCAACGGTTGTTATGAGAGCACTGGTGCACCACCTGCTTCATCAACCGTTGTTATGAGAGCTCTGCTGCACCACCTGCTTCATCAACGGTTGTTATGAGATCACTGGTGCACCACCTGCTTCATCAACGGTTGTTATGAGAGCACTGGTGCACCACCTGCTTCATCAACGGTTGTTATGAGAGCACTGGTGCACCACCTGCTGCATCAACGGTTGTTATGAGAGCACTGGTGCACCACCTGCTGCATCAACGGTTGTTATGAGAGCACTAGTGCACCACCTGCTGTATCAACGGCTGTTATGAGAGCTCTGGTGCACCACCTGCTTCATCAACGGTTGTTATGAGAGCACTGGTGCACCACCTGCTTCATCAACGGTTGTTATGAGAGCTCTGCTGCGCCACCTGCTTCATCAACGGTTGTTATGAGAGCTCTGCTGCACCACCTGCTTCATCAACGGTTGTTATGAGAGCTCTGCTGCACCACCTGCTTCATCAACGGTTGTTATGAGAGCTCTGCTGCACCACCTGCTTCATCAACGGTTGTTATGAGAGCTCTGGTGCACCACCTGCTTCATAAACGGTTGTTATGAGAGCACTGGTGCACCACCTGCTTCATCAACGGTTGTTATGAGAGCTCTGGTGCACCACCTGCTACATCAACGGTTGTTATGAGAGCTCTGCTGCACCACCTGCTTCTTCAACGGTTGTTATGAGAGCTCTGCTGCACCACCTGCTTCATCAACGGTTGTTATGAGAGCTCTGGTGCACCACCTGCTTCATCAACGGTTGTTATGAGAGCACTGGTGCACCACCTGCTTCATCAACCGTTGTTATGAGAGCTCTGCTGCACCACCTGCTTCATCAACGGTTGTTATGAGAGCACTGGTGCACCACCTGCTTCATCAACGGTTGTTATGAGAGCGCTGGTGCACCACCTGCTTCATCAACGGTTGTTATGAGAGCTCTGGTGCACCACCTGCTTCATCAACGGTTGTTATGAGAGCACTGGTACACCACCTGCTTTATCAAGCGTTGTTATGAGAGCTCTGTTGCACCACCTGCTTCATGAACGGTTGTTATGAGAGCTCTGGTGCACCACCTGCTTCATCAACGGTTGTTATGAGTGCACTGGTGCACCACCTGCTTCATCAACCGTTGTTATGAGAGCTCTGCTGCACCACCTGCTTCATCAACGGTTGTTATGAGAGCTCTGCTGCACCACCTGCTTCATCAACGGTTGTTATGAGAGCTCTGCTGCACCACCTGCTTCATCAACGGTTGTTATCAGAGCTCTGCTGCACCACCTGCTTCATCAACGGTTCTTATGAGAACTCTGCTGCACCACCTGCTTCATCAACGGTTCTTATGAGAACTCTGCTGCACCACCTGCTTCATCAACGGTTGTTATGAGAGCTCCGCTGCACCACCTGCTTCATCAACCGTTGTTATGAAAGCTCTGCTGCGCCACCTGCTTCATCAACCGTTGTTATGAAAGCTCTGCTGCACCACCTGCTTCATCAACCGTTGTTATGAAAGCTCTGCTGCACCACCTGCTTCATCAACGGTTGTTATGAGAGCACTGGTGCACCACCTGCTTCATCAACCGTTGTTATGAGAGCACTGGTGCACCACCTGCTCCATCAACGGTTGTTTTGAGAGCACTGGTGCACCACCTGCTTCATCAGCCGTTGTTATGAGAGCTCTGCTGCACCACCTGCTTCATCAACGGTTGTTATGAGATCACTGGTGCACCACCTGGTTCATCAACGGTTGTTATGAGAGCACTAGTGCACCACCTGCTGTATCAACGGCTGTTATGAGAGCTCTGGTGCACCACCTGCTTCATCAACGGTTGTTATGAGAGCACTGGTGCACCACCTGCTTCATCAACGGTTGTTATGAGAGCTCTGCTGCGCCACCTGCTTCATCAACGGTTGTTATGAGAGCTCTGCTGCACCACCTGCTTCATCAACGGTTGTTATGAGAGCTCTGCTGCACCACCTGCTTCATCAACGGTTGTTATGAGAGCTCTGCTGCACCACCTGCTTCATCAACGGTTGTTATGAGAGCTCTGGTGCACCACCTGCTTCATAAACGGTTGTTATGAGAGCACTGGTGCACCACCTGCTTCATCAACGGTTGTTATGAGAGCTCTGGTGCACCACCTGCTACATCAACGGTTGTTATGAGAGCTCTGCTGCACCACCTGCTTCTTCAACGGTTGTTATGAGAGCTCTGCTGCACCACCTGCTTCATCAACGGTTGTTATGAGAGCTCTGGTGCACCACCTGCTTCATCAACGGTTGTTATGAGAGCACTGGTGCACCACCTGCTTCATCAACCGTTGTTATGAGAGCTCTGCTGCACCACCTGCTTCATCAACGGTTGTTATGAGAGCACTGGTGCACCACCTGCTTCATCAACGGTTGTTATGAGAGCGCTGGTGCACCACCTGCTTCATCAACGGTTGTTATGAGAGCTCTGGTGCACCACCTGCTTCATCAACGGTTGTTATGAGAGCACTGGTACACCACCTGCTTTATCAAGCGTTGTTATGAGAGCTCTGCTGCACCACCTGCTTCATGAACGGTTGTTATGAGAGCTCTGGTGCACCACCTGCTTCATCAACGGTTGTTATGAGTGCACTGGTGCACCACCTGCTTCATCAACCGTTGTTATGAGAGCTCTGCTGCACCACCTGCTTCATCAACGGTTGTTATGAGAGCTCTGCTGCACCACCTGCTTCATCAACGGTTGTTATGAGAGCTCTGCTGCACCACCTGCTTCATCAACGGTTGTTATCAGAGCTCTGCTGCACCACCTGCTTCATCAACGGTTCTTATGAGAACTCTGCTGCACCACCTGCTTCATCAACGGTTCTTATGAGAACTCTGCTGCACCACCTGCTTCATCAACGGTTGTTATGAGAGCTCCGCTGCACCACCTGCTTCATCAACCGTTGTTATGAAAGCTCTGCTGCGCCACCTGCTTCATCAACCGTTGTTATGAAAGCTCTGCTGCACCACCTGCTTCATCAACCGTTGTTATGAAAGCTCTGCTGCACCACCTGCTTCATCAACGGTTGTTATGAGAGCACTGGTGCACCACCTGCTTCATCAACCGTTGTTATGAGAGCACTGGTGCACCACCTGCTCCATCAACGGTTGTTTTGAGAGCACTGGTGCACCACCTGCTTCATCAGCCGTTGTTATGAGAGCTCTGCTGCACCACCTGCTTCATCAACGGTTGTTATGAGATCACTGGTGCACCACCTGGTTCATCAACGGTTGTTATGAGAGCACTGGTGCACCACCTGCTTCATCAACGGTTGTTATGAGACCACTGGTGCACCACCTGCTGCATCAACGGTTGTTATGAGAGCACTGGTGCACCACCTGCTGCATCAACGGTTGGGATTAGAGCACTGGTGCACCACCTGCTGCATCAACGGTTGTTATGAGAGCTCTGGTGCACCACCTGCTTCATCAACCGTTGTTATGAGAGCACTGGTGCACCACCTGATTCATCAAAGGTTGTTAAGAGAGCTCTGCTGCACCACCTGCTTCATCAACGGTTGTTATGAGAGCTCTGGTGCACCACCTGCTACATCAACGGTTGTTATGAGAGCTCTGCTGCACCACCTGCTTCATCAACGGTTGTTATGAGAGCTCTGCTGCACCACCTGCTTCATCAACGGTTGTTATGAGAGCTCTGGTGCACCACCTGCTTCATCAACGGTTGTTATGAGAGCACTGGTGCACCACCTGCTTCATCAACCGTTGTTATGAGAGCTCTGCTGCACCACCTGCTTCATCAACGGTTGTTATGAGAGCACTGGTGCACCACCTGCTTCATCAACGGTTGTTATGAGAGCGCTGGTGCACCACCTGCTTCATCAACGGTTGTTATGAGAGCTCTGGTGCACCACCTGCTTCATCAACGGTTGTTATGAGAGCACTGGTACACCACCTGCTTTATCAAGCGTTGTTATGAGAGCTCTGCTGCACCACCTGCTTCATAAACGGTTGTTATGAGAGCTCTGGTGCACCACCTGCTTCATCAACGGTTGTTATGAGTGCACTGGTGCACCACCTGCTTCATCAACCGTTGTTATGAGAGCTCTGCTGCAACACCTGCTTCATCAACGGTTGTTATGAGAGCTCTGCTGCACCACCTGCTTCATCAACGGTTGTTATGAGAGCTCTGCTGCACCACCTGCTTCATCAACGGTTGTTATCAGAGCTCTGCTGCACCACCTGCTACATCAACGGTTGTTATGAGAACTCTGCTGCACCACCTGCTTCATCAACGGTTGTTATGAGAGCTCCGCTGCACCACCTGCTTCATCAACCGTTGTTATGAAAGCTCTGCTGCGCCACCTGCTTCATCAACCGTTGTTATGAAAGCTCTGCTGCACCACCTGCTTCATCAACCGTTGTTATGAAAGCTCTGCTGCACCACCTGCTTCATCAACGGTTGTTATGAGAGCACTGGTGCACCACCTGCTTCATCAACCGTTGTTATGAGAGCACTGGTGCACCACCTGCTCCATCAACGGTTGTTATGAGAGCACTGGTGCACCACCTGCTTCATCAAAGGTTGTTAAGAGAGCTCTGCTGCACCACCTGCTTCATCAACGGTTGTTATGAGAGCTCTGCTGCACCACCTGCTTCATCAACGGTTGTTATGAGAGCTCTGCTGCACCACCTGCTTCATCAACGGTTGTTATGAGATCTCTGGTGCACCACCTGCTTCATCAACGGTTGTTATGAGAGCTCTGGTGCACCACCTGCTTCATCAACGGTTGTTATGAGAGCACTGGTGCACCACCTGCTTCATCAACGGTTGTTATGAGAGCTCTGGTGCACCACCTGCTTCATCAACGGTTGTTATGAGAGCTCTGCTGCACCACCTGCTTCATCAACGGTTGTTATGAGAGCTCTGCTGCACCACCTGCTTCATCAACGGTTGTTATGAGAGCTCTGGTGCACCACCTGCTTCATCAACGGTTGTTATGAGAGCACTGGTGCACCACCTGCTTCATCAACCGTTGTTATGAGAGCTCTGCTGCACCACCTGCTTCATCAACGGTTGTTATGAGAGCACTGGTGCACCACCTGCTTCATCAATGGTTGTTATGAGAGCACTGGTGCACCACCTGCTTCATCAACGGTTGTTATGAGAGCTCTGGTGCACCACCTGCTTCATCAACGGTTGTTATGAGAGCTCTGGTGCACCACCTGCTTCATCAACGGTTGTTATGAGAGCACTGGTACACCACCTGCTTTATCAACCGTTGTTATGAGAGCTCTGCTGCACCACCTGCTTCATCAACGGTTGTTATGAGAGCTCTGCTGCACCACCTGCTTCATCAACGGTTGTTATGAGAGCTCTGCTGCACCACCTGCTTCATCAACGGTTGTTATGAGAGCACTGGTGCACCACCTGCTTCATCAACCGTTGTTATGACAGCTCTGCTGCACCACCTGCTTCATCAACGGTTGTTATGAGAGCTCTGCTGCACCACCTGCTTCATCAACGGTTGTTATGAGAGCTCTGCTTCACCACCTGCTTCATCAACTGTTGTTATCAGAGCTCTGCTGCACCACCTGCTTCATCAACGGTTGTTATGAGAACTCTGCTGCACCACCTGCTTCATCAACGGTTGTTATGAGAGCTCTGCTGCACCACCTGCTTCATCAACGGTTGTTATGAGAGCTCTACTGCACCACCTGCTTCATCAACGGTTGTTATCAGAGCTCTGCTGCACCACCTGCTTCATCAACGGTTGTTATGAGAACTCTGCTGCACCACCTGCTTCATCAACGGTTGTTATCAGAGCTCTGCTGCACCACCTGCTTCATCAACGGTTGTTATGAGAACTCTGCTGCACCACCTGCTTCATCAACGGTTGTTATCAGAGCTCTGCTGCTCCACCTGCTTCATCAACGGTTGTTATCAGAACTCTGTTGCACCACCTGCTTCATCAACGGTTGTTATGAGAGCTCTGCTGCTCCACCTTCTTCATCAACGGTTGTTATGAGAGCTCTGCTGCACCACCTGCTTCATCAACGGTTGTTATGAGAGCACTGGTGCACCACCTGCTTCATCAACCGTTGTTATGAGAGCTCTGCTGCACCACCTGCTTCATCAACGGTTGTTATGAGAGCACTGGTGCACCACCTGCTTCATCAACGGTTGTTATGAGAGCACTGGTGCACCACCTGCTTCATCAACGGTTGTTATGTGAGCTCTGCTGCACCACCTGCTTCATCAACGGTTGTTATGAGAGCTCTGCTGCACCACCTGCTTCATCAACCGTTGTTATGAGGGCTCTGCTGCACCACCTGCTTCATCAACCGTTGTTATGAGAGCTCTGCTGCACCACCTGCTTCATCAACCGTTGTTATGAGAGCTCTGGTGCACCACCTGCGTCATCAACGGTTGTTATGAGAGCACTGGTGCACCACCTGCTTCATCAACCGTTGTTATGAGAGCTCTGCTGCACCACCTGCTTCATCAACGGTTGTTATGAGAGCTCTGCTGCACCACCTGCTTCATCAACGGTTGTTATGAGAGCACTGCTGCACCACCTGCTTCATCAACGGTTGTTATGAGAGCACTGCTGCTCCACCTGCTTCATCAACGGTTGTTATGAGAGCTCTGGTGCACCACCTGCTTCATCAACGGTTGTTATGAGAGCACTGCTGCACTACCTGCTTCATCAACGGTTGTTATGAGAGCACTGCTGCTCCACCTGCTTCATCAACGGTTGTTATGAGAGCACTGGTGCACCACCTGCTGCATCAACGGTTGTTATGAGAGCACTGGTGCACCACCTGCTTCATCAGCGGTTGTTATGAGAGCACTGGTGCACCACCTGCTTCATCAACCGTTGTTATGAGAGCTCTGGTGCACCACCTGCTTCATCAGCGGTTGTTATGAGAGCACTGCTGCACCACCTGCTTCATCAACGGTTGTTATGAGAGCACTGGTGCACCACCTGCGTCATCAGCGGTTGTTATGAGAGCACTGCTGCACCACCTGCTGCATCAACGGTTGTTATGAGAGCACTGGTGCACCACCTGCTTCATCAGCGGTTGTTATGAGAGCACTGGTGCACCACCTGCTTCATCAGCGGTTGTTATGAGAGCATTGCTGCACCACCTGCTTCATCAACGGTTGTTATGAGAGCTCTGCTGCACCACCTGCTTCATCAACGGTTGTTATGAGAGCTCTGCTGCACCACCTGCTTCATCAACGGTTGTTATGAGAGCACTGGTGCACCACCTGCTTCATCAACGGTTGTTATGAGAGCTCTGGTGCACCACCTGCTTCATCAACGGTTGTTATGAGAGCACTGGTGCACCACCTGCTTCATCAACGGTTGTTATGAGAGCTCTGCTGCACCACCTGCTTCATCAACGGTTGTTATGAGAGCTCTGCTGCACCACCTGCTTCATCAACGGTTGTTATGAGAGCACTGGTGCACCACCTGCTTCATCAACGGTTGTTATGAGAGCTCTGCTGCATTACCTGCTTCATCAACGGTTGTTATGAGAGCTCTGCTGCACCACCTGCTTCATCAACGGTTGTTATGAGAGCTCTGGTGCACCACCTGCTTCATCAACGGTTGTTATGAGAGCTCTGCTGCACCACCTGCTTCATCAACGGTTGTTATGAGAGCTCTGGTGCACCACCTGCTTCATCAACAGTTGTTATGAGAGCTCTGGTGCACCACCTGCTTCATCAACGGTTGTTATGAGAGCACTGGTGCACCACCTGCTTCATCAACGGTTGTTATGAGAGCTCTGGTGCACCACCTGCTTCATCAACGGTTGTTATGAGAGCACTGCTGCACCACCTGCTTCATCAACGGTTGTTATGAGAGCTCTGCTGCACCACCTGCTTCATCAACGGTTGTTATGAGAGCACTGTTGCACCACCTGCTTCATCAACGGTTGTTATGAGAGCTCTGGTGCACCACCTACTTCATCAACGGTTGTTATGAGAGCTCTGCTGCACCACCTGCTTCATCAACGGTTGTTATGAGAGCTCTGCTGCACCACCTGCTTCATCAACGGTTGTTATGAGAGCACTGGTGCACCACCTGCTTCATCAACGGTTGTTATGAGAGCTCTGCTGCACCACCTGCTTCATCAACGGTTGTTATGAGAGCACTGGTGCACCACCTGCTTCATCAACGGTTGTTATGAGAGCTCTGCTGCACCACCTGCTTCATCAACGGTTGTTATGAGAGCTCTGGTGCACCACCTGCTTCATCAACGTTTGTTATGAGAGCTCTGCTGCACCACCTGCTTCATCAACGGTTGTTATGAGAGCTCTGCTGCACCACCTGCTTCATCAACGGTTGTTATGAGAGCACTGGTGCACCACCTGCTTCATCAACGGTTGTTATGAGAGCTCTGCTGCACCACCTGCTTCATCAACGGTTGTTATGGGAGCTCTGGTGCACCACCTGCTTCATCAACGGTTGTTATGAGAGCTCTGCTGCACCGCCTGCTTCATCAACGGTTGTTATGAGAGCTCTGCTGCACCACCTGCTTCATCAACGGTTGTTATGAGAGCACTGGTGCACCACCTGCTTCATCAACGGTTGTTATGAGAGCTCTGCTGCACCACCTGCTTCATCAACGGTTGTTATGAGAGCACTGGTGCACCACCTGCTTCATCAACGGTTGTTATGAGAGCTCTGCTGCACCACCTGCTTCATCAACGGTTGTTATGAGAGCTCTGGTGCACCACCTGCTTCATCAACGGTTGTTATGAGAGCACTGCTGCACCACCTGCTTCATCAACGGTTGTTATGAGAGCACTGCTGCACCACCTGCTTCATCAACGGTTGTTATGAGAGCTCTGGTGCACCACCTGCTTCATCAACGGTTGTTATGAGAGCTCTGCTGCACCACCTGCTTCATCAACGGTTGTTATGAGAGCTCTGGTGCACCACCTGCTTCATCAACGGTTGTTATGAGAGCACTGGTGCACCACCTGCTTCATCAACGGTTGTTATGAAAGCATTGGTGCACCACCTGCTTCATCAACGGTTGTTATGAGAGCACTGGTGCACCACCTGCTTCATCAACGGTTGTTATGAGAGCTCTGCTGCACCACCTGCTTCATCAACGGTTGTTATGAGAGCTCTGCTGCACCACCTGCTTCATCAACGGTTGTTATGAGAGCTCTGGTGCACCACCTGCTTCATCAACGGTTGTTATGAGAGCACTGGTGCACCACCTGCTTCATCAACGGTTGTTATGAGAGCTCTGGTGCACCACCTGCTTCATCAACGGTTGTTATGAGAGCACTGGTGCACCACCTGCTTCATCAACGGTTGTTATGAGAGCTCTGGTGCACCACCTGCTTCATCAACAGTTGTTATGAGAGCACTGCTGCACCACCTGCTTCATCAACGGTTGTTATGAGAGCACTGGTGCACCACCTGCTTCATCAACGGTTGTTATGAGAGCGCTGCTGCACCACCTGCTTCATCAACGGTTGTTATGACAGCACTGGTGCACCACCTGCTTCATCAACGGTTGTTATGAGAGCACTGGTGCACCACCTGCTTCATCAACGGTTGTTATGAGAGCTCTGCTGCACCACCTGCTTCATCAACGGTTGTTATGAGAGCACTGGTGCACCACCTGCTTCATCAACGGTTGTTATGAGAGCACTGGTGCACCACCTGCTTCATCAACGGTTGTTATGAGAGCACTGGTGCACCACCTGCTTCATCAACGGTTGTTATGAGAGCACTGCTGCACCACCTGCTTCATCAACGGTTGTTATGTGAGCTCTGGTGCACCACCTGCGTCATCAACGGTTGTTATGAGAGCTCTGCTGCACCACCTGCTTCATCAACGGTTGTTATGAGAGCTCTGGTGCGCCACCTGCGTCATCAACGGTTGTTATGAGAGCTCTGCTGCACCACCTGCTTCATCAACGGTTGTTATGAAAGCTCTGCTGCACCACCTGCTTCATCAACGGTTGTTATGAGAGCACTGGTGCACCACCTGCTTCATCAACGGTTGTTATGAGAGCACTGGTGCACCACCTGCTTCATCAACGGTTGTTATGAGAGCACTGGTGCACCACCTGCTTCATCAACGGTTGTTATGAGAGCACTGCTGCACCACCTGCTTCATCAACGGTTGTTATGTGAGCTCTGGTGCACCACCTGCTTCATCAACGGTTGTTATGAGAGCACTGGTGCACCACCTGCTTCATCAACGGTTGTTATGAGAGCACTGGTGCACCACCTGCTTCATCAACGGTTGTTATGAGAGCACTGGTGCACCACCTGCTTCATCAACGGTTGTTATGAGAGCACTGGTGCACCACCTGCTTCATCAACGGTTGTTATGAGAGCACTGGTGCACCACATGCTTCATCAACGGTTGTTATGTGAGCTCTGGTGCACCACCTGCTTCATCAACGGTTGTTATGAGAGCACTGGTGCACCACATGCTTCATCAACGGTTGTTATGAGAGCACTGGTGCACCACCTGCTTCATCAACCGTTGTTATGAGAGCACTGGTGCACCACATGCTTCATCAACGGTTGTTATGAGAGCTCTGGTGCACCACCTGCTTCATCAACGGTTGTTATGAGAGCTCTGGTGCACCACATGCTTCATCAACGGTTGTTATGAAAGCTCTGCTGCACCACCTGCGTCATCAACGGTTGTTATGAAAGCTCTGCTGCACCACCTGCGTCATCAACGGTTGTTATGAGAGCACTGGTGCACCACCTGCGTCATCAACAAGATTACTCTTATAATTAAACTTGACAAAATTAATCACTGAAAAGAATTACTCACGGGAATATGTAAATGAAATTAATCTTAACATTGTCTTTACTAAAGTTTTAAGTCAAAAGTTTCAGGAGCGAAATTCCATTGTTTTAAAACCTCATTTTCTGCAGTTTTCCGTGCTGATATGCGCTGATCTGTGCTGATATGTGCTGATCTGTGCCGATCTGTGCTGTTCTGTGCTGATCTGTGCTGATCTGTGCTGATCTGTGCTGATCTGTGCTAATCTGTGCCGATCTGTGCCGATCTTTGGCGATCTGTGCTGACCTGTGCTGAATTGTGTCAATCTGTGCTGATCTGTATCGATCTGTGCTTTGTTTTGATCCTTGCCGATCTGTGCTGATATGTGCTGTGTGTCGATCTGTGCTGATCTGTGCTGATCTGTGCCGATCTGTGCTGATCTGTGCTGATCTGTGCTGATCTGTGCCGATCTGTGCTGATCTGTGCTGATCTGTGCTGATCTGTGCTGATCTGTGCAGATCTTTGCTGATAGTGCCGATCTCTGCTGATCTGTGTTGAGCTGTGCTGATCTGTGCAGATCTTTGCTGATAGTGCCGATCTGTGCTGATCTGTGTTGATCTGTGCTGATCTGTGCTGATCTGTGCTGATCTGTGCTGATCTGTGCCGATCTGTGCTGATCTGTGCCGATCTGAGTTGATCTTTGCCGATCTGTGCTGATCTTTGCTGATAGTGCCGCTCTGTGCTGATCTGTGCTGATCTGTGCCGATCTGTGCCGATCTGTGCTGATCTGTGCTGATCTGTGCTGATCTGTGTTGATCTGTGCCGATCTGTGCTGATCTGTGCTGATCTGTGCTGATCTGTGCTGATCTGTGTTGATCTGTGCCGATCTGTGCTGATCTGTGCTGATCTGTGTTGATCTGTGCTGATCTGTGCTGATCTGTGCTGATCCGTGCTGATCTGTGTTGATCTGTGCTGATCTGTGCTGATCTGTGCTGATCTGTGCTGATCTGTGCTGATCTGTGCTGATCTGTGCCGATCTGTGCTGATCTGTGCTGATCTGTGTTGATCTGTGCTGATCTGTGCTGATCTGTGTTGATCTGTGCCGGTCTGTGCTGATCTGTGCCGGTCTGTGCTGATCTGTGCTGATCTGTGCTGATCTGTGCTGATCTGTGCTGATCTGTGCTGATCTGTGCCGGTCTGTGCTGATCTGTGCCGGTCTGTGCTGATCTGTGCTGATATGTGCTGATCTGTGCTGATCTGTGCTGATCTGTGCTGATCTGTGCCGGTCTGTGTTGATCTGTGCCGGTCTGTGCTGATCTGTGCTGATCTGTGCTGATCTGACTACTAACCGGTGATCTCTTTCAATATTTTCTAGTTCAGCTCTAAAGTCGACAATTTTTTGCCTCTGAATATGCCTCTGCTTTGTAAATCAGTAAGTTGTATCTCGAAAATATTCAAATCAATCCACTGTAAAATTTACAAATTCATTGTCTAATGTTACAGTGTCTGGACACTATGATTTTTGAGCTTTCGAAATCAGCAGTTCAATCACTGTTGCTCGAAAATTACATTTAAAGGTTTTAAATGTTTGTTTTCTTATACACATTAACTTCAAGATCACTTGAAGTTTTTTTCTTTGGTTTGGAGAGAATATTTTAAAGTTCCATTGTCGACAACACATTTAAATATTTTCAATTTGATTTCAAAATCTTTTATATTATCAAATATAAAATCAGTGCCAGTAAGAAAGAGAAAGAGCTAGCAAGAAATGACGGAAATATTACACCACCTCAGATCACTACTGGAGTGGAGGCACAGCCAGTGGCCTCCACTCCAGAATAACAGATATTTGTGCCAGCAAACAAAGCCCCTTACATACCATCACTACGACATTTATCTTTGCAAATATACAGGGTCTAAAGCCATCAACAAACAACAAAATACCTTTCATCAGTGGACTGCTCACAGAGTCAAATGCAATGTTTGCGGCTTTCTCAGAGACCCACTTAAGAGATCATATGACGACGAAATATGGATCAATGATTATAATTTATTCAGGCACAAGGGAAGGAGGGGGAAGGGGAAAGGTTGGCTTGTATGTCACAAGGTCACTCATTTGCTCGGAATTACTAAGCACCTGAAACGATGTAGTTAAAGTTTTGGCAGTAAAGACTGAAAACCAAAATCTCGTCATTGTTGTTGCATACAAATCTCCTAATGCAATTACCCAACAATCGCCCCCCCCCCCAAAAAAAAAACGCTTTTGAAAATTAACCATTGTCTAGAAAATTTCCCAACTCCTGCCCCAAACATCTTGCTGCTGGGTGATTTCATCTTAAGACACCTAAAATGGAGGAATGTAGCAAATAATGTTTCAGCAGACATCACCCTAGGAGGCAGCTCAGATGAAAATTCACACACACACACACATGAACTATTAAATCTCTTCAACACATTCACCATAAGCCAGCAAACAAAAGAGCCAACAAGATTGGAAGATACACTTGACCTCATCTTCACTAATAATAATGATCTGATACGAAATATAACAGTATCAAAGACTATACAGTCAGATCATAACATATCAGAAGTACAGACATGTATGAAGGATGTTAGTGGAACACTAACAAGATGACCAACTCTGTCATGAAGTAGTGCACAAATATTATATTTAAAGGCTCACTAAACTTGTGAAGTAAAGTGTCATTCAATTTTTTCAGTTTATTTTTAGGAGTTCTATTTTATTTAAAATTCTTTATAGTCCTACAAGAAAAAATCATCAGTTTTCCGTATTTTTTAAGAAAGTCCAGTTTAAAAAATATATAAAATTGGCAAAATTTTTTCTACACAGCCCAAATTTAACAAAAATAATGTGTCCATTTAAGATGCACCAACATTTAATGTTTGAGTCCAGTCAGATGAAATATTCTCTAACTGTTTCTTGGAAATTAATGTATTTAAAAAAACTGACAAATAAAAATTTACACAGCTGGAATAGGAATAGGCTGGAAGAGGCTGAAATGCTGCTGTACACTAACGACACTTTTCAAGGCAGGCAAAATTGCTGACCTGAAGAATGTACAGAGAACTTTCATGGCACACAAAAGTATGATAAAACACCTAAAGTACTGGGAATGGTTGAAGTCCTTTGATTTGTATTCCCTGGAACACAGGCGAGAATGATACATGATAATATACACTTGGAAAACCAAAGAGGGGATACTACCAAACTTGCACACGAAAATCATTCCCTATGAAAGCAAAAGTCTCGGCAGAGGATGCAACATTCCTCCAATGAGAAGAAGGGGCGCCACGAGTACACTGAGAGACTACACAAAAAGTGTGAGGTGTCCAAGACTGTTCAGCTCCCTCCCAGCATACATAAGAGGTAATACCAGTAGACCCCTGGCTGTCCTGAAGAAGGCACTGGACAATCATCCCTGATCATACCTGATCAGCCGGGCTGTGGTTCTTACATCAGTTTGCGTGCGGCCAGCAGTAACAGCCTAGTTGATCAGGCCCTGATCCACCATGAGGCCTGGTCACGGACAGGGCCGCGGGGGCGTTGACCCCCGAAACCCTCTCCAGGTATACTCCAGGAATAGCTGATTTTCCTTTAATAATTCACTGGTCTGCATGATTTTTTTTATTGACTCTATGGTATATTTCTCGGTATATATATGGAAAATAGTAATTCATTGTGTGTTTTATTCATCTCTATCACATCAGGTTGTCAAGTTATACGGAAACGTTACTTTTCTCTTCTCGTATAACATAAGTAAATGAGAAAGTGGTATATTACCAATTAAAATGCTTATCTTATATTGACTTAAATGTCAAATCTAATATATTTTTCTTTATTTTCAGATTATTAATATGTCTAGAGGCTGCATAAATTCACCAGACATATTTTGCTATGTCTGCGGGCAATTCAGAATCCCGGAGCATCATTACTCCTTCATTGAAGCGCAGCTACTTTGCTTATTTTAGATGATAACCTGGAGACCGGACAAATCATGTGCACCACACAAAGCTTGCAAGAGTTGCATCAGTAAGCTCCAGTTGTGGTTAGATGGAAAACTTAAATATATGGCATTTGGAGTATCAACTGTATGGCGGGAGCAGATGAACCACCATGATGACTGCTAGTTTTGTATGACTAAAGTAGCTGGATTCAACAAGTCCAGCTACTTATATATTATATTATATACAACCTATTGTATATAATCTAAAGATCGCATAATATACCCAAGTATTCCTTCAGCAATAAGGCCTGTTCCACAAAGACTGGCCACCCAGAAATCACAACGTGAAAACTGTGCCACTAGCTGACCCCCAAGAAAATTCTGCTGTCACCACTCCACATCAAATTAGGGCTTATGAAAAATTTGGTGAAGGCCTTGAACAAGACTGGAAATGCTTTCAAGTTCCTGGAGTCAAAGTTTCCTCGTATAAGTGAAGGCAAGCTAAAGGCAGGAATCTTTGTTGGCCCTCAGATTCGGGAATTGATGAAGGACAACCATTTTAATGAAGTATTAGCAGGTGACGAGGTGAATGCCTGGTTTTCATTCAAGCAGATTGTCCACAACTTCCTGGGAAAGAGGTGCTCTCCCGAATATGAAAAAAATGATCCAAGAAATGATTTCAAGTATCCAACAACTTGGGTCTAGAATGAGTGTGAAGATGCACTTTTTGCACTCACATCTTGACTATTTTCAAAACAATTGTGGGGATTACAGTGTGGAACAAGAAGAGTGGTTCCATCAGGATAATTGCACCATGGAAACTCGATACCAGGGCAAATGGAATGTCATCATGATGGCGGATTACTGCTGGTCATTGAAACGTAATGATCTCAATGCACAGCACAAGCGAAAATCAAAGCTGTCCTCCTTCCTTTGATTCAGTATGTAGGCTAACCATTAGGAGCATATTTTTTTAATAAAGTCTTTTGATTTGATTCATGTTGATTTGGAATTCATATGTTCTTAAAACTAACAGAATGTGCTTTTCCATGATTACTTGCCTAATTTTAATAAATTAACAATTTATTAAAAATTCACATATTTTATTATCATTAATTGCCATTTTATTCAAAATCTTTACGTGATAGAGCAAAATGGTTTAGATATTTACAATCAACAGCCCGGGAATCTGTAAGATCGCAACCAGATATATATATATATATATATATATATATATATATATATATATATATATATATATATATATATATATATATATATATATATAAATATATATATATATATATATATATATATATGTATATATATATATGTATATACATATATATATGTATATATATATATGTATATACATATATATATGTATATGTATATATGTATATATGTATATATGTATATATATGTCCACTATTATTCCTCGCATCAAGATAGAGTCAAACTGTCTGTTTTCTCATCAATGTTTTTGAGAGCTTTACGAATTTGTAGTCCTGAGTTCATAGATGAGGAAATATCCAAAATTTATGAAATAGGTAATGATTTAAAATACCCAAGAAATGTAATTGATAAATCTTTTAAAGTTGCTAGAAACACTTTTTATAATCCAAAAAGGGACAACCAGCCTTATTCAACTAAAAATATGTTGGTTCTCCCTTACCATGAAAACTTGGTTGATATGCCTTCTCTTCTTAAGACTTTTAATATTAAAGTTGTATTCAAAAATCTTGATACAGTGAAAAAACTTTTGATAAAGAATTCCCCCCAAAATGCTGATGGATGTGTCTATAAGATTCCTTGTAAAATTTGCGATAAAGTTTATTACGGTCAAACTGGTAAAAATCTCGAACTAAGATTAAAACAACATAAATATAGCATTAGAACTGGACAAGATTCCAATGCTCTATTTATTCATGTAAGAGATTTTAACCATCCAATTGATTTTCAAAAAGTTGAGAAAGTAGTATCAAGCAAGTCCATGGTCGACAGGAATATAATTGAATCTTGTTTCATAAAAAGCAGTTTTGACAATAATACGAATATTTCCTTTGGTTTATATAAATTAGATCCATTTATAATTAATAGAATTTGGGAAGAATTTAATAATACACTGGACAAATAATAATTTTTAAATTTTCTTGGGTAGAATAGCTTGGGGGTGAGTTGTGCAAGGGACCTATCCAAGTTGGGTCGCCGCGCGTCATGTGTTTAACCGTTGTGGGATCTGATAGTGAGGTGCTGGCCGGACCCCTTATATAGCTTCCTTGGATGCTTTACTTTCATAGTTCCTTGATAACGTGAGTAGTCACGAAAGCGCTTGGAATTTCTCTATTCTTTCAGAGTGGTTGTTTTGCATATTTTGAAATCACCTGTTTACTTTGATCTTATTGCATATATATATATATATATATATATATATATATATATATATATATATATATATATATATATATATATATATATATATATATATATATATATATATATATATAAACACTGCACTAGCCAAGGAGCCGAACCCATGCTGCTTTGGCCTGTCTCTTGGTGAGCGAAAACACATGACACCTTAGGAGATGGGCCAAAGCAGCATGGGTTCGGCTCCTTGGCTAGTGCAGTGTTGTTATTGATCAATACCACTCGTTCCATGGGTACAATATTTTATATATATATATATATATGTATATATATATATAAATAATATATATATATATTATATATATAATACATATTATATATATATATTATATATTTTATTATTTTATTATCACACTGGCCGATTCCCACCAAGGCAGGGTGGCCCGAAAAAGAAAAACTTTCACCATCATTCACTCCATCACTGTCTTGCCAGAAGGGTGCTTTACACTACAGTTTTTAAACTGCAACATTAACACCCCTCCTTCAGAGTGCAGGCACTGTACTTCCCATCTCCAGGACTCAAGTCCGGTCTGCCGGTTTCCCTGAACCCCTTCATAAATGTTACTTTGCTCACACTCCAACAGCACGTCAAGTATTAAAAACCATTCGTCTCCATTCACTCCTATCAAACACGCTCACGCACGCCTGCTGGAAGTCCAAGCCCCTCGCACACAAAACCTCCTTTACCCCCTCCCTCCAACCTTTCCTAGGCCAACCCCTACCTTGCCTTCCTTCCACTACAGACTTATACGCTCTTGAAGTCATTCTGTTTCGCTCCATTCTCTCTACATGTCCGAACCACCTTAACAACCCTTCCTCAGCCCTCTGGACAACAGTTTTGGTAATCCCGCACCTCCTCCTAACTTCCAAACTACGAATTCTCTGCATTATATTCACACCACGCATTGCCCTCAGACATGACATCTCCACTGCCTCCAGCCTTCTCCTCGCTGCAACATTCATCACCCATGCTTCACACCCATATAAGAGCGTTGGTAAAACTATACTCTCATACATTCCCCTCTTTGCCTCCAAGGACAAAGTTCTTTGTCTCCACAGACTCCTAAGTGCACCACTCACCCTTTTCCCCTCATCAATTCTATGATTCACCTCATCTTTCATAGACCCATCCGCTGACACGTCCACTCCCAAATATCTGAATACATTCACCTCCTCCATACTCTCTCCCTCCAATCTGATATTCAATCTTTCATCACCTAATCTTTTTGCTATCCTCATAACCTTACTCTTTCCTGTACTCACCTTTAATTTTCTTCTTTTGCACACCCTACCAAATTCATCCACCAATCTCTGCAACTTCTCTTCAGAATCTCCCAAGAGCACAGTGTCATCAGCAAAGAGCAGCTGTGACAACTCCCACTTTGTGTGTGAATTTTTATCATTTAACTCCACGCCTCTTGTCAAGACACTCGCATTTACTTCTCTTACAACCCCATCTATAAATATATTAAACAACCACGGTGACATCACACATCCTTGTCTAAGGCCTACTTTTACTGGGAAATAATTTCCCTCTTTCCTACATACTCTAACTTGAGCCTCACTATCCTCATAAAAACTCTTCACTGCTTTCAGTGACCTACCTCCTACACCATACACTTGCAACATCTGCCACATTGTTCCCCTATCCACCCTGTCATACGCCTTTTCTAAATCCATAAATGCCACAAAGACCTCTTTAGCCTTATCTAAATACTGTTCACTTATATGTTTCACTGTAAACACCTGGTCCACACACCCCGTACCTTTCCTAAAGCCTCCTTGTTCATCTGCTATCCTATTCTCCGTCTTACTCTTAATTCTTTCAATAATAACTCTACCATACACTTTACCAGGTATACTCAGCAGACTTATCCCCCTATAATTTTTGCACTCTCTTTTATCCCCTTTGCCTTTATACAAAGGAACTATGCATGCTCTCTGCCAATCCCTAGGTACCTTACCCTCTTCCATACATTTATTAAATAATTGCACCAACCACTCCAAAACTATATCCCCACCTGCTTTTAACATTTCTATCTTTATCCTATCAATCCCGGCTGCCTTACCCCCTTTCATTTTACCTACTGCCTCACGAACTTCCCCCCACACTCACAACTGGCTCTTCCTCACTCCTACAAGATGTTATTCCTCCTTGTCCTTTACACGAAATCACAGCTTCCCTCTCTTCATCAACATTTAACAATTCCTCAAAATATTCCCTCCATCTTCCCAATACCTCTGACTCTCCATTTAATAACTCTCCTCTCCTATTTTTAACTGACAAATCCATTTGTTCTCTAGGCTTTCTTAACTTGTTAATCTCACTCCAAAACTTTTTCTTATTTTCAACAAAATTTGTTGATAACATCTCACCCACTCTCTCATTTGCTCTCTTTTTACATTGCTTCACCACTCTCTTAACCTCTCTCTTTTTCTCCATATACTCTTCCCTCCTTGCATCACTTCTACTTTGTAAAAACTTCTCATATGCTAACTTTTTCTCCCTTACTACTTACTCTCTTTACATCATCAGTCCACCAATCGCTCCTCTTCCCTCCCGCACCCACTTTCCTGTAACCACAAACTTCTGCTGAACACTCTAACACTACATTTTTAAACCTACCCCATACCTCTTCGACCCCATTGCCTATGCTCTCATTAGCCCATCTATCCTCCAATAGCTGTTTATATCTTACCCTAACTGCCTCCTCTTTTAGTTTATAAACCTTCACCTCTCTCTTCCCTGATGCTTCTATTCTCCTTGTATCCCATCTACCTTTTACTCTCAGTGTAGCTACAACTAGAAAGTGATCTGATATATCTGTGGCCCCTCTATAAACATGTACATCCTGAAGTCTACTCAACAGTCTTTTATCTACCAATACATAATCCAACAAACTACTGTCATTTCGCCCTACATCATATCTTGTATACTTATTTATGCTCTTTTTCTTAAAATATGTATTACCTATAACTAAACCCCTTTCTATACAAAGTTCAATCAAAAGACTCCCATTATCATTTACACCTGGCACCCCAAACTTACCTACCACACCCTTTCTAAAAGTTTCTCCTACTTTAGCATTCATGTCCCCTACCACAATTACTCTCTCACTTGGTTCAAAGGCTCCTATACATTCACTTAACATCTCCCAAAATCTCTCTCTCTCCTCTGCATTCCTCTCTTCTCCAGGTGCATACACGCTTATTATGACCCACTTCTCGCATCCAACCTTTACTTTAATCCACATAATTCTTGAATTTACACATTCATATTCTCTTTTCTCCTTCCATAACTGATCATTCAACATTACTGCTACCCCTTCCTTTGCTCTACCTCTCTCAGATACTCCAGATTTAATCCCATTTATTTCCCCCCACTGAAACTCCCCTACCCCCTTCAGCTTTGTTTCGCTTAGGGCCAGGACATCCAACTTCTTTTCATTCATAACATCAGCAATCATCTGTTTCTTGTCATCCGCACTACATCCATGCACATTTAAGCATCCCAGTTTTATAAAGTTTTTCTTCTTCTCTTTTTTAGTAAATGTCTACAGGAGAAGGGGTTACTAGCCCATTGCTCCCGGCATTTTAGTCGCCTCATACGACACGCATGGCTTACGGAGGAAAGATTCTTTTACACTTCCCCATGGACAATAGAAGAAATAAAGAAGAACAAGAGCTATTTAGAAAAAGGAGAAAAACCTAGATGTATGTATATATATATGCATGTGCGTATCTGTGAAGTGTGACCAAAGTGTAAGTAGGAGTAGCAAGATATCCCTATTATCTAGCGTGTTTTATATATATATATATATATATATATATATATATATATATATATATATATATATATATATATATATATATATATATAAACACTGATCTCTGGCTGAAGGAGACTCGAACCTACGAACCTTAGGACAAGGTACGCAGTGCTTTACCAATCTACCCACACTGGACAATACCTTGGCGTGTAGCATGCGCTACACGTTTGATCCAAGGCAGCCAGCTTTCAGGGAGAAGGCTTACAGCTTTTCATCTCATCCCCTGCATGCATCAGCCTTACTAGAGATTTGAACAATGCAAGGAATTCGCGAGAGCATGCGAAATATACACAAACACTGATCTCTGGCTGAAGGAGACTCGAACCTACGAACCTTAGGACAAGGTATGCAGTGCTTTACCAATCTACCCACACTGGACAATACCTTGGCGTGTAGCATGCGCTACACGTTTGATCCAAGGCAG
Organism: Cherax quadricarinatus; assembly: GCF_038502225.1. Classification (NCBI taxonomy): domain Eukaryota; kingdom Metazoa; phylum Arthropoda; class Malacostraca; order Decapoda; family Parastacidae; genus Cherax; species Cherax quadricarinatus. Next base: position 43,214,917 of record NC_091303.1, on the reverse strand, counting down.
CCAGCTTTCAGGGAGAAGGCTTACAGCTTTTCATCTCATCCCCTGCATGCATCAGCCATACTAGAGATTTGAACAATGCAAGGAATTCGCGAGAGCATGCGAAATATACACAAACACTGATCTCTGGCTGAAGGAGACTCGAACCTAAGAACCTTAGGACAAGGTACGCAGTGCTTTACCAATCTACCCACACTGGACAATACCTTGGCGTGTAGCATGCGCTACACGTTTGATCCAAGACAACCAGGTTTCAGGGAGAAGGCTTACAGCTTTTCATCTCATCCCCTGCATGCATCAGCCTTACTAGAGATTTGAACAATGCAAGGAATTCGCGGGAGCATGCGAAATATACACAAACACTGATCTCTGGCAGAAGGAGACTCGAACCTACGAACCTTAGGACAAGGTACGCAGTGCTTTACCAATCTATCCACACTGGACAATAACTTGGCGTGTAGCATGCGCTACACGTTTGATCCAAGGCAGCCAGCTTTCAGGGAGAAGGCTTACAGCTTTTCATCTCATCCCCTGCATGCATCAGCCTTACTAGAAATTTGATCAGTGTTTGTGTATATTTCGCATGCTCTCGCGAATTCCTTGCATTGTTCAAATCTCTAGTAAGGCTGATGCATGCAGGGGATGAGATGAAAAGCTGTAAGCCTTCTCCCTGAAAGCTGGCTGCCTTGGATCAAACGTGTAGCGCATGCTACACGCCAAGGTATTGTCCAGTGTGGGTAGATTGGTAAAGCACTGCACACCTTGTCCTAAGGTTCGTAAGTTCGAGTCTCCTTCAGCCAGAGATCAGTGTTTGTGTATATTTCGCATGCTCTCGCGAATTCCTTGCATTGTTCAAATCTCTAGTAAGGCTGATGCATGCAGGGGATGAGTTGAAAAGCTGTAAGCCTTCTCCCTGAAAGCTGGCTGCCTTGGATCAAACGTGTAGCGCATGCTACACGCCAAGGTATTGTCCAGTGTGGGTAGATTGGTAAAGCACTGCGTACCTTGTCCTAAGGTTCGTAGGTTCGAGTCTCCTTCAGCCAGAGGTCAGTGTTTGTGTATATTTCGCATGCTCTCGCGAATTCCTTGCATATATATATATATATATATATATATATATATATATATATATATATATATATATATCGTGTCGAATAGGCAGAACTTGCGATCTTGGCTTAAATAGCAACGTTCATCTTGCCATATAGGGCAAGTGAAAATTTGTGTATGCGATAATTTCGCCAAAATCATTCTGAACCTAACGAAAAAAATATATTTCACTGTGTTTGTTTAGTATTAAATTATTGTAAACAAATCTAAAATATATTTATTTGGGTTTGGCGAAAATAAATTGTTCTTGTTATAATAAGGTTAGGTAAGTTTTCTAAGTTCCTTTTGGTGCAAAATTATAAATTTTTATATCAACATTAATGAAAAAAATATATCTTTAAAGGTATAAGAGAAAATTTTAGAAAGAACTTAATTTTAAATGAGTTCTTGCTAATTGACCAGTTTTACATATTCGGCACGACATATATATATACATATATATATATATATATATATATATATATATATATATATATATATATATATATATATATATATATATATATATATATATATATATATATATATGTATATATATATAATGTTGAGAAATGGGATTACCAACTAAGATATAATTTATAATTTTTAAATATAGGGAATATTTAACTGATAAAAGACAGCAAATCGTCTACACAGCCGCCCCTGCGGATGAGGTCTTGAATTGTTGTCATGATCATCTCTCAACGGGCTGGAATAGATCATATTATGTAAACAATAAATTACACCTAGGGTGTGTTATATCAGCATATTTCATTCACTGATTGCTGACAACCTTACTTGTGTGGACTCAAAAGTCCGCACCTAACTGCCGACTGTAGGTTGATTACAAACTCCTTGCGACTCAAGAACTGCACAGTCCCCCGTACTACAAGAAATTCGTAACCTACCTTGCTCTTGTAGTGTGAGCTATGGGGTTCTTCACACCTTCGACAGATAGAAGCTGAAGTGTCCTTGGATGTCCACGTCTTCCATAGTTTAGGAATACGCACACTGGTACACTATGTTCCACAAGATTTGTCTTTATTGTTCACAATCTTATCACTAAAGAAGCTGATCACACTTCTCTTAAGTGTTTATTATTTTATGAGACACTTTGTTCACACTAACGCACAGATCGTTCATTGTTGGTTATCCTGGCATCAGTGTCACTCTCAGTAGAGTCATAAGTAATCTGAAGATGCCACAATGCCCCAAGCCGTCACTGCCCCCAGCACAAAGGAAAAGCTGACCTAGTACTTTTACTTCCTTGCCACTTCCTCCATGAAGCAAAACAGAATGTTTGACTCTTGCTGTTTTAAGCATAGCCAACAATATACACTATCTTCACCATGATAATAAAGTGGGAGCATGATTTTCCTTAATTGTCCTGCTAAGGTAAGAGATGGACTGTCTCTTATTAAACTACACTTGGCAACACTGGACAGCATGGAGCGGCAGTTGCTTGACCATACGTTGCATACTGGATCAATTACTCACTGTAGCAGTAAACAAGATGCTTGCCCCTTCTGAGAGGGCTGGGCCCCTCAGGGCTGAAAGGGCTGAAAGGGGCTGAAGGGGGCTGATATCCCCCTCCTGGAGAAAATTTCTCCACACTGGGGGGCGGCGGAGGTTTGCTGTAGGTGAACTATTCATCACTTAACATTAATTTGATTTTCTCACTCGCCACCACTGCTGCTTGTCTTTTCTGAACAGCTTTAGTCTGTGTGGTTTCTGGAGAATCACTAATTTTGTTTTCAACACTGTGTAATTCTAATGGTACTAGTTTATTTATTGTCCGCTTATTCACTACACCTTTGCTCAAAACATCAAGTGTCCTGATGATTCCATTTGCATCAGGATATATGGTCACAATTTTTCCAAGTGGCCATTGGGACCTCGGACCATCATTGTCGATAATCACTATGTCACCAGATCTTAAGGACTTATGATTTTCAGGAACACCAGCTCCATAGAAGTGTTCTCTCAATGAGGTGAGATAGTCTTCTCTGCAAATTTTCTCCCAACGTTCAATCACTTTAATAAGGTGTTTGAATTTACGTCTGAGTTGCTCAGGTTCGAAATAAGTAGGATCCTCTATGAATTCTTTATCATTCATTGGAGGAACAGGTTCGAGCCTTCTGCCATGGAGTAAACGAGATGGACTTAACACTTCTAAATTGTCCAGATCATCGGTAACATAAGTTAGAGGTCTGTTGTTAACTCTGTTTTCTATTTCAGTTACAACTGTACGGAATTCTTCTAAGTCTATTCTCTGACGATGAAGAGTCTTCCTTAAACAACGTTTTACAATGCCGATCATTCTTTCATAAAATCCGCCGTGCCATGGAGATTTAGGAGGAATGTATCTCCAGCGACAACTGCGTTGATTCAGCATCTGTTGTACTTCTGGCTGATCAAAGATCTTGCTTATATAAGCAGCACCAGCAACAAAGTTCGTTGCATTATCTGAAATCATCAGTCTGGGACATGCCCTTCTGGCTGCAAACCTTCTGAATAATTTGATAAAGGTTTCAGCAGACATGTCAGTGGCTACTTCTAGATGTACTGCTCTAGTTGTAGCACAAGTGAACAAACAGATGTACACCTTGATGGGAACTTTGTCAACTGTTTTGGTTAAAATTATTGGTCCAGTGTAATGTACACCTGTTACCTCAAATGGAGTTATATGACAAACTCTTTCAGAGGGATATGGAGGTGGACCTGGATACTGACATACTCGCATATCGTAGTGACGACAAGTAATACAGTCCTTTATTTGTTTTTTCACACTTTGTCGACCTTGAGGTATCCAGTAAGATTGTCGTATATGACAAAGTGTGTCAGCTACTCCACCATGTAACACGTTACTGTGGGCGTTTTTTGCACAATCAGTTTTGTTAGCCAATGATTCTTGGGGATCAATATTGGATGTATAGCTTCTATAGGTAGTGAAGAATTATGAATTCTTCCTCGACATCTTATAATCTTTTCTGAGTCGAGATAAAGTCCTAAAGAATTAATCATAACAGGTTTCTTTGGGGATTTATCTTGTGTTTCTAGAAATTTATATTCTGTAGAGAAAACATCTTTCTGTATTAGTTTCACCCAGTATTTAATGGGTTCAAGACATTCATAATCAGGTTTTATTCCTTTAATGAATTTAAAGACAAGAGCTATAACTCTTAAGAGTTTACCCAAAGATGAGTATTTAGATCCATCAATGACTATTTCTGTTGTGTCTGCAGTATTTACACAACTTATTTCTGCTGTGTTCAAGCAAACTGTTTCTTCTGGCATAATGTGAGCTTTTTGCTGAGGCCAGTTATTTTCATTAGAGAGCCAGTTCGGTCCGTGGAGCCATAATTTATTATCCACAAATTTTTTGAGTGGGACTCCCGTGACAGCACGTCAGCTGGGTAGATTGGTAAAGCACTGCGTACCTTGTTCCAAGGTTCGTAGGTTCGAGTCTCCTTCAGCCAGAGATCAGTGTTTATATATATAGATATATATATATATATATATATATATATATATATATATATATGTCGTGCCGAATATGTAAAACTGGTCAATTAGCAAGAACTTATTTAAAATTAAGTCCTTTCTAAAATTTTCTCTTATACGTTTAAAGATATATTTTTTCATTAATGTTAATGCAAAAATTTTTAATTTTGCTCCAAAAGAATCTTAGAAAACTTACCTAACCTTATTTTAACAAGTGCAATTTATTTTAGCCTAACCCAACTAAATATATTTTAGATTTGTTTACAATAATTTAATACTAAACAAAAACAGCAAAATATATTTTTTTCGTTAGGTTTAGAATGATTTTGGCGAAATTATTGCATACACAAATTTTAGCTTGTCCTATATGGCAAGATGAGCGTTGCTATTTAAGCCAAGATCGCAAGTTGTGCCTATTCGGCACGACATATATATATATATATATATATATATATATATATATATATATATATATATATATATATATATATATATATATATATATATATATATATATATATATAATAGAGTGAACCCACGACCAACAATGTCATCGTCTAACAATAAATTCGACTAATGAAGCGTTTGAGCATAAAAATTTTGGCCCGACCAACGAATGAATCACTCGACCAACCTGATTCGTCCTGAATACGTTCATGTATTGTACATTTATCCTTCTGTTTGTGTGTAGGAAAATGTAAATTTCATGTGGTGTCTTGAATGGATTAATTTGATTTCCATTATTTCTTATGGGGAAAATTAATTCGACTAACGATAATTTCGTCTAACGATAAATGGATTAATATCGTTGGTTGGGGGTCCTGTTTAAGATTGGAGAGTACAGAAATAATAGTGTTTTTTGCCTACAGGGTAAAGGCTGACAGAAGTGTGGAGACATGGTGACCCACTATTTTCATATGGCCTAAATTTAAATAACTAGCAGCAGTGTACTAGTGAGTTCTGGTAATATTTTGTAAAAATAATATGGCCTAACTTTAAGTACCTGGTAAAGGTATAATGGTGTATGTTTTTTTTTTTTTTGTAATGGTGTTGTGTGTTGTATTATATTTTTGTATATGTTAATTTATCTCTCCTTCCTGAAAAGTATTGACCAGCTGTTAGCGCTTTTGGTGAATTTACCATTCTGGTCCCAGGGTGGTGTATTTGGTTTAATATTTTAAATGCCCCTAGAAAAGACTACACCCCTAGGTGCCAGTTTATATATAAATTTTAAATACATAACATAGTGTGAGAAATGCACAGCAGTCAGTCAAGTAGTTTCAGCTAGACCATATAAAACTAGTGTCTGATGATGTTGACCAAACTTCTGACCATCAGGCACAGAAATTAGTGCTCGACCATCCTGCTAATACTATTCCGTCCAGACAAGACTAGCCTACTCACGCAGCTCTGACTGACATGATATATTCCGTCCAGACAAGACTAGCCTACTCATGCAGCTCTGACTGACATGATATATTCCGTCCAGACAAGACTAGCCTACTCACGCAGCTCTGACTGACATGATATATTCCGTCCAGACAAGACTAGCCTACTCATGCAGCTCTGACTGACATGATATATTCCGTCCAGACAAGACTAGCCTACTCACGCAGCTCTGACTGACATGATATATTCCGTCCAGACAAGACTAGCCTACTCATGCAGCTCTGACTGACATGATATATTCCGTCCAGACAAGACTAGCCTACTCACGCAGCTCTGACTGACATGATATATTCCGTCCAGACAAGACTAGCCTACTCACGCAGCTCTGACTGACATGATATATTCCGTCCAGACAAGACTAGCCTACTCACGCAGCTCTGACTGACATGATATAAACTGACTCTCGCTACCTTTTACAGTCACTACATGATTCAGATCCTCTTCAACCAGATGACCAATATGTTAATGTAAACTATCCTGGCAGAGCTGGGGTTAAACGTATAGACCTTGTCCAGATAGGTAGCCATCAAAATAATAGCCTCACCATTAATAGGTTACCCCACGTTGTATTATTTAGCAACTATTAATAAATTCTGTTTTCTTCCATAACAGTGTGCTAGTGAGCTAATGTGAACTGGAGTGTGGTGGTTTTTTTGGAGTAGATTGTAAGTTATTACTATTAATATATGTTTATTTTTATATAGGTGAGTTTTTGTCCTTCCTTCCTAATAATAATTAATATTGTTTAATATACGAGTACATGCTGGTCCAAGGTTTGCTCTGTTTTAAGAGTAATTTTAAACCCCTAGACAGCAGTGTAAGCAGCCTTTAGGAGCCAGGAACATTTTATTTAAGTTACGACATCAAAGTCGTAACAACCACCTAAATACAGATCGATCGATAGATGAATTTTTCATTGTTGTAACCCCCTTTCCTTGCGTTGTAGAGTTACTTGACATCGATATTTGTAGAGCTCTGCTAGTCCATTGGTACTGTAACTGTTGTGTAGGCTAGAATGCACAATAAGAACGCAATGGACGTAGTATGAATCGAGCTATCAGTAACAGTTCACAGCCTGTTAACTAGCTTAATCGTTGGCGACTGCCCAGAACGCCTTTGTACTCAATAGCATTCTGCCCATGTGAAAGCTGGTCTTCCAGCCAGCCAAGAGGGCCCACTATTACCCATAGGCTCAGTTTAATTGTGGACACCGGTATCTGATAACTCACGGTATTATGAACGCAGGTGGTAGTTGAATGGCCAGTAGGGCAAATGTAAACAAGCAGGAGGAGATTCTTTACCCGTGTATTCCTTCACCACAACATGTATAGATATATACATTTATGAACAGAGAGAAAATAAAAAGTTTGTGAGTGTCACTGTAAGCACACCGGACATGACGAGAGACCGTGAGAATCTACCAGTCTCGCTGGTGAGCTGAAGACTTCACCTTGCAAAATTCGCGGTCTTTCACATGATTGGTTGCTTTGAACAAGTAGTAAGCATAGTGGTGGATCCCCAGAACTGCTACACTCTGAACTGCTAATTCACTGTTGGGAAGGGTATGTCACAATGGTGTGTCACACATGTCAAAGAAATTGTAACACACTCGACGCACGTCACACACGTCCTAGATACTTACGGCAGTTCATTTGCCTAGTTATTCCATACCTAACACTTCCATTCTTTGAGTTTTACTGCCAGGCAGCATTACTTACACAGACTGTGGTGGGTAAACCGATAATCCGTGCCCTAGTCTGTGTGTGACCATTCGCTGCCTGACCACGGTAGAATGTGGTTGTGCTCTGCACCCCTCTGCTGTTTGTAGGCGAGCTCCATTGTCAGTTACCTGGCTGCAGTGGTGTGAAGTGGTGCTGTCACGCCTCTGCTAACAACATAGGTGCACTGTGATTGTCAAGATGGCGGTTAGTCTGAGACGAAGGATAAATACTGTAGGCATTGAGCTACTTAAAGGAACGATAACGTCTAGTTCTGCACAAGTCTTATTGCCAAAGATCATCCGGGAGACATATGGTATACAAGATAGTGACTTGTATGGTGTAGCATTAAATGGAAGCCAAAGAATTTTCGTCAAACTGCTATCAGCTACGGTTTATGAGTCGTTAGTCACCAGGTTTCAGGACGTAAGTCTTAGCGTCACACCAGCTGTCAGTGTAAGAATGATAGATGTTTCACGGCATTATACATGGATCAAGTTACGCAACGTTCCCTTTGAGGCGGACGAGGCGGATATAAGGAAAGTTTTTGAGACATATGGGATAGTGCATTATGTTCAACATGGTACGTGGGCGGCAGGAGCCTATGCTGGTTTTCCAGAGGGTTCTTTCAACCTCAAAATGACTTTGAGGCACCCAATACCATCCTATGTGTATCTACAAGATTTCAGGATGCAGGTAATGGTAATGTACCCAGGAGAACGACGTACGTGCCGCCTATGTGGTGAGTATGATCACATAGCGGCGACCTGTGACAAGCGAAGATGTGTGCCTGGACCTGTGGTGAACGTCGCAGCCCCTGCTTCAAAGGTGGCAGGTGAGGAACAAACATCGGATGGAGGGCGTGGTGTTTTGTGGAGCGAGATAGTGGATTGGGCACACAGGACTGGCGGTGAGTTGGAGTCCCGCCCCCAGCTGCCTGATCAGGTGTCGTCTCCTGTGGATAAGGAGGAGCAGCAATTACAGGAGAAGGTTCTTGAGATTGAGGACGAATTGGTGGAGGTGTTGAAGACTTTGTCACCGCCAGAGAGGGACGTTACATCTGAGCATGGTGTCATCGGAGAGTCGTCGCTTCCAGAAAGTCGGAGACATGATAATTTGGGACGTGATGGTGGTTTGGAGTCGTCCGTTGAATCATTAAACCATTCTCAGGTGGAGGTGGAGGTTCATCGAGAGGCAACATCTGACCAAGACATGTGTAACATGACTGTCACGAGAAAGAGGGCGGCTACATCAGATTCTGATGACGTCCTTACGCCTGCACAAAGGCCTGGGAAACAGACTGAGGTGAAGTGTGAAGGTAGTGGTGTAGGTGGTGGTAGCCATGATAGGAGGCACCGGAAGAAGGGAGGAGGGAAAGAGAGCACTCTGAAGGTGTCAAACTTAAATTCAAGCTCTGGAGTTGTAAAGAGTGATGAGAGGAAGCAGGGGTGGAAACTTTAATAGGCCTTAGGTGTATGTCTGTAAATGTTAATGGGTTATGTAGCGGTATGAAGAGAGATTGGTTTCGTAATTTCCTGAATAAATCTAGAGTGGATGTTGTGTTCCTGCAGGAGCACAATTTTAAAGAGGGTAGGGTGTTGGAGGTGGCAGGATTTCGAGTAGTTACCCTGCCATCTCCCCATCTAAAAGGTGGTGTGGGAATTTTAATAAGGGAGACGAGCCCGTTTGTTTTGCAGAGAAGCGAGGGAGGAGGGGGAGGGAGGGTGTTGCATGTGGATGGGTGGTGGATGGGTAAGCGTGTGTCTTTTGTGAGTGTGTAAGAGCCGGCAGAAAATAACATAAAGGTAAAGAATGATTTTGTGTGTGAGGATCTTGTGTTTTTCTTGAGTGCACTGCCAGAGGTGGCGATAGTTGGTGGGGACTGGAATAGTGTAATCAGGGTGGCTGATATGGACCCAAAAGGGGCTGGATATATGTCTGTGGCTCTTAGGTATTTATTAAGGGATGTTAGGTTATGTGATGCCTTTGGGGGGGCGGTGAGGGAGACTAAATATACGTTTGTTAGGAGTGGATATGCTGCGAGACTAGATAGAGTGCACCTTTCTCAGGGAGTGGATGTGAAATCTTTCAGTACTGTTGAGGCTACAATGTCAGATCATAGGGCAATGGTGGTGGAGGTTGGGTGGGGGACGCTCGTGGACATATATGGGAGTTATTGGAAATTAAATATAAGTGTGTTAGGTGATGAGGAGGGGTTGGAGGGGTTTTCAGTCCGATGGAGGGAGCTTGGTGTGGAAGAACAGGGAGTGGATGACATTGTGACATGGTTGGATAGTGTTGCAAAGGAAAAGATTAGAAAGTTTTATGTGAGAGAAGGAAAACGTATTAATAATTTAAAATATGGACTGGCTAACTATTTAGAGGATAGGTTAAGAGGTTGCTATGGGTGGGGGTGGGTGGGAATAATTTTCCTATGGATGAAATAGCTGAAATAAAGGGGAGGATGAGGGTGTTGCAAAATGAAAGGTTTCAAGCTGTAAGGGTGCAGGCAGAGGTGGAAGAAGTGCTTTGGGGCGACAAGCCGTCAGTGTGTGTTTTTGCGGCATCAAAAGCAAAGGCAGGCGGTGACAGTTATTCCATGTTTAGAGGTAACGGTGATGGTTGGGAATTATAGAGCAGGGCAGGAGATACGAACCACGAAGGGGATGTGTGCGTATGCGAAGGCTTGGTACAAGAAGTACTGGAACAGTGGGGAGGGGGGGGGGTGACGTGGCGTTGGACAAGGTGTGCACGTATGTGACGTGTAATTTAGGAAATAGCGATAGAAAGGCTTTAGGTGGGATTATTATGGCAGAGGAAATAGAGAATGCGTTAAGGGGAATGAGGAAGGGGAATGATGGTCTCCCAGTAGAATTTTATTTACAACATTGGACGTTAATAAGGGGATTTATAGTTAGGTTATTTAATCGTATGAAAGAGAAGGGTAAGTTGGGGGAGAAGCAGGTAACAGCAGTTGTAGTGTTGGTCCCGAAGGTCAAGGGGCAGCCCACCCTTCAGGAGTACCGAGCCATATCGCTGATGTGTGCAGACTATAAGGTGTTTGCAAAAATTTTAGGTAATAGGTTCAAATGTGTTGTGGGGAGGGTGGTGTCAAAATCTCAGTTTGGGTTGCCGGGAAGGTCGATGATTGAAGGACATGGGATACTGAGAAGTTTTGTGCAAGCTAAGGGTGGGGGTGGAGGTGCGGCTTTGTTGGCTCTAGATTGGCAGGGAGCATATGATAGAGTGGAAAGGGGAGCTTTGCAGGTTATACTTAGGAGACAGGGTTTTGGAGAGGAAATAGTCGAGTGGGTAAATACGTTTTACAAGGGGGCGAAAATGAGGATACAGATTAATGGGTGTATGGGGAGGGAAATTACAATGGGTAGAGGCCTTTGACAGGGATGCCCCATGTCCCAAATATTGTTTGTGTGTTTCCAGGACGACTTTTATAGAATGGTTGACCGCAGCTTATGTATGCCATGTGAGGGAAGTGTGGGGGGTGGGAGGGCCTGGCCGGGTTTAATTGGATATGTTGACGACATCACTACTGTTCTCATTCATGAAGGGATGTCAATGGGAGTGTTGGACGAGGTTGTGCAATTATTTGGAAGTGCCACGGGTATGCAGGTAAATAGTGCGAAGTCAAGGTGCATGGGGTTGGGTTCTTGGGTGGGGGTGGGGGGGGAGATGTAATGTTGTTAAAGAATGGGCGGTGTCTTTAAAGATTTGTGGTATTATTTATAAGGCTGACATGGTTGCGGCATGGGAGGAAAACTCGGATAGGTTATTGAAAAGGATCGTGGGGCGTCTAGGTGTTCTGAGACCCCAGCACCTAAATCTTATACAGCGAGTGATAGTCGTAAACATTTTATTGTAGAGTAAGGTTTGGCATGTTGCAGCTGTGTTCCCAATTACAGGGACAGTGATTGCGGGGATTCTAAGACTGGCGTACACATTTTTGTGGGGTTCACGTTGTGATTGGTTACGGAGGGAAGTTGTAATGTTACCTGTAAGTCAGGGTGGGTTGGGGTTGCTGGATTTGAGATGGAGGGCTAAATGTGTGTTTATTAAATGGGAAGTGTTGCGTGAGGGTATGAACTCGGGGAAGTTGGGAAGGATACATGACAGGCTGGGTATGTGGTATCAAGGAATGGAGCTGAGGGAATGCGAAATCGTTTTGAGGGCTGTGATGTTGGTTAGGGAACTGAGAAAGGTTCGTATAAGGGTTTTGTGTAGGTTACTTGTAGGTAGGTGTGTTGTCCCAGTTGAGGGTTTGTTCCCCATGTATGCGTGGAAGAGTATTTGGTTTAGATTTAGTAAAATGAAGTTAAACCCTCGGGCGCGTGAGGTGATGTTTCGTTTTCTGCATGGGATCCTTCAGTCTGGTGAGATACTACGAAACAGACAGGTTGTAGAGGGTGGGGGGTGTGGTATCTGTGGAGGGGATGAGACAGCGTTCCATGTAGTTTACTTTTGTGAAGGGCTAGAGGAGGTTAGGTGCTGGTTAAGTAGGTTGGTACAGAGGGTGGGTGGCCGTGGGGTGTCGGTTTTGCGCGCTTTAAGTCTAGATATGGGTGGGTTAGACGAGGGTGTCATAAGAGCTTTAGATTATATCATGGTAGATTATATATATATGTCGTGGGTGATGAGGGGGAGAGGGGATAGTGAAGAGAGAAGGAAGGTTCTTGCGGTAACGTTCTATCGTACGATGTGTCGTATCAGAGATTTGTATGGGAGGAGGTGGGATCAGGCTTTCTCAGAAGGGTATAGAATGCTAACGTTAGGGATTCTCGTAAATCTGTGATTGATAATGAGTGAGTGAAGGGGTTTTCATAGGTTGGAGGGAGTCAGGGGGTCACAGCGGACTCGCCTCCTTGGGGGTGGGGGGTCGTGAGAGTGTTGTGAATGTGGGTTTGGAATGGTTTCCTGGTTTTCATTGAGACTTTATGGCAGCCAAGTGTGGATGTAGAGCTCAAGGTCTCGTTATGTTATATATAACACTTTTCAGAATGTAGGTATGATATAGTAGATTTTTTTATGTATTATTTTGATGTGTATCAGTCTTGTATGACACGATTCTTGAGTAATAAGTTCTTGGCGACATTAAGCGTGTTTTAGTTTGTATTTATGTTACGTGCTGGGTTTTGGCATGATGCGATATACTTATATACTGTTTTGCTTTGTGCATACAGTGCATCTGATTAATGTGATTTTGTGAAACTTTTTGTGTACGTGTGTGTACTCACCTAGTTGTACTCACCTAGTTGAGGTTGCGGGGGTCGAGTCCGAGCTCCTGGCCCCGCCTCTTCACTGATCGCTACTAGGTCACTCTCCCCGAGCCGTGAGCTTTATCATACCTCTGCTTAAAGCTATGTATGGATCCTGCCTCCACTACATCGCTTCCCAAACTATTCCACTTACTGACTACTCTGTGGCTGAAGAAATACTTCCTAACATCCCTGTGATTCATCTGTGTCTTTAGCTTCCAACTGTGTCCCCTTGTTGCTGTGTCCAAACTCTGGAACATCCTGTCTTTGTCCACCTTGTCAATTCCCCTCAGTATTTTGTATGTCGTTATCATGTCCCCCCTATCTCTCCTGTCCTCCAGTGTCGTCAGGTTGATTTCCCTTAACCTCTCCTCGTAGGACATACCTCTTAGCTCTGGGACTAGTCTTGTTGCAAACCTTTGCACTTTCTCTAGTTTCTTTACGTGCTTGGCTAGGTGTGGGTTCCAAACTGGTGCCGCATACTCCAATATGGGCCTAACGTATACGGTGTACAGGGTCCTGAACGATTCCTTATTAAGATGTCGGAAGGCTGTTCTGAGGTTTGCTAGGCGCCCATATGCTGCAGCAGTTATTTGGTTGATGTGCGCTTCAGGAGATGTGCCTGGTGTTATACTCACCCCAAGATCTTTTTCCTTGAGTGAGGTTTGTAGTCTCTGACCCCCTAGACTGTACTCCGTCTGCGGCCTTCTTTGCCCTTCCCCAATCTTCATGACTTTGCACTTGGTGGGATTGAACTCCAGGAGCCAATTGCTGGACCAGGTCTGCAGCCTGTCCAGATCCCTTTGTAGTTCTGCCTGGTCTTCGATCGAGTGTATTCTTCTCATCAACTTCACGTCATCTGCAAACAGGGACACCTCAGAGTCTATTCCTTCCGTCATGTCGTTCACAAATACCAGAAACAGCACTGGTCCTAGGACTGACCCCTGCGGGACCCCGCTGGTCACAGGTGCCCACTCTGACACCTCACCACGTACCATGACTCGCTGCTGTCTTCCTGACAAGTATTCCCTGATCCATTGTAGTGCCTTCCCTGTTATCCCTGCTTGGTCCTCCAGTTTTTGCACCAATCTCTTGTGGGGAACTGTGTCAAACGCCTTCTTGCAGTCCAAGAAAATGCAATCCACCCACCCCTCTCTCTCTTGTCTTACTGCTGTCACCATGTCATAGAACTCCAGTAGGTTTGTGACACAGGATTTCCCGTCCCTGAAACCATGCTGGCTGCTGTTGATGAGATCATTCCTTTCTAGGTGTTCCACCACTCTTCTCCTGATAATCTTCTCCATGATTTTGCATACTATACATGTCAGTGACACTGGTCTGTAGTTTAACGCTTCATGTCTGTCTCCTTTTTTAAAGATTGGGACTACATTTGCTGTCTTCCATGCCTCAGGCAATCTCCCTGTTTCGATAGATGTATTGAATATTGTTGTTAGGGGTACACATAGCGCCTCTGCTCCCTCTCTCAATACCCATGGGGAGATGTTATCTGGCCCCATTGCCTTTGAGGTATCTAGCTCACTCAGAAGCCTCTTCACTTCTTCCTCGGTTGTGTGCACTGTGTCCAGCACTTGGTGGTGTGCCCCACCTCTCCGTCTTTCTGGAGTCCCTTCTGTCTCCTCTGTGAACACTTCTTTGAATCTCTTGTTGAGTTCTTCACATACTTCACGGTCATTTCCTGTTGTCTCTCCTCCTTCCTTCCTTAGCCTGATTACCTGGTCCTTGACTGTTGTTTTCCTCCTGATGTGGCTGTACAACAGTTTCGGGTCAGATTTGGCTTTCGCTGCTATGTCATTTTCATATTGTCTTTGGGCCTCCCTTCTTATCTGTGCATATTCGTTTCTGGCTCTACGACTGTTCTCCTTATTCTCCTGGGTCCTTTGCCTTCTATATTTCTTCCATTCCCTAGCACACTTGGTTTTTGCCTCCCTGCACCTTTGGGTAAACCATGGGCTCATCCTGGCTTTTTCATTACTCCTGTTACCCTTGGGTACAAACCTCTCCTCAGCCTCCTTGCATTTTGTTGCTACATATTCCATCATCTCATTAACTGGCTTCCCTGCCAGTTCTCTGTCCCACTGAACCCCGTTCAGGTAGTTCCTCATTCCTGTGTAGTCCCCTTTCTTGTAGTTTGGCTTCATTCGTCCTGGCCTTCCTGCTTCTCCCTCCACTTGTAGCTCCACTGTGTATTCGAAGCTTAAAACCACATGGTCACTGGCCCCAAGGGGTCTTTCATATGTGATGTCCTCGATATCTGCACTACTGAAGGTGAATACTAAGTCCAGCCTTGCTGGTTCATCCTCTCCTCTCTCTCTTGTAGTGTCCCTTACGTGTTGGTACATGAAGTTCTCCAGTACCACCTCCATCATCTTAGCCCTCCATGTATCTTGGCCCCCATGTGGGTCCAAGTTCTCCCAATCGATCTCCTTGTGGTTAAAGTCCCCCATGATCAGGAGCTTTGCACTGCATGCATGAGCTCTTCTGGCCGCTCTAGCCAGTGTGTCAACCATCGCTCTATTGCTCTCGTCGTACTCTTGCCTTGGCCTCCTGCTGTTCTGTGGTGGGTTATACATCACTGCTATTACCACCTTGGGACCTCCAGAGTGAAGTGTTCCCACTATGTAATCACTTTCTTCTCCGCTATCTCCTCTCTCCAGCTCATCAAAATTCCAGCGATTTTTGATCAGCAACGCCACTCCTCCACCCCCCCTGTTCCCTCTGTCTTTCCTCAGGATTTGGTATCCCGTTGGAAAGATGGCATCTGTTATCATACCTGTAAGCTTGGTTTCTGTAAGAGCTATGATGTCCGGTGATGCTTCTTTGACTCTTTCGTGCCACTCCTCCCACTTATTTGTTATTCCATCAGCGTTTGTGTACCATACCTTCAGTTTCCTTTCCAACACTATGGTTTGGGGGGCCTGTGGGGGTGGGAGACCTGGTGGCATACTGTGGGATTCTATAGCTCGATGTTGGGTGGAGGCTGTGGGTATGGATTGTAGTGTGTGTTGGGATGGTGTGATAGGTTGTATGGTTCTGAGAGTAGTTGTGTGTGTGCTTGCCCTTGCTGTTCTGTCCTGCTCTGACTGACCTCTGCTGATTCCCTCCTTGTCTCTTTTCCTAGCTCCTTTCGTTTTTTTGTCCTCTCCCTCAGCTGCTGTCGTTCTGATTTTGTTCTGTCTCTGTCTTGGAACACCCTCTTGTACTCTTCCGAGTATTTCAATCGTGGTTTCTCTTGGAGGATCCTGTTCCGCACTGTTTCCGTCCTGAGAATCAGCTTGATTGGTCGGTTTCTCCCCTTCGAGTACCCCCCTATTCTCTGAAAATTTACAATCTCGTCCATCTCTTCACCTATTTCCGTGATGATTTTCTCAATCTCCTTTCCTTCTTCCTGCTTCCTTTCAGTGTGTGTCCTTTCCTCTCTCTCCTGAAGCCCATGGATAAACACTGATTTTGCTCTTTCTTCCTCCCATTGCCTCACCCTCTGTGACTCTGGATCCTGCCTGTATGTGGTCAGTTTCTCCCTTGATTTTTCCAGTGGCTCTTGATAGCCTTGTTGTGCCTCAGCATTCGACCTATCACCCTCTCCATCTGCAACCAGCTGATCTTCCCTTTCACTCCTTGGTCCTCCTTGACAGATTGATGTGACCTTAGCATAATTCATAATTCCTTCCTTCCTGTTCAGCCTCGCAGCTTCATATGCTGTGTCTTCTCTGGTCACTGCCCCTGTAACTCGCTCCAGCCTATTTATCTCAACTTCTAGGACCCTTATCTTGGCTACTGCAGTTTCGACTTGTGCCTCCCAATTCTTTGTTTCCTGCTCCAACCTCCTTTCCAATTTCACAGAGAGCTCTTTCTCCATTTTTTCAGAAAGCTCCCCTAATTTTCTCTCCCACTCTTGTTCCATCCTTTTCCACTGCTCCTCCATCCACTCCTCCCTACCCGAACCATTCTCATCTGATCCTTGGTTCCTGCGAGTCCCCACCATTTTTTTTTTTTTTTTTTTTTTTTTTTTTTTTTTTGTTTTTTTTTTTTTTTTTTTTTTAAGTGTAGGAGAGGGGAGAGTTAGCAGGGAAAATGGGGACGAGAGAGAGCAAGAGAGAGAGAGAGCAAGAGAGAGAGAGAGCAAGAGAGAGAGAGCAAGAGAGGGAGAGAGCAAGAGAGAGATCGAGAGAGAGAGAGAGCAAGAGAGAGAGCAAGAGAGAGAGAGCAAGAGAGAGAGAGAGCAAGAGAGAGAGCAAGAGAGAGAGCAAGAGAGAGAGAGAGAGCAAGAGAGAGAGAGAGAGAGAGAGAGAGAGAGAGAGAGAGAGAGAGAGAGAGAGAGAGAGAGAGAGAGAGAGAGCAAGAGAGAGAGAGAGCAAGAGAGAGAGCAAGAGAGAGAGAGCAAGAGAGAGAGCAAGAGAGAGAGAGAGAGCAAGAGAGAGAGAAAGCAAGAGAGAGAGAGAGCAAGAGAGAGAGAGAGCAAGAGAGAGAGCGAGAGCAAGAGAGCGAGAGAGAGCAAGAGAGAGAGCAAGAGAGAGAGCAAGAGAGAGAGAGAGCAAGAGAGAGGGCAAGAGAGAGAGAGAGCAAGAGAGAGCAAGAGAGAGAGAGCAAGAGAGAGAGAGAGCAAGAGAGAGAGAGCAAGAGAGAGAGCAAGAGAGAGAGAGAGAGCAAGAGAGCAAGAGAGAGAGAGAGAGAGAGAGAGAGAGAGAGAGAGAGAGAGAGAGAGAGAGAGAGAGCAAGAGAGAGAGAGAGCTAGAGAGAGAGCAAGAGAGAGAGAGAGCGAGAGAGAGAGAGAGCAAGAGAGAGAGCAAGAGAGAGAGAGAGAGAGCAAGAGAGAGAGAGAGCAAGAGAGAGAGAGAGCAAGAGAGAGAGAGAGCAAGAGAGAGAGCGAGAGCAAGAGAGCGAGAGAGAGCAAGAGAGAGAGAGCAAGAGAGAGAGCAAGAGGGAGAGCAAGAGAGAGAGAGAGCAAGAGAGAGAGCGAGGGAGAGAGAGCGAGAGAGAGAGAGAGCAAGAGAGAGAGAGAGCAAGATAGAGAGAGAGCAAGATAGAGAGAGAGCAAGAGAGAGAGAGAGCAAGAGAGAGCAAGAGAGAGAGAGAGCAAGAGAGATGAGAGCAAGAGAGAGAGAGAGCAAGAGAGAGAGAGAGCAAGAGAGAGAGAGAGCAAGAGAGAGAGAGAGCAAGAGAGAGAGCAAGAGAGAGAGATGGGCAGAGGAGAAAGGTTCAGATGGTCAGTTCACAGGACGGTGTGAAATCCTGTGTATGTGTGTGTGTGTGTGTGTGTGTGTGTGTGTGTGTGTGTGTGTGTGTGTGTGTGTGTGTGTGTGTTTATCCCTTTCTATTGTATTGAGCCTTTGTCATGGGTCAGACGTTATGTAATACTTTATATATGTATGATTCGATTCTTTTTAAAGTTTATAATTATGGTCTGTACCCTGATACCGGTTTGGTGTTAATGCAAGTTCTTGATGTTAAGTTTTAGTCTGTATGGTATACAGACATATCTAGACAGTTTAGTGACGTAGTCCATTTGTGTCAGAGATTATGTATATGGGTTTATTGTAACAGTATAGCGCTTCAGTTATTGTGTTCTAAGCTGTATTATTTTTCTGTATATTCGTATGTTGGTATATGTAAAGCTGTATTGTTAGGGATAAGTATGTAGATGTTCTAGTAAGATTATGATGTTAGGTTTTGGTTTTTGATTAATGTGAAGGATGGGATTTAACTGATATAACTTCTTTGTATATTTTATGTTCTAGTGTATTGAACCTTTGTCAGATGTCATGTTATATGTACAGTTTATATATATACAAGGTTTTGCACTAATGAATGTGTATATATGTCAATTCACGACCCTATGACTGTATTTTTTTTTTAGCTATGTTCTTGCCGTAAGTTCTTGTTGTATGTTTGGCAGCAATATCTTGCCAGCATGTAGGTGCAGTCTGTTTGTCAGTTAATTTGATTGAGATCCATACTGTTGCTTTATTTTTATGTTAAACTGTATTGGTTTTAAATAAAATATAAAAAAAAAGTCTGTGTGTGTGTGTATGTGTGTGTGTGTGTGTGTGTGTGTGTGTGTGTGTGTGTGTGTGTGTATGTGTGTGTGTGTGTGTGTGTGTGTGTGTGTGTGTGTGTGTGTGTGTGTGTGTGTGTGTGTGTGTGTGTGTGTGCGTGCGTGTGTTTACTCATCTAATTCTACTCAACTATTTATGGTTGCAGGGGTCAAATCACAACTTCTGGTTACGCCTCTTCGGTGGTCGCTACTAGATCCACGCTCTCCCTACCGCATGAGTTTTATCATACCTCTTCTTAAAGTTATGTATGGATCCTTCCTCCACTACATCACTCACCAGTTTGTTCCATTTCCTGACAACTCTATGAATGAGGAAATACTTCCTAACATTCCTGTGACTCATCTGAGTTTTCAACAATTATAACCCCTGGTTTCTATGTCCCATCCCCGGAACATCCTGTCTCTGTCCACCTTGTCAATTCCTCGCAGTATTTTGCATGTCGTTATCATGTCTCCCCTAATCCTCCTGTCCTCCAGGCCAGTTTCCCGTAACCTGTGTGTGTGTGCTCTCACCTAATTGTACTCACCTGATTGTGGTTGCAGGGCTCGAGTCATAGCTCCTGGCTCCGTCTCTTCACTGGTCACTACTAGGTCACTCTCTTCCTGCTCCATGACTCTAATCATACCTCTTCTTAAAACTATGTATGGATGCTGCGTCCACTACATTATTTTCCAGACTATACCACTTCCTGACAACTCTGTAACTGAAGAAGTACTTCCTAACATCCCTGTGACTCACTCGACTCTTTAACTTCCAATTGTGACCCTTGATGCTGTGTCCCATCTCTGGAACATACTGTCTCAGTCTACCTTGTCGATTCCTCTCGGTATTTTATAAGTTGTTGCCATATCGCCTCTATCTCTTCTATCCTCCAGTCTCATCAGGTCTACTTCCCTTAACCTCTCTTCGTAGCACATGACCCTTAGCTCCAGGACTAGTCTCGTTGAACCAGGTGTGGGTAACAAATTGGTGGTGTATACAGTACAGAGTTTTGAAAGATTTATTAGTGAGATATGGGAATGCTATTCTTAGGTTTGCTAGGCGCCCATATGCTGCAGCAGTTATTTGGTTGCTGTATACCTCAGGAGATGTGCTCGTTATTATACTCACCCCAAGATCTTTTTCATTGAGTGAGGTTTGTAGTCTTTGGCCCCATAGACTGTACTCTGTCTGCGGTCAACTTTGCCCTTCCCCAATCTTCATGACTTTGCACTTGGTGGGGTTGAACTCCAGGAGCCAGTTTCTGGACCAGGTCTGCAGCCTGTCCAGATCCCTTTGTAGTCCTGCCTGGTCCTCCTCTGATTGAATTCTCCTCATTAACTTCACATCGTCTGCAAACAGGGACACTTCTGACTCTATTCCTCTCATCATGTCATTCAAATATACCAGAAACAGCACCGTTCCTAGCACTGACCCCTGTGGAACCCCACTCGTTACAGGCGCCTACTTTGACACTTTGTCACGTTCCACGACTCGCTGATGCCTTCCCGTCAGGTATTCTCTGACCCACTGCTGTGCCTATCGTATAATACCTGCCTGGTCCTCCATCTTTCGCATTAATCTCTTGTGTGTCACTGTGTCAAAAGCTTTCTTACAGTCCAAGAAAGCGAAATATACCCAGCCCTCTCTTTCTCCCTCTAGTCTTACTGCTGTCACCTTGTCATGGTACTCCAATAGGTTTGTGACAAAGAATTTCCCGTTCCTAAATCCGTGCTAGATATCGTTGATAAGCTCATTGCTTTCTAGGTGCTCCACCACTCTTCTGCTGATAATCTTCTCCATGACTTTGCATGTCAGTGACACTGGTCTGTAGTTTAATGCTGCGTATCTGTCTCCTATTTTAAAAATTGGGACTACATTTGCTGTTTTTCATACCTGAGGTAGTCGCCCACTTTCGATAGATGTGTTGAAGATTGTTGTTAGTGGTACACAGAGTGCATCGTGTGTGTGAGTGTGTGTGTATTCACCTATTTGTGGTTGCAGGGGTCGAGTACTAGCTCCTGGCCCCGCCTCTTCACTGGTTGCTACTGGGTCCTCTCTCTCCCTGCTCCATGAGCTTTATCAAACCTCGCCTTAAAACTATGTATGGTTCCCGCCACCACTACGTCACTTTCTAGGCTATTCCACTGCCTGACAACTCTGTGAATGAAGAAATACTTCCTAACATCCCTTTGACTCATTTGAGTCTTCAACTTCCAATTGTGACCCCTTGTTTCTGTGTCCCCTCCCTGGAACATCCTGTCTTTGTCCACCTTGTCTATTCTGCGCAGTATTTTATATGTCGTTATCATGTCTCCCCTGACCCTCCTATCCTCCAGTGTCGTCAGGCCGATTTCCCTTAACCTTTCTTCATAGGACATTCCCCTTAGCTCTAGAACTAAACTTGTCGCAAACCTTTGCACTTTCTCTGATTTCTTGACGTGCTTGATCAAGTGCAGGTTATAAACAGGTGCTGCATACTCCAGTATGAGCCTGACGTGCACAGTGTACAGTGTCTTGAACGATTCGTTACTAAGGTATCGGAACGCTGTTCTGTGTGTGTGTGTGTGTGTGTGTGTGTGTGTGTGTGTGTGTGTGTGTGTGTGTGTGTGTATGTGTGTGTATGTGTGTGTGTGTGTGTGTGTGTGTGTGTGTGTGTGTGTGTACTCACCTAGTTGTACTCACCTAGTTGAGGTTGCGGGGGTCGAGTCCGAGCTCCTGGCCCCGCCTCTTCACTGATCGCTACTAGGTCACTCTCCCCGAGCCGTGAGCTTTATCATACCTCTGCTTAAAGCTATGTATGGATCCTGCCTCCACTACATCGCTTCCCAAACTATTCCACTTACTGACTACTCTGTGGCTGAAGAAATACTTCCTAACATCCCTGTGATTCATCTGTGTCTTTAGCTTCCAACTGTGTCCCCTTGTTACTGTGTCCAATCTCTGGAACATCCTGTCTTTGTCCACCTTGTCAATTCCCCTCAGTATTTTGTATGTCGTTATCATGTCCCCCCTATCTCTCCTGTCCTCCAGTGTCGTCAGGTTGATTTCCCTTAACCTCTCCTCGTAGGACATACCTCTTAGCTCTGGGACTAGTCTTGTTGCAAACCTTTGCACTTTCTCTAGTTTCTTTACGTGCTTGGCTAGGTGTGGGTTCCAAACTGGTGCCGCATACTCCAATATGGGCCTAACGTATACGGTGTACAAGGTCCTGAACGATTCCTTATTAAGATGTCGGAATGCTGTTCTGAGGTTTGCTAGGCGCCCATATGCTGCAGCAGTTATTTGGTTGATGTGCACTTCAGGAGATGTGCCTGGTGTTATACTCACCCCAAGATCTTTTTCCTTGAGTGAGGTTTGTAGTCTCTGACCCCCTAGACTGTACTCCGTCTGCGGCCTTCTTTGCCCTTCCCCAATCTTCATGACTTTGCACTTGGTGGGATTGAACTCCAGGAGCCAATTGCTGGACCAGGTCTGCAGCCTGTCCAGATCCCTGTGTGTGTGTGTGTGTGTGTGTGTGTGTGTGTGTGTGTGTATTTGTGTGTATGTGTGTGTGTGTGTGTGTGTGTGTGTGTGTGTGTGTGTCTGAGAGAGTGAGTGTGTGTACTCACCTATTTGTGGTTGCAGGGGTCGAGTCTTAGCTCCTGGTCCTGCCTCTTCACCGGTTGCTACTGGGTCCTCTCTCTCCCCGCTCCATGAGCTTTACCAAACCTCGTCTTAAAACTATGTATGGTTCCTGCTTCCACTACATCACTTTCTAGGCTATTCCACTGCTTGACAACTCTATGACTGAAGAAATACTTCCTAATATCTCTCTGACTCATCTCTGTCTTCAACTTCCAATTGTGACCTCTTGTTTCTGTGTCCCCTCTCTGGAACATCCTGTCTTTGTCCACCTTGTCTATTCCAAGCAGTATTTAATATGTCGTTATCATATCTCCCCTGACCCTCCTGTCCTCTAGTGTCGTCCAAGGGGCCTCTCATAAGTGATGTTCTCAATGTCTGAACTGCTCAGGGTGAACACAAGATCCAGTCTTACTGGCTCATCCTCCCCTCTCTCTCTGGTAGTGTCCCTGACATGTTAATGCATGAGGTTTTCAAGTACCACATCCATCATCTTGGCTCTCCATGTTTCGGGACCCCCATGTGGCTCCAGGTTTTCCCAGTCGATCTCCCTGTGGTTGAAATCGCCCATTACCAGTAACTTTGTTCTGCTCGAGTGAGCTCTTCTTGCCACCTCAGCCAGTGTGTCCACCATCACTCTGTTGTTTTCTTCGTACTCCTCTCTTGGCCTCCTGCAGTTCTGTGGTGGGTTATACATCACTCCAATGACTACTTTATGTTCTCCAGACTGAATTGTACTTACTATGTAGTCTCTTTCTCCAATCACGTCCATGCCTTCCATTTTTTCAAATCCCCATCTGTTTTTTTATGAGCAGTGCAACTCCTCCTCCCCCTCTACTCTTTCTATCTTTTCTCAGGATCTGATATCCCGGTGGGAAGATTGAATCTATTATTGTCTCAGCGAGTTTTGTTTCTGTGACTGCTATGATGTCTGGGGATTTCTCACTGATTCTTTCATGCCACTCCTCATGTTTATTCGTTATTCTGTCCGCATTTGTGTACCAAAATTTCAGCTTCTTTTCTATCACTGTGGTCCTGCAAGAATATTGGGGTTGGGGTAGCGGGAGCCTTGGTGGGGGCCTATGGGGGGCTGTGGTGTAGGTGGGGTTTGTGATAATGGGAGTGGGGTCAGAATGCCCATAAGGGACAGCTGTTGGGGTGAGGTTTGTGATGTGGGTGTTGCTGGAAGAGGGAACAGTGAGTGGGTTGTGGTTTGGGTTGCTCAGTTGCGTTGGGATTGTCGCAGTTGGAGTCTTTCGGTGGGAGATTCTGCGGGGTGTGTTTGCCCTTCCTCCTATGCCTGGGTCCTGCTCATCTTCATCATTGCCTCTCGTTCCTCCTTGCGTCTCTGTACCCTCTCTTTCAGTGTATTCCTTTCTTCTTGTGTTCTGTCGCGATCGAGGTATACTCTCTGGTACCCCTGTTTGTCCCTCAGTCGTGCTTTCTCTTGCAGATTCCTGGTTCGAACTGATTCTTCCTTGAAAATTACTTTCACAGGCCATATCCTTCCACTCGCGAACCACCCAATTCTCCGAAAATTTGTCACCTGGGTCATATCGCCCTCACCTATTGTTTTCATAATGCCTTCAATCATTTTTTCCTCCTCCTGTTTTATTTCTTTGAAGTTGTCCCCCTTGGCTTCTTGGAGCCCGTAGATAAAAACTGACCTCTCCCTTTCCTCCTCCCACTGAGTCTCCATTTGCATCTTCTGAGGTGTTTTATTTCCTTCCATTGAAATGTTCTTGCCTTCAGACCCTGTCCTATCTGAAATTTCTATTCTCAGGGAACTGTCTTTCATGATCAGCTGTTCCTTGCTACTGTAGTTGGCTGTTAGAGTCTCTGCATATAAGATACCTTCATTGTCTTCAGACCTGTCATTTGATCTTAGTATGCTCCTCGTCTTTTCCCTGGCCCCACATGGGTCTGATAGGGCCTTCGCGTATGGCATATCTCCTTTGTTTCTTACCATCCCCTTGTCTGTGCCTGACATAGAATTTCCTGTTGTTGCATCTGAATTGTCATTTGTTGTGGAGAAACTTTCTCCAGGAGGGGGGTATCAGCCCCTTTCAGCCCCTTTCAGCCCTTTCAGCCCTGAGGGGACCAGCCCTCTCAGAAGGGGCAAGCGTCTTGTTTACTGCTACAGTGAGTAATTGACCCCAGATGCAGTACCAGTATGTGATGTGGCTCAACGCTCCGTGCGGTCCTGTGTTGCAAAGTGTAGCTTAATAAAAGACAGTTCATCTCTTACCTTAGCAGGACAATTAAGGAAAATCATGCTCCCACTTTATTAACATAGTAAAGATAGTGGAAATTGTTGTCTATGCTTAAGACAGCAAGAATCAAACATTCTGCTTTGCTTCATCGAGGAAGTGGCAAGGAAGCAAAAGTACTAGGTCAGCTTTTCCTTTGTGCTAGGGGAGTAAAGGCGTGGGGCGCTGTGGTGTCTTCAGATTACTTTTGACTCTACTGAGAGTGACACTGACGCCAGGATAACCAACAAAGAACGATCTGTGCATTAGTGTGAACAAAGTGTCTCATAAAACACAATAAACACTTAAGAGAAGTGTGATCAGCTTCTTTAGTGATAAGATTGTGAATAATAAAGACAAATCTTGTGGAACATAGTGTACCAGTGTGCGTATTCCTAGACTATGGAAGACGTGGACATCCAAGGACACTTCAGCTTCTATCAAGTCACCGATACCTGTCGAAGGTGTGAAGAACACCATAGCTCATGCTACAAGAGCAAGGTAGGTTACGAATTTCTTGTAGTACGGGGGACTGCACAGTTCTTGAGTCGCAAGGAGTTGTAATCAACCTATAGTCAGCAGTAAGGTGCAGACTTTTGAGTCCAAACAAGTATGTAATTTGTCAGCAATCAGTGAATGAAATATGCTGACATAACACCCCCTAGGGGTAATTTATAATCTTACAAATTATAAATCTTTACAGCCCGTTGAGAGATGACTTCGAAAGCTTGTCAAGACCTCATCTGCAGGGGCGGCTGTGCAGGCGATGAGCTGTCTTTCTAAGTTAAGTACAAACTCTTTAAACTTAGCTGGTAATGCCATTTCTCAACATTTGTCTCTCTAATCTGTTTTAGGTTTTTCAGTTTCTCTTCTAAGCACTGTATCCTTGTTTCTGCTGCTAAAACTTGTAGCTCCCACTTACTGCACTATTCAGCTATCTGCTCCTCCATTATCTTGCCAAGCTCTTCTATCTTCCTTCCCCACTCTTCCTCTCTTTTTTGGAGCTCTAACTCCCAATCTTTCCTCCCTGGTTCATCCACTAGATCTCTGGTTTTCCGCCCTCTAAGGCCACCCATTTTTTTTTCCCCACAGAAAGACGCTTATGTATTTTACCACAGAGAGAAGTTTATGTGTTTTCATGGTGTGTGTGGGGGAGGGGCAAGGCTAGAGGAGAGAGAGAGAGAAAATAAGAGGGGGAAGGCTAGAGGAGGGAAAGAGAAAGTAAGAGGGGGAGAGTTAAAGGGTAGAAAGAGGGAGAGAGAGGAGGGAGGATGGGGGTGAGGGATAAGACTAGGGGGGAGAGAGAGAAACGAGAAGGGGGAGAGAAAGGGTAGAGAGAGGGAGAGAAAAAGAGAGAGAGAGATAAAGAGAGAGGGAGAGAGAAGGGTGTGGGAAAAGGTTATGAGAGAGAGAAATGCGAGGGAGGGGGAGAGAGAAAGATAGAAAGAGTGTAAATGGCCCTCTCTATGGAAAGAGGCAAATGTAGTCCCTGTTCACAAAAAGAAGAGCAGAGCAGAAATCAGCAACTACAGATCAGTGTCACTCCTGTCAATCACTGGTAAGATCCTTGAGACAATAGTGAGTGGTAGTTTTTTGACTACCACTCACTGCTTTGTGATCGTCAATATGGCTTCAGGAAAGATTACTCTGCTGCTGATCTGTTGTTAAACCTCTCCACTAAGTGGCACCAGTCACTGGATGAATCCAAAGTCAGCTGTGTAGTAGCACTTGACATTGCTGGCGCTTTTGACCGGGTGTGGCACCAGGGCCTCTTAGCAAAACTTCAAGCACTGGGAATTGCAGGCTCTATGCTATGTCTCCTCAGTGATTACCTTCATGGTAGATCTCTAAGTGTAGTTCTCAATGGAACGGAATCAGCAAGACATCCTATTGGGGCACGTGTTCCACAAGGAAGCATGCTGGGTCCATTGTTATGGAATGTCTACTTCAACGACCTTCTTCATCTCATCCCAGAATCACATGCATATGCAGACGACTGTACACTGACATTCACTTATCCAAGAGAAGAAATGCCAGCTGCTCTAAGCTACATCAATCACCAGCTGAGAGCTATATTAGCTTGGGGAAATAGATGGCAAGTAACATTTGCACCTGAGAAAACGCAAATGATGATCGTCTCTAGGCACCATGATGGTAATGCTGGTGCAGTAGTAAGGATGAATGGGAGGGTGTTGGCACCTGGAGAAGAAGTTGATATCCTTGGGGTGAAATTTGACTCCAAACTAACCATGAAGAACCATGTTGTAAATCTTGCAAACAAGGCAGCCAGGAAGCTTACAGCACTTCGCCGTATCTCGCATCTGCTTGACAGTAGGGGTTGCAAGATCCTGTACGAGGCGCAAGTACGCTCACACCTTGAGTATGCTCCACTTTCTTGGTTTGCCTGCCCCCCCCCTCTCATCTGCGACTGCTTGACAGAGTAGAGAACAGAGCAAGACGTCTCATCTCTCGCCTGGACCCATCCTGGATAGATCTGTCATTTCAGCAGAGCCTTCAACATAGGAGGGATGTGGGTGGCCTTACTGTTATGTACAAGGCCAATATTGTCAAAATACCACACTTGGATCCACTTCGAGGACAGCATGAAACAAGCTTTTATGCCACAAGACGGGCAGAAAGCAGCAACTTCACTCTGGCTGTACCCTTCTCCAGAACATCACTCCATCTGAGATCATACATACCCAGGATGACTCGAGTATGGAACACATTCGTACAGCATAATGATGTCAACGAGATAAAGTCAGTTGATCAAATGAAAATGCTGGCCCACAGATGGCTCCAACTTCATCCTGTTCCCTACTTGTATGTCTCTTAACAATAAAAATGCTTTCAAATGAGCTGATGTAGGTAACAGCTCTTAGCTTGCCAATAAAGTTAGGAATCCTTAACCTGTAAATAGCTTGTCAATAAAGCTAGGGATCCTTAACCTTGTCAAACCCTGTGTAAAAAAAAAAAAAAAAAAAAAAAGAGGGAGGGGAGAGAAAGCTAAAGAGGAGGGTGAGAGAGAGAGGGGGAGAGGTGGAGGAACGCGGTCAAATTCCAAGGATCAGCTGTGTGAATGAGTGGGTGTGTGTGTACTCACCTAGTTGTGGTTTCAGGGGTCGAGACTCAGCTCCTGGCCCCGAGTGTGTGTGTGTGTGTGTGTGTGTGTGTGTGTGAGTGAGTGTGTGTGTGTGTGTGTGTGTGTGTGTGTGTGTGTGTGTGTGTGTGTGTGTGTGTGTGTGTGTGTGTTTGTTTGCGTGCATGCGTGCGTGTGTGTGTGTGTGTATGTGTGTGTGTATGTGTACTCACCTAGTTGTAATCACCTAGTTGAGGTTGCAGGGGTCGATTCCAAGCTTCTGGCCCCGCTCTTCACTGGTCGCTACTCTGTCACTCTCCCTGAACCGTGAGCTTTATCATACCTCTGCTTAAGGCAGTGTGTGTGTGTGTCTGTGTGTATGTGTACATGTATATGTACTCACCTAGTTGTACTCACCTAGTTAAGGTTGCAAGGGTTGAGTCCTAGCTCCTGGCCCCGCCTCTTCACTGGTCGCTACTAGGTCACTCTCCCTGAACCGTGAGCTGTTTCATTCCTCTGCTTAAAGCTATGTATGGATCCTGCCTCCACTACATCGCTTCCAAAACTATTCCACTTCCTGACTACTCTGTGGCTGAAGAAATACTTCCTAACATCCCTGTGATTCATCTGTGTCTTCAGCTTCCAACTGTGTCCCCTTGTTGCTGTGTGCCATCTCTGGAACATCCTTTCTTTGTCCATCTTGTCATTCCTCTCAGTATTTTGCATGTCGTTTCATGTTCCCCCTATCTCTCCCATCCTCCAGTGTCGTCAAGTCGATTTCCCTTAACCTCTCCTCGTAGGACATACCCCTTAGCTCTGGGACTAGTCTTGTTGCAAACCTTGGCACTTTCTCTAGTTTCTTTACGTGCTTGGTTAGGTTTGGGTTTCAAACTGGTGCTGCATACTCCAATATGGGCCTAACATACACGGTGTACAGGGTCCTGAACGATTCCTTATTAAGATGTCGGAATGCTGTTCTGATGTTTGCTAGGTGCCCATATGCTGCAGCAGTTATTTGGTTGATGTGTGCCTCAGATGTGCTTGGTATTATACTTACCACAAGATCTTTTTTCTTGAGTGAGGTTTGTAGGCTCTGGCCCCCTAGACTGTACTCCGTCTGCGGTCTTCTTTGCCCTTCCCCAAACTTCATGAC
>NC_091303.1:43135732-43180732 GCF_038502225.1 Cherax quadricarinatus | reverse complement strand
GAGGAAGACATCATCCAGGAACTCTGGCTGGAGGAAGACATCATCCAGGAACTCTGGCTGGAGGAAGACATCATCCAGGAACTGTGCCTGCAGGCTGTGCGACACGTCAGTTTTCATCGTCAAGAGACATCATCGTTCCTTTGAGAGGTGTGGTCTGGCAGGGTCCTCGACTGGAACTGTGTGGCAGGGCAGTCGAGGCAGGGTATCTCGTGCTGCTGCGCGACCTGGTGGTGCTGGCGAGCCGGGCATTATGGAGGCGACGGCGACAAGTGAGCCATAAATAAGGACGACTCAGGCGAGTCGTCCTTATCATTGCTAGAGAACGTTACTGCAAGCAGGAGTCATAGGCAAGACGACTCACGTGGTGTGACGTCAGCGGGGGGAATCAGCGAGCATAATTCTTTCTGTATATAGTGTGTTGGGTCGACTCGCTCATCTGGTTCTAGGGTAGGGTAGGTGCCTGAGCCCGAGCCTTTAGCTCATAAGACTGTCATTCCCATTTGTCCCCTTGGGGCGGGGATGGCAGACCAGAGAGGCCTAGCTTGTGACTAGGCCTGGGGACAGTTGGTCCCAAAGATGAGGAGGTACTAAGTCTCCCATGGGAGACTTAGGTCTCAGACACTCCCTAAAGAGGGGGCCAAGGCCGGGCCACCACTTGGAAAAGGCCCGGGCCGGGAGAATACCGGCAAATCTTTAATAATAATAATAATCGCTCATCTGACGCCAAGACTGATTGTAGAATGTCAGCAGACAAGTGGATACCCCAGGGTGTGACCTGTGACACTAAGGAATATATTACATTGGTCTAGGGACAGATCACATTGTTGAACATATACAAAAGTCTTATACACCCGCAAGTTAATATGGGGTATTTTTATAGCGTAGTTTGCATGATCAAAATGAAGCTTTTATGTGTAAAAATGGAAACTAAGACACTTAAGAACATATGTGGTTATGAGAAAATTGTGTAACATATCACTAAGAGGACATACATATGACCTACGGTACTCGGTCGAACACGTGTTTAGCTGAGTGAGCAACACTTCCACATTTTTTCTTCAATTTACAAGAGATTACACTTTAAATTGCTCACCATAAAACAGCAAGGTAAGGCTGGTAAACATAAAACAGACAATTGTGTGTGGTTGAACACGAGGTCAGCTGAGAACTTGCGTGTGGGAGCGGTGATGGTGTGGTGGTGTAACGTCGTGGTTTGGCGTCATTGCGTGACGTCATGATGATACACAACAGCAAGCTGACACCGGAAGTTAGCTAGACAGAGCGTAAGGAAATGAGGATGCTGAGAATGTGTGTGGGCATTTGTGTATACGTGGCCGGGAGCGAGCGCTAAGGAGCGAGTGGGCTACTGAGGCAGCCTGCCTGGGAGGGTTCGGCTGCTCCACTGACAGAATACATGGAGCAGTAATGCACAAAAAAACGCACTAAAACCTCACCTCAGGCTACAGTAGCTTTATAGTACTATTATAAAGCGTCTGGTGACTCATAGACGGGTGTAGGATGATATACATGCATGACAAGGTATGTCAAGGCCTTAGTGGCTGAGAGGACCATTGAAATTTCTCGAAGGAATTAGGTGTATTTAATTATCCTGGATGTACCTGCATCTCAGTGATGTGGTTTGGATATGTGACATCAGTATAACCTGCTGGTAATCGGATGCTGCTTGCATGGGGTAATGAAGTTAGGAATGTGCCACAGTACCGGTATCGGCTGAAATTGGCACACGGTATCAGTATCGGTTTAAAACCGGCCGATGCTAACAGATTCTTACAAAATATAAATATTATACGTTGGCTTTAAGATATCAAAATCAACACTGTATTACGATTGTGAAGGTTCCTCACATTCATGCACACACACTCACTAGGTGAGTACACGCATACATACACACAGCAGGAGTTGCACTGTTCATCAGAAACGAGTGGAATTTTTAGATGATGGGAGGTATGGACAGAGGTGAAGCATATGACCACATAGTAGGAACACTTCAGAAGAGGGGTCCTAAGGTAGTGATAGAAGTGATATACAACCTGTCACCGAAAAGCAAGAGACCAAGAAAAGAGTCTAATGAGAGCAACGGAGCAATGGTGGACACGAGCCAAGGTGGCCAGAAGGGCTGATATGAACAGGGCACAAAGTTATTCATTAAGGGGGATTTCAATGACAAGGAGATTGACTGGGAAAACCTGGAGCCACATGGGGAACCAGAGACGTGGAGGGATAAGATGATGGAGGTATTACTGGAAAACTCCATACAAGGCTGTACCTCATATTCACCTTGAGCAGTTCTGACATAGGAGATATTACAAAGGAAAGGCCCGTTGGTGCTAGTGATCACGTGCTCCTGAGTTTTGAATACCTTGTAGAGTTAACAGTGGAGAGTGAAACAGTAGGAGAAGGTGAGGAGAAGCCAAACTTCAAAAGAAGTGACTTCACAGGCATGAGGCAATTCCTGTATGAGGTGCATGGGGAAGAGAACTAGAAGGAAAGACAGTAAATGAAATAATGGAACATGTGGCCACAAAGTGAAAGGAAACAGAGGTGAAGTTAGTACCCAGGAGCAATAGAAACAATGGGAAGACCAAAATCCATAATTTTTTCCCAGAAGTGTAGAGAAATCAAAGCTAAGTGTGCTAAAGCATGACGGAAGGCAAAGCATGACGGAGGCAAAGAACTGAGTAAAATAAGTTGAGCTGAAGAGCGAGAAACTAATATGTATGGATAAGGAAGGAGTCCGAGCGGCAATACGAGAATGGCATAGCATCGAACGCCATATCTGACCCAGAGTTATTATGCAGCAATATCAGGAGGAAAACAGTCAAGGACCAGGTAATCAGGCTGAGGAAGGAGAGGAGATCACAAGGAATGACCAAGAAGTATGGGAAGAACTCAGCAAAAGAGATTTAGGGAAGCATTCTCAGAGGAGACAGAAAGGTTCCAACAAACCTAGGCAGTAGACTACAATAGCAAGTAACAGACAGTGCGCACAACTAAGGAAGTACAGAAACTGCTGTCTGAACTAGATGGACACGGGGAATATCAAAGAGTGATCTGTGCCTTGTGTTATGGTCATGTGTTCTGTTGAGGTTGGTAAGGAGAAGTTTGAGGGGAGGGTTTATATCTGAGTTGAGTGTTCTATGTGTGTATGTAGTAGGCACAATAATAAGTATGGATGTTTTGTACGGTGAGTAAGTTTAAAGTTTTGAACATTGGTGGAGCATGCTGCCTGGAATGGGAATTTGTTATCATCATTCTGACTGCAGCCTTTTGTTGGGTAATTAATGGTCTGAGATGATTTATTGCTGTTGAGCCCCATACACAGATTCCATAGGTGAGATAGGGGTAAATGAGTGAGTGATATAGGGCCAGGAGAGCTGATTGTGGGACATAGTACCGTATCTTCGATAGTATGCCTACGGTCTTGGAGATTTTCTTGGAAATTTGTTGTACATGTGTTGAGTAGACTTCAGGTGTACATGTTTATAGAGGGGCCACAGATTTATCAGATCACTTTCTAGTTGTAGCTACACTGAGAGTAAAAGGTAGATGGGATACAAGGAGAATAGAAGCATCAGGGAAGAGAGAGGTGAAGGTTTATAAACTAAAAGAGGAGGCAGTTAGGGTAAGATATAAACAGCTATTGGAGGATAGATGGGGTAATGAGAGCATAGGCAATGGGGTCGAAGAGGTATGGGGTAGGTTTAAAAATGTAGTGTTAGTGTGTTCAGCAGAAGTTTGTGGTTACAGGAAAGTGGGTGCAGGAGGGAAGAGGAGCGATTGGTGGAATGATGATGTAAAGAGAGTAGTAAGGGAGAAAAAGATAGCATATGAGAAGTTTTTACAAAGTAGAAGTGATGCAAGGAGGGAAGAGTATATGGAGAAAAAGAGAGAAGTTAAGAGAGTGGTGAAGCAATGTAAAAAGAGAGCAAATGAGAGAGTGGGTGAAATGTTATCAACAAATTTTGTTGAAAATAAGAAAAAGTTTTGGAGTGAGATTAACAAGTTAAGAAAGCCTAGAGAACAAATGGATTTGTCAGTTAAAAATAGGAGAGGAGAGTTATTAAATGGAGAGTCAGAGGTATTGGGAAGATGGAGGGAATATTTTGAGGAATTGTTAAATGTTGATGAAGATAGGGAAGCTGTGATTTCGTGTATAGGGCAAGGAGGAATAACATCTTGTAGGAGTGAGGAAGAGCCAGTTGTGAGTGTGGGGGAAGTTCGTGAGGCAGTAGGTAAAATGAAAGGGGGTAAGGCAGCTGGGATTGATGGGATAAAGATAGAAATGTTAAAAGCAGGTGGGGATATAGTTTTGGAGTGGTTGGTGCAATTATTTAATAAATGTATGGAAGAGGGTAAGGTACCTAGAGATTGGCAGAGAGCATGCATAGTTCCTTTGTATAAAGGAAAAGGGGACAAAAGAGAGTGCAAAAATTATAGGGGGATAAGTCTGTTGAGTATACCTGGTAAAGTGTATGGTAGAGTTATTATTGAAAAAATTAAGAGTTAGACGGAGAATAGGATAGCAGATGAACAAGGAGGCTTTAGGAAAGGTAGGGGGTGTGTGGACCAGGTGTTTACATTGAAACATATAAGTGAACAGTATTTAGATAAGGCTAAAGAGGTCTTTGTGGCATTTATGGATTTGGAAAAGGCGTATGACAGGGTGGATAGGGGGGCAATGTGGCAGATGTTGCAGGTGTATGGTGTAGGAGGTAGGTTACTGAAAGCAGTGAAGAGTTTTTATGAGGATAGTGAGGCTCAAGTTAGAGTATGTAGGAAAGAGGGAAATTATTTCCCAGTAAAAGTAGGCCTTAGACAAGGATGTGTGATGTCACCGTGGTTGTTTAATATATTTATAGATGAGGTTGTAAGAGAAGTAAATGCGAGGGTCTTGGCAAGAGGTGTGGAGTTAAAAGATAAAGAATCACACATAAAATGGGAGTTGTCACAGTTGCTCTTTGCTGATGACACTGTGCTCTTGGGAGATTCTGAAGAGAAGTTGCAGAGATTGGTGGATGAATTTGGTAGGGTGTGCAAAAGAAGAAAATTAAAAGTGAATACAAGAAAGAGTAAGGTTATGAGGATAACAAAAAGATTAGGTGATGAAAGATTGGATATCAGATTGGAGGGAGGGAGTATGGAGGAGGTGAATGTATTCAGATATTTGGGAGTGGACGTGTCAGCGGATGGGTCTATGAAAGATGAGGTAAATCATAGAATTGATGAGGGGAAAAGGGTGAGTGGTGCACTTAGGAGTCTGTGGAGACAAAGAACTTTGTCCTTGGAGGCAAAGAGGGGAATGTATGAGAGTATAGTTTTACCAACGCTCTTATATGGGTGTGAAGCATGGGTGATGAATGTTGCAGCGAGGAGAAGGCTGGAGGCAGTGGAGATGTCATGTCTGAGGGCAATGTGTGGTGTGAATATAATGCAGAGAATTCGTAGTTTGGAAGTTAGGAGGAGGTGCGGGATTACCAAAACTGTTGTCCAGAGGGCTGAGGAAGGGTTGTTGAGGTGGTTCGGACATGTAGAGAGAATGGAGCGAAACAGAGTGACTTCAAGAGTGTATCAGTCTGTAGTGGAAGGAAGGCGGGGTAGGGGTCGGCCTAGGAAAGGTTGGAGGGAGGGGGTAAAGGAGGTTTTGTGTGCGAGGGGCTTGGACTTCCAGCAGGCATGTGTGAGCGTGTTTGATAGGAGTGAATGGAGACAAATGGTTCTTAATACTTGACGTGCTGTTGGAGTGTGAGCAAAGTAACATTTATGAAGGGGTTCAGGGAAACCGGCAGGCCGGACTTGAGTCCTGGAAATGGGAAGTACAGTGCCTACACTCTGAAGGAGGGGTGTTAATGTTGCAGTTTAAAAACTGTAGTGTAAAGCACCCTTCTGGCAAGACAGTGATGGAGTGAATGATGGTGAAAGTTTTTCTTTTTCGGGCCACCCTGCCTTGGTGGGAATCGGCCAGTGTGATAATAAAAAAAAATTGTTTGAAATTTGAGTCTATTATCAAGGTGGATTCCTAAGAATTTTCCCATTGTGAGCTTTGTGATAGGTGATCCGTTTATCATTATGTTAAGAGGGACTTCTGTACCTCTGTTCCCAGACTGAATGAAGTAGGTTTTGTCAATATTGAGAGTAAGCTTGTTAATCATCATCCAGGTAGATATTTTCTGTAATTCAGTATTTACAGTATTAGCTAGTATGACTGAGCTTGGGTGAGAGAAGACGTATGTAGTGTCGTCTGCAAATAGTGTGGGTTTGAGTAGTTGCGATGCATTTGGTAGGTCGTTTATGTAAATGAGAAAGAGAAGAGGGCAAAGGACACTTCCCTGTGGGACACCAACTGCTATTGATTGTGTGGAAGAGTTTGCTCCATTTGTGTACACATATTGGCTTCTGTTGCTAAGGTATGACTTTAGGTAGTTGAGAGAGTCCCCT
The DNA here is from genome assembly GCF_038502225.1 of Cherax quadricarinatus. Taxonomy (NCBI): domain Eukaryota; kingdom Metazoa; phylum Arthropoda; class Malacostraca; order Decapoda; family Parastacidae; genus Cherax; species Cherax quadricarinatus. The sequence continues at coordinate 43,174,276 of NC_091303.1, read as the reverse complement.
CTTATACCATAGTGTGATAATTTTATGTGCAACAAATCGTGGTCAACTGTATCAAAAGTTTTATGTAAATCAATGAAGATCCCCAATGGGACTTCTTTTTTCTCGAGTGCAGTGTATATTTATTCTAGCATGTGTATAATAGCATCATTCGTATTTTTATTAGGCTTAAACCCAAACTGATAGGGGTCGAATATGTTGTGGGAGATGAGGTAGGAATAGATTCGCTTTTGAATTAATTATTCAAAAATTTTAGAGAGAAGCGGCAAGTTGGATATTGGCCAATAGTTGTTCAAGTCTGCTTGATCTCCTCCTTTATGTATCGGGGTGACCCTCGCTATTTTGAGAACTGTAGGGAAGGTAGAGGACTCGATGGATTTGTTAAAGAGTGTTGCAATGATTGGTGACAGCACTTGTGAAGCTTTTTTGTATATAAAGTGTGGTAAGGTATTTAAATCTCTTGCTTTGTTCTTTAATGTGTTGATAAGTGAGACTTCTGTTGGGTTAGTCGGAGCTAGGAACAGTGCGTTCGGGTAGGTGCCAGTGAGGTAGTCATCAGGTTTTTTCCTATGGTGGAGAAGAAAACATTGAGTCTGTTTGCTGCTTCAGTTGGTGGGAGTTGAGGTTCATCTGGTTTTGTTAGTTTGATTGTTCTGTTTCCTGATATCTTTTTTGTTCCTAGAATTTCAGATAGGGTTTTCCATGTCTTTTTTTATATCACCTTTTAAGTTGGATAATCTGTTCTCATAATACGTTTTTTTTTTTTTTGCCCTTCTTATCAGGCTGGTTAGGACTGACGAGTAACGTTTTGTTTGATCGCTGGTTATTTGACCCATTCTGTACTGTTTTTCATATATGTGCTTTATATTTGTGGATTTGAGGATGCTGGGTGTTAGTCAGGGACTGTTCAGTCTCTCTGTTTAGTTTTTTTAGGGCAGTGCTTGTTATAGTGGTATTGGGTCTTTTTTAGAAAATTATTAATACATTCGTCAGTATCTGTATAGATTTCTTGATCAGTTTGCCAGTCGATGCTTGTCATTGCTGTTGTGAAGTTATTATTGGCTGTCTCATTATGAAGTCTGAAGGTAACTTTAGTTGTGTCTTGGGGTAATTTACCTAGTTTGGTTATGAGAAAGGTAGGGCAGTGGTCTGTGGTGTTATCTGTGATTATGCCTGATTTTAAAGGGGATATGGTGTTGGTCCAGATGTTGTCTAATAGGGAAACACTAGTCTCAAAGATTCTTGTAGGTTTTGTTACTGTTGGTAGCAACAAGCAGTTACTCATAGTATTTGTGAATTCAGTTACATGTGGGTCCTGGTCTTGCAGGAGATTTATATTGAAGTCTCCTGTGATCTTTGTTCATGCGTGCATCAGTTATCATACTTCCTAGGTTTTCACTAAAACGGCTAATATTTGACTGTGGCACTCTGTAGATGTTTATCACTGTGAGAGGTTATTGTTGGTATTTGGATTTGAATTTAGCTATTATATATTCCCCATGTTCATCCCTTGTGCAAGTAGTATTTTTTTATGTTAATCCCCAGAGTTTATTACCTGGACCTCAGCAATGATCTGGTCTACAGTTGTGTATGGCTGTGTAACCAGGAATGACATAAACATCTGTAGTATCAGGCTTTAGCCAGGTTTCGGTGAGAGTAATGATGGATATACCGGCATGCAGGGAATTTAGTAATGCTGTGAGATCATCGTAATGTTTGCTTAAAGATCTGACATTGTAGTTAAAGATAGTTATGTTGTTGTTGGCTCTGAGAAGTGCCTTTGATTGTTCTGCTGTGTAGTAATTACAGTTGCTGTTTGATTCAATTAAGTCATTTAATAAGAGGTTGGTATCAGGCTCAATGCTTGTTATCATAAGATTTACAGTGAATCTATAATTAGATTTAAGTATAAGACAATGTAAATATTCTAAAGCTTAAAAAAATAAAGGAGCTGGGTATAAGTAATGACATTGTCATCTCAGAAAATTAAGTTATCTAATATTAAGCCTTCCTGTGTTATTTAATAACCACTGTGTAATAAGCATTCCCTTATATACTGAATATAGTCATCAGAAGTTTGAAAATACGTAAAACAAAAACGTATCGGCATCAGCCGTTAATTGGGTATCAGTATCGGCTAATTTTTTTAATCATTCTATCCCTAGATGAAGTAACATGTGACTTCTGTCTTCCCCTGTCTGTCTGTCTGTCTGTCTGTCTGTCTGTCTGTCTGTCTGTCTGTGTCTGTCTGTCTGTATGTCTGTCTGTCTGTCTGTCCGTCTGTCTGTCTGTCTGTCTGTCTGTCTGTCTGTCTGTCTGTCTGTCCGTCTGTCTGTCCGTCAGTCTGTCTGTCTCTCTGTCTGTTTTGAGGAGGATTTTTTGCTAATACTTCAGAGATGATTAAGCTGCCTTTATATTGCTTGACTGTGTTAGAAACAGTCTGTCTCCTTGAAAATAACACACTGCTGCAACCACCGTTATCTCCACTGTAATAGTTAGGTTGGTGCAATGTATTGGTGGAATAGATACTTGGTTTTTGGTGGACAGCAAGATGGGTGCCTGCTAAGGATCCCTCACCAAGCCGCGAAGGTCTAGTGGGAGAGAACTGAAGAGAGGAACTCCTCGCCTTTGCCGGGTCTGCAGAGTTAGTGGGAAGGAAACTAGGCTCACCAGGTGACAGCAGGAGTGCTAGGGAAAAGGGTATGACATACAAAGCCACCCTAAAGGGGTTACAGCTTAAAGAATACTGAAAGTATGGTATACACATGCAGATTGGATAACAAGTAAGAATGATAAATGAAAAGAAGAGATATCCCAAGTCATTGTAGCAATAACAGAGACCAAACTCACAGAGGTGAAAACATATGCAATCTTTTCAAAGGCATATCGAATACTGAAAATGATGGAAACAGAGGTGGAAAACCAGCATTGCTGAACAGGAACTAGTAGATTTCTTAGGAGATGAGTGGAGTAAATGGAGAGGGGTTGAATGATTACATAATAGGGACACAGAGCAGGGAAATCCTAGGTGGCGATAACAGTGATGTACAACACACCACTTAGCATCAGGAGACCAAGACAAGAATGTGATGAGAACAAAATGCCAATGGCGAACATAATGAAGGAGGTAGCTCACAGAGGCAATGCAAAACTATTGATCATGAGAGCCTCTTCAAGGAGGGGGCTCCTTGCAGTGGTGAAGAGGCTCTTAATATGAGGAATTGGACCCTTCAGTCTTCTTCCTCCGATCAAACCTAATTACTCCCCCTTCCTCCCCTTCCCTGTCCCATCCTCCCCATCCCTCCTTTCCATTTCCTCTTCTCCCCAGCCCATCCCTTTCCCTTTCCTGTTTTCAGCCTTTGAGGTTGTTCCTTTAGGCACTGTAGTTCCTAGACCTGGGAAAGGGCTCCAGGGTCCATCCCATTCTGTCGAGGTCCTCAGTATTTGTAGTCTGAAAGCCTACATGCTTAGTTTTTAACAGTTTCCACCAGAGGGTAAGCCTGGTGGTCATCACCCTGCCTCTCCCTCACTCGGCGTCCAGGCATCCTAAAGTTAACATAAGGCAATACTGCTGGAAGCTGTGGTCACAGCAGTTGTTTGCCTGGAGAGGGGAAGGAAGACGACGATGAGGTATTCACTTCATCGTCCCATACAAGAAGCATCCGTCTCTCAACGAGTTATCCTGAAGTCGTGTTTGCAAGTTTCAGCATCCAGACACTGATACAAGCAGGATTTAGTTGAGATTTGCCGAATTTCTACGAGAAATATAAGTGGCATCACCTGGAGCTCTACAGTGCCCCACGCTGTTCTCAAATCACATGTTCAGCAGCACAGCTATTTCAACAAGTCAGAGTTGAGTTTTGTGGTGATTTTTGCATCCAGTGTGAGCATTACCACATGTGCTTGTGGGTGAGAGAGGAGGAAGCGGCCAGATCTCCCTCGCCATACACCCAACCATGCTCACCTCACACCACCGTACACTACTTTCCACCACCACCACTCCCTCTCTGCTGTTTCTCTGTGAATTCAGTGTGAATTCTTTGCCAGAGCTGTGTATCCGAGTGCTTGAGGTCACTACAAGCCACCTGGATCATGAAGCCACATGTGGATCTACAAGCCACATGGAGTGAGCCATGTTGGTTAAGCCAGATCCCAAGCCACTCTGTGCTGCCCGCATCACAACTCCCCTGACGTCACGATGTCTGCCTGACAACACCTTGCGATGTCGCCCAATGACATCCCTCACAACGTTACTCCAGGACATCACCTAGTGACGTCTGCTGATGTTGAGAAATGGCATTACCAGTTTAAAGAGTTTGTACTTAACTTAGAAAGACAGCTCATCGCCTGCACAGCCGCCCCTGCAGATGAGGTCTTGACAAGCTGTCGAACTCATCTCTCAACGGGCTGTAAAGATTTATAATTTGTAAGATTATAAATTACCCCAAGGGGGTGTTATATCAGCATATTTCATTCACTGATTGCTGACAAATTACATACTTGTTTGGACTCAAAAGTTTGCACCTTACTGCCGACTATAGGTTGATTACAAACTCCTTGCGACTCAAGAACTGCGCAGTCCCGCATACTACAAGAAATTCGTAACCTACCTTGCTCTTGTAGCGTGAGCTATGGTGTTCTTCACACCTTCGACAGATATCGGTGACTTGATAGAAGCTGAAGTGTCCTTGGATGTCCACGTCTTCCATAGTCTAGAAATACGCACACTGGTACACTATGTTCCACAAGATTTGTCTTTATTGTTCACAATCTTATCACTAAAGAAGCTGATCACACTTCTCTGTAAGTGTTTATTGTGTTTTGTGAGACACTTTGTTCACACTAACGCACAGATCGTTCTTTGTTAGTTATCCTGGCGTCAGTATCACTCTCAGTAGAGTCAAAAGTAATCTGAAGATGCCACAGCACCCCATACTGTTACTGCCCCTTGCACAAAGGAAAAGCTGACACAGTACTTTTGCTTCCTTGCCACTTCCTCGATGAAGCAAAGCAGAATGTTTAAATCTTGCTGTCTTAAGCATAGACAACAATGTCCACTATCTTTACTATGGTAATAAAGTGGGAGCAGGATTTTCCTTAATTGTCCTGCTAAAGTAAGAGATGTACTGTCTCTTATTAAAATACACTCTGCAACACTGGACTGCAAGGAGCAGCGGTCGCTTGACCACGTCGCATACTTGTACTGCATCTGCGATCAATTACTCACTGTAGCAGTAAACAAGATATTTGCCCCTTCTGAGAGGGCTGGGCCCCTCAGGGCTGAAAGGGGCTGAAGGGGCTGAAAGGGGCTGATACCCCCCTCCTGGAGAAATTTTCTCCACACTGGGGGGCGGCTGAGGTTCGCTGCAGGTGAACTATTCATCACTTAACATTAATTTGATTTTCTCACTCACCACCACTGCTGCTTGTCTTTTCTGAACAACTTTAGTCTGTGTGGTTTCTGGAAAATCACTAATTTTGTTTTCAACACTGTGTAATTCTAACGGTACTAGTTTATTTATTGTCCGCTTATTCACTACACCTTTGCTCAAAACATCAACTGTCCTGATGATTCCATTTGCATCAGGATATATGGTCACAATTTTTCCAAGTGGCCATTGGGACCTCGGACAATCATTGTCGATAATCAGTATGTCACCAGGTCTTAAGGACTTATGATTTTCAGGAACACCAGCTCCATAGAAGTGTTCTCTCAATGAGGTGAGATAGTCTTCTCGCCAAATTTTCTCCCAACGTTCAATCACTTTATTAAGGTGTTTGAATTTACGTCTGAGTTGCTCATGTTCGAAATAAGAAGGATCCTCTATGATTTCTTTATCATTCACGGGAGGAACAGGTTCGAGCCTTCTGCCATGGAGTAAATGAGATGGAATTAACACTTCTAAATTGTCCAGATCATCGGTAATATAAATTAGAGGTCTGTTGTTGACTCTATTTTCTATTTCAGTCACAACTGTACGGAATTCTTCTAAGTCGGAATTCTTCGCTTGCCTAATTCTTGGGCACGACCTACTTCCACATTGAACAAATGTGACACCACCTATGACTGCTGCACCTCTCCTGCCATACGGTTTATAAGCTGCTTCTCCGCTCATATGCCGTATTCTACTCAAGATTGATGGACTGAACACATCGACTCAAGGTTGAGGGACTGATTACCTCATTCTTCTCCTGTTCTTCAAGTTTCTCCTATGTATGGACTGATGAAGCCACTGTGTGGCGAAACGTTTCCTCAATAAAGATACCCAAGAGTTGCACAGGTGTCTAATTTATCAACACGTCGGTTCTCTGAACCATTCATCTACAAACCTGTCAGACACTGCAGCTTCTTGGGATCTTAATACTTAGGAATTCTTCGCTTGCCTAATTCTTGGGCACGACCTACTTCCACATTGAACAAATGTGAAACTACCTATGACTGCTGCACCTCTCCTGCCATACGGTTTATAAGCTGCTTCTCCGCTCATATGCCGTATTCTACTCAAGATTGATGGACTGAACACATCGACTCAAGGTTGAGGGACTGATTACCTCATTCTCCTCCTGTTCTTCAAGTTTCTCCTATGTATGGACTGATGAAGCCACTGTGTGGCGAAACGTTTCCTCAATAAAGATACCCAAGAGTTGCACAGGTGTCTAATTTATCATCAATTTGATAAAGGTTTCAGCAGACATGTCAGTGGCTACTTCTAGATGTACTGCTCTAGTTGTAGCACAAGGGAACAAGCAGATGGACACCTTGATGGGAACTTTGTCAACTGTTTTGGTTAAAATTATTGGTCCAGTGTAATCTACACCTGTCACCTCAAATGGAGTGACATGACAAACTCTTTCAGAGGGATATGGAGGTGGACCTGGATACTGACATACTCGCATATCGTAGTGACGACAAGTAATACAGTCCTTTATTTGCTTTTTCACACTTCGTCGACCTTGAGGTATGCAGTAAGATTGTCGTATATGACAAAGTGTGTCAGCTATCCCACCATGTAACACGTTACTCTGGGCGTTTTGCACAATCAGTTTTGTTAGCCAATGATTCTTGGGGATCAATATTGGATGTATGGCTTCTTTAGGTAGTGAAGAATTATGAATTCTTCCTCGACATCTTATAATCTTTTCTGAGTCGAGATAAAGTCCTAAAGAATTAATCATAACAGGTTTCTTTGGGGATTTATCTTGTGTTTCCAGAAATTTATATTCTGTAGAGAAAACATCTTTCTGTATTAGTTTCACCCAGTATTTAACGGGTTCAAGACATTCATAATCAGGTTTTATTCCTTTAATGAATTTAAAGAAAAGAGCTGTAACTCTTAAGAGTTTACTCAAAGATGAGTATTTAGATCCATCAATGACTATTTCTGTTGTGTCTCCAGTATTTACACAACTTATTTCTGCTGTGTTCAAGCAGACTGTTTCTTCTGGCATAATGTGAGCTTTTTGCTGAGGCCAGTTATTTTCATTAGAGAGCCAGTTCGGTCCGTGGAGCCATAATTTATTATCCACAAATTTCTTAAGTGGGACACCACGTGACAACATGTCAGCTGGATTCTCTTGGGTAGAGACATGAAGAAAGTGATAATCTCTCTGCATCTCTTTTATTTCTGCTACTCTGTGCTGTACATAGATCAACTTACTCTTATTATTTCTTAACCATTGGAGAACTGCTTCATTATCACTCCAGATCACGATTTTTTCAATAGTGAGATGATCAAGTACTTTCTTGAGATAGACAGCTAATTTTGTACCTACATAGAGTGCTGTCAGTTCCAATTGTGGTACTGTTCTGACCTTCAAGGGTGCTACCCTGGCCTTTGAAGTAATTAGTGTACTTCCTTCAGCATTACTCATGTAAGCTACAGCGCCATAACCTCTGGTTGACGCATCACAGAACACATGTAATGCGTACTTGTTTCCCTCTTGACCTATTTGTCTGGGAAATTTAATTTGATGAAGTTGCTTAAACTCCCTGGATATTTCATCCCATGCTTGACTCATTTCTAGAGGCAAGTTCTCATCCCATCCAATTTTGAGCTTCCATGCATCTTGCATAAGTATTTTACCTTTTATGGTAATTGGTGAGACGAGTCCTAGAGGATCAAAACATTGAGATACCTCTGACAGTAAACTACGTTTAATGAGTGTACTCCATGATTTATTGTTTATTGTTTATTGTTTATTGTGTGTTCCAATTAAGTCCCAGCATATTGTTGCAATCAGGAATTTCAGCTTCAGGGAAATCTTCATTGATAAGTTCCTTAATTGCACTGAATTTGTATTCCACATCCTTAGAGGCATATTTGTTTTTTTCATCTCCTTGTTAGCTTCTCTGTATAAGGATTTCAAATCCTCCTCTTTATTCACAGTACCTTGAAGATTGTCCACATAGAAACTTTTCTTTAAGATTTCTTTGAAGGGACTTTCAGATTTCTTCAAATGTGTATTTAGAGTAGCTTCTAGTAAGAATGGAGAGGACGTTGCACCAAATAATACTGATTTGAAACGATAAGTTTTCACAGGACTTTGAGGATCATGTGGATTTTCAGGCCACAAGAATCGAGTATAATCTCTATCTATTTCTTGTAGTCTTACTCTTAAGAAAGCTTTGGAAATATCAGCCGTGTAGGCATATGGGTTTGTGCGAAATTTCATAAGCACGTCTCCAAGCTTCTCAGTTAGTGAGGGTCCGGTCATCAGACAGTCATTAAGACTTACTACATCTTTATTTGCACGTGCGCTGCAATTATATACAACACGTAGTGGAGTGGTTTCAGAATCTTTTCTGACTCCATGGTGTGGGAGATAATGAGCTTCTTTCTTCAACTTGTCTTCGATTATTTCCTCAATGAATTTATTGTCCAACTGTTCTTGTATGATATTATCATAGACAGTCAGTAGCTCTGGATTCTTCCTGAGCTCATGTATTTGTGCTTTCATTTGTCCGAAAGCCATGCGATAATTGCTAGGCAGATGTGGTGGATTTAATTTCCATGGTAACCTAACCCAATACTGTCCATCTTTATATTTGATAGTGTCCAAATATTGGCTATAAGTCTGAGACTCTTGTGGGCTTGGTTTATTTATATCAATACCTATCGCATCTAAATCCCACAACTTATCAACTGGTTCATTCATTTCTTCCAGTAATGATAATTTTTGCTGTGGTACATGATCAGCGGTTATTCTCGTAACTAGTACATTTTCCACTGAATCAATATCAGCTTCTTTTCCACTTTGAAAGGGAATGGGACCACATATCATGTGGCCTCCTGCTGTTTTCAGCAAGTGAACATCATGTTTACTTACAATATTTTGCACAAAACAGTGATAATAATCACTTCCAATGATTAAATCATTTGGACTAATAGTGTCCGTCCGTATGTCAGGACAGGATAACTTGACCTTAGCTGCTTTCAGTGCTGCAACTGTTTCTTTTAATCCCTGGATCTGCACAGACTAAGGCAAATCATCTACTACCACCGCTTCTACTGTCTTTTTCCTGTTTCCTAGACCAACAGTGATTCTGGCTAGGTCATATGTCTGTTTGCCAGAATTGTGGAGAAAAAAAGCTATATCTAACTGTATTTTGGCACAGGGTTGTTTATTCAGTTTCTGCAACACTTTTCTTCTTATGAAGGACCTTTGTGAGCCTTGATCAAATAATGTTAGCACATTGGGTTTGTGTAATTTATTAGATACCTCAACTCGAGCTATCGGGAGAGCAGTTGCTTTAAACTTATCTCTCACATTTAATGCTGTTGCTTGTTGACCTCCTGATTCTGTGGAAGTCTTCTGCTGTTCAGCAAAAGTATTTGGGCATAATGCTGTATAATGTATACCCTTGCATTTAAAACACTTCTTCAGAGAGCCTTTACCTCCCTTGTGTTCACCTAAACACTTGATGCACCTTTTCAGCTGATGAACACGTTGTTTACGCGCCTCCTTTGATGTGTATTGACTACAATACTGTGCCCAATGTGTTCCATCACAAAGTGCACATTTTGGAGTACGTTTATGTATGTCAGTCTGTTTACTGTCTGTTGTATTCACAGCTTGATAAATGCCTATATGGGATTTCCCATTCTGAGGTTTAGTGGGAGTAGGTATACTCTTTTTATACTGAGTTGAAGGTTTGTTATCCACGGGATTTGTGGATTCTTCATCTTGTCTCATTGCTTGCATGCATGAAACTATTGTTTGTAAACCATTGCTAATTTCCTCAAAGTGAAATAGCGTTTATTGAACATAATATTTAATCGTTCAATAGTTTGTGGTGACAACTTATCTTGTACAATACCACTGATAAACCAATCACATTGCCTTAGGTCATATTTAGCACCTAGAGATCTGAGACTATTGTCTAATGTGATTCTAAATGCCTGTAAGTCTGAAAAACAATGTTTGGGTGGCTTCAAGCTTGATATTAAGACTGCATGTCTAACTCTAGCCTTGTCAGCATCGAAGTAATTGTCTGCTAAGACACGTAAGGCTATTTGATAATTACCTTTCACCACCGGAAATGACTTAACCAGTTCATAGGGTTCTCCCTTCACAAGACATTTAAGATAATTAAACTTAGCAATCTCATCTATGTCAGTTCGTGAATTTACTATGGATTGAAAACCACTAATGAATTCTTCATAATTATGACCTTGGAAAATAGGTAATGACAATGTAGGTAAGCTTGGTAATGGGACACTTGTTGTTGTTACAGGTGTAACAGGTGTTTGACCACTAGTTAGAGTAGGTCTCTGTGACAGAGTTTTGCAGCAGATAGCCTGTACTTCTGTCCACCTTAATTGTTGATCACTAAAAGTATCCAAAACATTTTTAATTTCATCCTCAGATGGATCTGATTCAAGAAATTTATTTTCATAATGTGTATAGTCTGAATTAATTATTTTCAGACGTTTTGCAAGTAATTTAAATTTGATCTCAAGATCATCAAAATCTATGTTTGTATCTTGAGTTAATCCTATACAGACTGAAATTAGATTTTCTAATTGTGTAATCTTAGTCTGTAAAGACTGAAACTGAGTTTTCAAACAAGCCATTTTAATGGTATACTGAAAATTCTAGCACCACACTTAGAGTGTTTAAAAAACACTGTACTGCTATAAGCAGCTGAGTTTTTGTTATGCTTAAGTCAGCAATAATCGAGTCAGTCACTACTGACCTACTAAGCTTAACCTCAGGGTCAATGACCATGAAGGGTACAGAGTACATATGGCTGGTGCTTATGGCTTGAGTTTGCTGTGTCAGCCTGACCACAATGATTAATCGTAAATAACGATGTTATACACTTCATTCACTATATACTATAAATGTCACTGTATAACTGTAAATCACACGTGAATATTACTTACACATATTAATGTCACTGTTAATATATATTTGAAAGCTTACACTTTATATGTAAGTTCCTTTAATCTTAGTGGTGGGGTTATAGAATTTGGCAAACGTTTTGATTGTGGTGATCTTAGATATTGGAGATATAACAGATATGTGTTTGTGTTAGTTTTGGTAAAATGTCTCATGTCATAAGTGTCTGAGTTAGTTTTTGTGTTAATGTTGTAAAGTCTGGAGACTGAGGGAGTCGTATGGTGGATGTGTTGTAATTTCAGTTAATGATAAATCTTATTTGGGAGTAATCAAAATGATATTTTGGAAGTGCTTCAGTGTTGTTTGGAAATGTTCAAATGTGTTTATGTGAGTATTCAAATGATTTATGAGAGTGTTCGAAGTAATCTTGGGGTTGTTCTGTAGTGAGATGATAAAGGTTGTGGATGAGAGATATTGAGAAAAGGTGGTCTCAAATGATGTATGAGAGTGTTTTGAAGGTGTTCAAAGTAAAGTGATGTGTGTGTGTGTGTGTGTGTGTGTGTGTGTGTGTGTGTGTGTGTGTGTGTGTGTGTGTGTGTGTGTGTGTGTGTGTGTGTGTGTGTGTGTGTGTGTTAGGTGGTCATAGAGTTTTGTGAAAATCTTGGTTACAGTGATTTTAGTGGATTTGAGTAGGATAAGTTAGGTTAGGTTAGGTTAGGATAAGTTAGGTTAGGTTATTTTAGGTTAGGTTAGGTTAGGTTAGGATAAGTTAGGTTAGGTTAGGTTAGGTTAGGATAAGTTAGGTTAGGTTAGGTTAGATTAGGATGAGTTAGGTTAGGTTAGGTTAGGATAGGTTAGGTTAGGTTAGGATAAGTTAGGTTAGGTTATTTTAGGTTAGGTTAGGTTAGGTTAGGTTAGGATAAGTTAGGTTAGGTTAGGATAAGTTAGGTTAAGTTAGGTTAGATTAGGATAAGTTAGGTTAGGTTAGGTTAGGTTAGGTTACCTTAGGTTAGGTTAGGTTAGGATAAGTTAGGTTAGGTTAGGTTAGGTTAGGTTAGGATTAGTTAGGTTAGGTTAGGTTAGGATAAGTTAGGTTAGGTTAGGTTAGGTTAGGATAAGTTAGGTTAGGTTAGGTTAGATTAGGATAAGTTAGGTTAGGTTAGGTTAGGTTAGGTTAGGTTAGGTATGGTTAGGATAAGTTAGGTTAGGTTAGGTTAGGTTAGGTTAGGATAAGTTAGGTTAGGTTAGGTTAGGTTAGGTTAGGTTAGGTTAGGTTAGGATAAGTTAGTTTAGGTTAGGTTAGGATAAGTTAGGTTAGGTTAGGTTAGGTTAGGATAAGTTAGGTTAGGATAGGTTAGGTTAGGTTAGGATAGGTTAGGATAGGTTAGGTTAGGTTAGGTTCGGTTCGGTTAGGTTAGGTTAGGTTAGGTTAGGTTAGGTTAGGTTCGGTTAGGTTAGGTTAGGTTTGGTTAGGATAAGTTAGGTTAGGTTATGTTAGGTTAGGTTAGGTTAGGTTAGGTTAGGTTAGGTTAGGTTAGGTTAGGTTAGGTTACGTTCGATTAGGTTAGGTTAGGTTAGGTTAGGTTAGGTCAGGTTAGGTTTGGTTAGGTTAGGTTAAGTTAGGTTAGGTTAGGATAGGTTAGGATAGGTTAGGTTAGGTTAGGTTAGGTTAGGTTCCGTTCGGTTAGGTTAGGATAGGTTAGGTTCGGTTAGGTTAGGTTAGGTTAGGTTAGGTGTGTGTGTGTGTGTGTGTGTGTGTGTGTGTGTGTGTGTGTGTGTGTGTGTGTGTGTGTGTGTGTGTGTGTGTGTGTGTGTGTGTGTGTGTGTGTTTTAGGTGGTCATAGAGTTTTGTGAATATCTTGGTTACAGTGATTTTAGTGGATTTGAGATGGGTGATGAGATGCATTTGTGGATGTGAAATGTGATTTTTGTGTGTGTTCAGAAGAGGTGTGTTGGGAGATGGATGAGTGGATGTGAAGAAATGCGGGTGACATGGAGAAGGGTATGGGGAGGGTTGTATTAGAAGTTTAATGAAATATGGGGAGATTTTACTGAAAATAAAGGTAATGTGTGAATATTTTAAAAAGAAATTATAGAATTGAAAAGTTATGATATATTGGAAAAGAATGGAGGGTGTTGAAACATGTCGCAAAAGTTGGGTAGTGAGATTAGTTGATGCGAGTATAATATCAATTTATGTGGATACAAGGACATGGGTATGGAGAGGATTTTATTAGAATTTTAGTAATGTAAAGAGGAATGTGTATTACATTTAAGATTCAGTAAAAAGAAGGGGAAAAAAATTGTGAATAAATTGGTAATTGATGAGGGTTGTGGGTAATGTAGTCGAACTAGAGATACCAAAAAAGATGATATAAGTGGGTTGTTTTTGTGACTTTTTCTGATGAAATTAGTTAAAACGAGAAAAAATTGTGGGTTGTTGGTGATGTGGGTTGTGGGTGATGTGGGATGTGGGTGTTGTGGGTTGTGGGGTGTTGTGGGATGTGGGTGTTGATCTTAGTTTATGGTGATTTTGGTGGTGTTTTGAGTGTATTCAGTGGTGTTTTAGTAGTATTCAGTGGTGTATTTGGGAGTACTCAAATGGTGTTTTGAGGTTATTCAAAGGTGTGATTATAAGTTGTGGGTTGTTGTTGTTGTGACTTTCTGATGAAATTAGTTAAAACGAGAAAAAAAAAATTGTGGGGTGTGGGTGATGTGGGTGGGTTGTGTGTGTTGTGGGGTGTGGGTGATGTGGGTTGTGTGTGTTGTGGGGTGTGGGTGATGTGGGTTGTGGGTGTTGTGGGATGTGGGTGTTGTGGGTGTTGTTGTCGAACTAGAGATACCGAAAAAAGATGTTATAAGTGGGTTGTTGATGTGACTTTTTCTGATGAAATTAGTTAAAACGAGAAAAAATTGTGGGGTGTGGGTGTTGTGGGTTGTGGGTGTTGTGGGTGTTGTGGGTGTTGTGGGTGTTGTGGGTGTTGTGGGTGTTGTTGTCGAACTAGAGATACCGAAAAAGATGTTATAAGTGGGTTGTTGTTGTGCCTTTTTCTGATGAAATTAGTTAAAACGAGAAAAAAAATTGTGGGGTGTGGGTGTTGTGGGTTGTGGGTGTTGTGGGTGTTGTGGGTTGTGGGTGATGTGGGATGTGGGTGTTGATCTTAGTTTATGGTGATTTTGGTGGTGTTTTGAGTGTATTCAGTGGTGTTTTAGTAGTATTCAGTGGTGTATTTGGGAGTACTCAAATGGTGTTTTGGAAGTGTTTCAGTGTTGTTTGGAAATGTTCAAAGGTGTTTTTGAAGGTGTTCAAATGATGTGCAAGAGTACTTATGAAGGTGTTCTGAGAGTATTCAGAGGTGATTTTGGGGGTGTTCGAATGATGTTTTTGGAGTATTTAAAGGCAATTGATGGTGTTTTTTGGTGATGTTCAAAGTAAAGTGTTTGAGTTAGTTTTTGTGATAATGTTGTGAAGTCTGGAGACTGAGGGAGGAGTTTGGGGGGATGAGTTGTAATTTAATGAAATGTGTAAGTGTAGATAAATTAGAGCTGTCAAATCTTATTTGGGAGTATTCAAAATGTTGTCTTGGAAGTGTTTCAGTGTTGTTTGGAAATGTTCAAAGGTATTTTTGTGAGTATTCAAATGATTTAAGAGAGTGTTTTGAAGGTGTTCAAAGTGAGGTGTGTGTGCGTATTAACTTCGTAATATGTAAAATTGTGACTAGTGAATTTATCGAAAAGTGGTTATAAGTGTTGTGGTGACTTTCTGATGAAATAGTTAAAACGAGAAAAATTGGGGGTTATGAGTGAAAATTGTGAGGTGTTGGTTGGAGTGTGAGGGTTCGGGAGGGTGGGGAGGAGGAGAGAGAGAAGGTTACTTCGTGGGGAGTGACCTGAGATGAAATAGTTAAAACGAGAAAAATGTCTAGACTTGTGTTGTAAAGAAATTGTGGATTGTTGTGGGTATTAACGAAAAAAATGTGAAATTATTTGGATTAACCTGGGTTAAGAGTGAAAATGTTTTCCCTATGTTGTATATGAAATGTGTAGGGGGGGAAGTCGACAAGATTCAGCCTGTGGGCGGGGTCATCACGTGACGTCACTGACATAGGGGGAAGTCGACAAGATTCAGCCTGTATGTGTGAGGTCATCACGTGACGTCACTGACCGCCGAGTAAACACACTTTTTAGTTCATTTAACTTAATGAGAGGAATACTGACGTCACACTTGTTTAGACCTGTAGTAAGAGAAAGTACCATGCCTCATAGGAGGAGTTCATTTGAATGCTTACCCTGAGAGGGGGGAATCCAAAAAACTCGATCCAAGGAGATGGAGTCTTTGTATTATCGAGAAAAAAAACTTGATCCAAGGAGATCATAAGAATTTCGAAACCCCATAGGGGGAATCCAAAAAACTTGATCCGAGGAGATGGAGTCTTTGTATTATCGAGAAAACTTGATCCAAGGAAGTAGAGTCTTTGTATTATCGAGAAAAATTGGGATGGGGGAACCACAAAAAAAAATTCGAAAAAAAATCGGAAAAAATTCGGGGCGCGGGGGCGATCCGGCCGACGCTGCAAAAGGCGCAGCAGAAGGCGTGGGTGGGGCGCGAGGGGCGCGGGCAGGGCGCGAGGGCGCGACGGGGCCAGTGGGTCGGCGCGACGGTCGGGGGGGGGCGCGGGTGGGGGGCGCGGGGGGCGCGGGGGGGGGGGGGGGCGCGGGGGGGGGCGTGGGGGGGGGGGGGCGGGGGGGGTCAAGGTCATTAGCACATAGGTGTGAAAAAGGTCATTAGCACATAGGTGTGAAAAAGGTCATTAGCACATAGGTGTGAAAAAGGTCATTAGCACATAGGTGTGAAAAGGAGACCGCTCTGTAGAAGGGATGCCTGAGAGGTAGGGATGCCTGAGAGGTAGGGATGCCTGAGAGGTAGGGATGCCTGAGAGGAGGAGACCGCTCTGTAGAAGGGATGCCTGAGAAGAAATCATCACTACTTATATATACATATGCAAAACAACCTCTGTGAAAGAGTAGTGAAATTCCAAACGCCTTCATGACTACTCACATTGTCAAGGAACTATGTAAGTAATACGTATGTATAATGTTCGCCAAGACCGTAGTCCTGGCACGGGTCTCAATCTTGCGATGACCCGTCTCTGGCTCCCGAGGGAAAAAGGTTTCTACAATGATGCGAGGTATGCTGCTGAAGCACTCTTCTGGTCAGTTCATCTGGTGCATCTCATAAGCGACAACACCGTATGTACTCCTAACTGTGGACACTAGCGAGGAGGAGGATATGTCGTTATCACACCATGCGCATCACACCATGCACAACCACACCATGCGCATCACACCATGCACAACCACACCATGTGCATCACACCATGCACAACCACACCATGCGCATCACACCATGCACAACCACACCATGCGCATCACACCATGCACAACCACACCGTATGCATCACACCATGCACAACCACACCATGCACATCACACCATGCACAACCACACCATGCGCATCACATCATGCACAACCACACTGTACGCATCACACCATGCACAACCACACCATGCGCATCACATCATGCACAACCACACCATGCGTATCACACCATACACAACCACACCATGCACAACCACACCATGCTCTTCACACCATGCACAACCACACGGTGCGCGTCACACCATATACAACCACACCGTGTGCATCACACCATGCACAACTACAACATGCGCATCACACCATGCACAACCACACCATGCGCATCACATCATGCACAACCACACCATGCGCATCACACCATGCACAATCACACCATGCGCATCACACCATGCACAACCACACCATGCGCATCACACCATGCACAACCACACCGTACGCATCACACCATGCACAACCACACCATGCGCATCACACCATGCACAACCACACCATACGCATCACACCATGCACAATCACACCATGCGCATCACACCATGCACAACCACACCATGCGCATCACACCATGCACAACCACACCGTACGCATCACACCATGCACAACCACACCATGCGCATCACACCATGCACAACCACACCGTACGCATCACACCATGCACAACCACACCATGTGCATCGCACCATGCACAACCACACCATGCATATCACACCATGCACAACCACACCATGCACAACCACACCATGCGCTTCACACCATGCACAACCACACGGTGCGCGTCACACCATATACAACCACACCGTGTGCATCACACCATGCACAACTACAACATGCGCATCACACCATGCACAACCACACCATGCGCATCACACCATGCACAACCACACCGTGCGCATCACACCATTCACAACCACACCATGCACATGACAACATGCACAACCACACCGTGCGCATCACACCATGTACAACCGCACCGTGCACATCACACCATGCACAACCACACCATGCACATGACAAGATGTACAACCACACCATGCGCATCACAACATGCACAACCACACCATGCACATCACAACATGCACAATCACACCATGCGCATCACAACATGCACAACCACACGATGTGCATCACAAGATGCACAGCCACACCATGCGCATCACAACATGCACAACCACACCAATCACATCACAAGATGCACAACCACACCATGCGCTTCACAAGATGCACAACCATACCATGTGCATCACAACATGCACAACCACACCATGCACATCACAACATGCACAACCACACCATGCACATCACAACATGCACAACCACACCATGCACATCACAAGATGCACAACCACATCATGCGCCTAATACCATGTACAACCACACCATGTAGACACCGAAGACCAAACACAAGACCAGGAAGAAGAATTCAGAGAGCCAAAGGTGGAACGCCATGGGAGTTCCACCTTTGGCTCTCTGAATTGTTTAGCGGAGTTGTTTAGTGATTATCCACTCAACGAACCTTCAGCCAGAGACGAGAATGAGATCGAATATAAAGGCGAATTTGAACGTCTTTTACTCAATGAAAGCACAAATGTAGAAATAGAAGATCAAACACAGGACTACGAAGGTGAAATCAGAGAATCAAAGGTGAAACGTTGTGGGCGTTCCACCTTCGGATGTAAAAACATGGAAGTCACTAATCAAAAAGGACTTCGGCTGCATCAGTGTTCTAATTGCCTCAAGATTTACACTTACGAATCCAATTTAGCGCAACACCTTCTCTTTTGCCATACTCGGGCGACTGTTCTGGATGACAAGAAACTTCCTGCTCGGGGGCTTAAAAACCCCAAGGTTTACCAGTGCACTCAATGCAACAAGACTTTCAAATATAACAGTCAGCTGGAGAGGCACTTTCTCACCCAAAAAAATAAACATGTTAGTGCAAGTAATCTTACGGTTCATAAGATTCAGGAACAAATTATGCTAACGTCTAACAATTTACTTTGCGGGTACCCAGCTCTCTCACCAAAAACTGAGAATGTTTGTGCTGGAAGACAGCAGTGTCCTCACTGTTCCAAGATTTTCACATACAAAGGCTGGCTTAAGCGAACCTAACTCACCATTCTAACTGCGAGGAGTCAAGAATCCAGGATCAGGAGATCCAGCCCTTAAAAAAACGGAAAAAAATGTAATATTCATTAATACCCTTTCTGCTCCGAGATTGACAAGTTCAAAGCTAAGTTAGAGCAATACTTCGCTGTCCAAAACGTGGCCATCAGTGTCCTCACTGTTGCAAGGTGTTCGAGTACAAATCATAGCTCTAGGCACACCTTTCTCACAAGTCCAACTTGTACTCCCGTCATTCAGTTATGGGCATTGGTTTCATTTATTTATTTATTATCACACTGGCCGATTCCCACCAAGGCAGGGTGGCCCGAAAAAGAAAAACTTTCACCATCATTCACTCCATCACTGTCTTGCCAGAAGGGTGCTTTACACTACAGTTTTTAAACTGCAACATTAACACCCCTCCTTCAGAGTGCAGGCACTGTACTTCCCATCTCCAGGACTCAAGTCCGGCCTGCCGGTTTCCCTGAACCCCTTCATAAATGTTACTTTGCTCACACTCCAACAGCACGTCAAGTATTAAAAACCATTTGTCTCCATTCACTCCTATCAAACACGCTTATGCATACCTGCTGGAAGTCCAAGCCCCTCGCACACAAAACCTCCTTTACCCCCTCTCTCCAACCTTTCCTAGGCCGACCCCTACCCCGCCTTCCTTCCACTACAGACTGATACACTCTTGAAGTCATTCTGTTTCGCTCCATTCTCTCTACATGTCCGAACCACCTCAACAACCCTTCCTCAGCCCTCTGGACAACAGTTTTCGTAATCCCGCACCTCCTCCTAACTTCCAAACTACGAATTCTCTGCATTATATTCACACCACACATTGCCCTCAGACATGACATCTCCACTGCCTCCAGCCTTCTCCTCGCTGCAACATTCATCACCCATGCTTCACACCCATATAAGAGTGTTGGTAAAACTATACTCTCATACATTCCCCTCTTTGCCTCCAAGGAAAAAGTTCTTTGTCTCCACAGACTCCTAAGTGCACCACTCACCCTTTTTCCCTCATCAATTCTATGATTCACCTCATCTTTCATAGACCCATCCGCCGACACGTCCACTCCCAAATATCTGAATACATTCACCTCCTCCATACTCCCTCCCTCCAATCTGATATTCAATCTTTCATCACCTAATCTTTTTGTTATCCTCATAACCTTACTCTTTCCTGTATTCACCTTTAATTTTCTTCTTTTGCACACCCTACCAAATTCATCCACCAATCACATAATATTTATTGCCACCATCCTGCCTATATTATGAACTCTATTAATGGACTGCTGGCTGTCTATCTCAATTACTGTATATTATAAACATATGTGATTTCTGCACCTTGAATTTTGTTTTACAGTTCCTTTTAGAGGTACCGTAATTATTAAGGAGAGGACAAAATGTAATAGCTCTTACGAGATCTTTTCCCCCTACGATTGTACCTTCTCCACCGCTGGTGGCGGATGCGGTCGGGACCCCCAAAGTGAACTTGTGCAAAAAGACATGTATGTACCTTCTGTATAGGACGACCATCAGGTCCACCAGAGTTTTACACACACATTTTTATGTTACATCGAGAGTTAAGAATTAAACAGTAATTCTTTACTCTCTAGGGTCGAGGATCAACTCCTGTAGGTCCTTCCTGTTGGTAGATTTCACAGATCTGCTCGAGATTTTCACCACTGGTTTAAAAATATTTCAAGTAGACTAGAGGCTGATTGTTTTGAGAAAGGGGGAGTCTGGACGGGTTGTTAATTGCATTGAAACCTATAATTTAATTTTTTAAAAAATACAAAATCCAGGTTGAGTCTTACATTGATTACCCGAAGAAGCTTAAGTGAAGACAGTGTATATTCAGTACAGAGATTTAATACGGTTTATAGGTGTTTATGGCTTTCCAGGCTTCTAACTCTCTCAAGAAGGGAAAGATGTAAAAAAATATATTTAAAAAGAGTGTTTACTAAGACAATGTTTCACTACGCAAATTCGTCCATAAACTACTTTCCAATTATATGGGAGAAAATAAAATATTCCTTATTTATCAACTCTGATAGGATAAAAAATGTGTCTTTTATCAGTAAAGTAAAAGGACACAAGTGCAACTAATGTGACATCACATTAGTTGCACTTGTGTCCTTTTACTTTACATATTGTCGGTAATTCTACCAACTTTATTACAGTCTATTATCAGCTTGTTTAGGAAAGGTAATAGAATCTGAAAGGACAATATTAAGTGTACATTATTACTAAGTAAAAACCATCTAGTGCTCATCAAAAATTTTGATGGTTATGTTGGAACTATAATGAATGAACACGAGGAGACCAAAAACCATGGTCATGTTTAGTTGATGAAAGTAGATACACTGGAGGAACTAGTAATACACGATGAAAGTAGATACATTGGAGGAGCTAGTAATACATGATGAAAGTAGATACACTGGAGAAGCTAGTAATACATGATGAAAGTAGATACACAGGAGGTGCTAGTAATATATGATGAAAGTAGATACACAGGAGGAGCTAGTAATACATGATGAAAGTAGATACACAGGAGGTGCTAGTAATATATGATGAAAGTAGATACACAGGAGGAGCTAGTAATACATGATGAAAGTAGATACACAGGAGGTGCTAGTAATATATGATGAAAGTAGATACACAGGAGGTGCTAGTAATATATGATGAAAGTAGATACACAGGAGGAGCTAGTAATACATGATGAAAGTAGATACACAGGAGGTGCTAGTAATATATGATGAAAGTAGATACACAGGAGGAGCTAGTAATACATGATGAAAGTAGATACACAGGAGGTGCTAGTAATATATGATGAAAGTAGATACACAGGAGGTGCTAGTAATATATGATGAAAGTAGATACACAGGAGGTGCTAGTAATACATGATGAAAGTAGATACACAGGAGGAGCTAGTAATACATGATGAAAGTAGATACACAGGAGGAGCTAGTAATATATGATGAAAGTAGATACAAAGGAGGTGCTAGTAATATATGATGAAAGTAGATACACAGGAGGAGCTAGTAATACATGATGAAAGTAGATACACTGGAGGAGCTAGTAATACATGATGAAAGTAGATACACAGGAGGTGCTAGTAATACATGATGAAAGTAGATACACTGGAGAAGCTAGTAATACATGATGAAAGTAGATACACTGGAGGAGCTAGTAATACATGATGAAAGTAGATACACAGGAGGTGCTAGTAATACATGATGAAAGTAGATACACTGGAGAAGCTAGTAATACATGATGAAAGTAGATACACAGGAGGTGCTAGTAATACATGATGAAAGTAGATACACTGGAGAAGCTAGTAATACATGATGAAAGTAGATACACTGGAGGAGCTAGTAATACATGATGAAAGTAGATACACAGGAGGTGCTAGTAATATATGATGAAAGTAGATACACTGGAGAAGCTAGTAATACATGATGAAAGTAGATACACAGGAGGTGCTAGTAATACATGATGAAAGTAGATACACTGGAGAAGCTAGTAATACATGATGAAAGTAGATACACTGGAGGAGCTAGTAATACATAAGGAAAGCTGTAAGGTTAACCAGACATTAACTTTTACCAAGGAATAAAAGGTAATTAAATTATAAAATTATTCACAAAATCATTCGAGAGAATACCTCGGAGTATTTAACTTCGTCTGTGCCCTTGATAGTAGTAAGTCTAAAAGTAAAACTGCACCATATAAACCAACAGAATAATGTTATCTTATTTTCGACATGGAAAGTCGTGTAGTGGACAAAAAGCCGTATAAATGAAAAGATGCAGATAATGATTTCGTTTTGAAGGTAACTCACGAATTGAGGAATATTTAAGTGTGGAGATCATATTATGAATTAAATATGAGTGAATATGATAAAATTAGGTTTGAAGCCCAGTCAACAAGTTAATTATGTAAGAACATATTTGTAGACTTAAAGAGAAAACATAGACAACATAACCACAGTCTGCCATTCAACAAATGATGTAAAACTTAGCCACACAGATTGCGAAAAGGACTTGGGGGTTATGGTGAGCAGCAACCTTAAACCAAGACAGCAATGCCTAAGCGTACGTAATAAGGCAAATAGATTACTGGGATTTATATCAAGAAGTGTAAGCAACAGAAGTCCAGAGGTCATACTGCAGCTTTATACATCATTAGTAAGGCCTCACCTAGATTATGCAGCTCAATTCTGGTCTCCATATTACAGAATGGACATAAATTCGTTAGAAAACATTCAGCGTAGGATGACCTGCATCTTAGGTGGGACCTGCATCTTAGGTGAAACAGTTATCAAAGATCATTGCTTGGGTAAAACTGAAAATAAGCTTGGCACTTGCTTCCAAATTTTCTGAACATGTGCTTGTAATTGCATGAAAGGACTCTGGTAATAGGGTAGTTTGGTTTGGTAATTGGGTACCTTTGGTTTGGTAATAGGGTAATTTGGTTTGTTAATACTATAGTTATGAAAAACACAAGGACAAAAGTGCAACTAATGTCATATTAGTTGCAAATGTGTCCTTTTACTTTGCATATTGTCTGTATTCTTACAAACATACATAAAATGCTGTAGTTAGGTTTGATGAAAGGAAAGGTCTCCTAGTAGAGTTACTGCCTTGGGTAGTTTAAAATTTAAAATAGCACATCAGAGCTTATTTCTTGTGTAGCATTGAAAACTGGGTTGGGAAAATGTTTTGTTAGTGGGATGAATTGTAAAGGACCTGCCTAGTATGGGCCAACAGGCCTGCTGCAGTGTTCCTCCTTTCTTATGTTCTTATGTTATGTGCCTCACACCATGTACAACCACACCATGCGCCTCACACCATGTACAACCATACCATGCACCTCACACCATGTACAACCACACCATGCGCCTCACACCATGTACAACCACACCATGCGCCTCACACCATGTACAACCATACCATGCGCCTCACACCATGTACAACCATACCATGCGCCTCACACCATGTACAACCACACCATGCGCATCACACCATGTACAACCACACCATGCGCCTCACACCATGTACAACCACACCATGCGCATCACACCATGTACAACCACACCATGCGCCTCACACCATGTACAACCATACCATGCGCCTCACACCATGTACAACCATACCATGCGCCTCACACCATGTACAACCACACCATGCGCATCACACCATGCACAACCACACCATGCGCATCACACCATGCACAACCACACCATGCGCATCACACCATGCACAACCACACCGTACGCATCACACAATGCACAACCACACCATGCGCATCACACCATGCACAGCCACACCATGCGCCTCACACCATGTACAACCACACCATGCGTCTCACACCATGCGCATCACAACATGCACAACCACACCATGCGCATCACACCATACACAAGCACACCATGCGCCTCACACCATGTACAACCACACCATGCGCATCACACCATGCACAACCACACCGTGCGCTTCACACCATGTACAACCACACCATGCGCATCACACCATGCACAACCACACCGTACGCATCACACCATGCACAACCACACCTTGTGCATCACACCATGCACAACCACACCATGCGCATCACACCATGTACAACCACACCATGCGTCTCACACCACGTACAACCACATCATGCGCATCACACCAAGTACAACCACACCATGCGCATGACAAGATGCACAACCACACCATGCGCCTCACACCATGTATAACCACACCATGCGTCTCACACCATGCGCATCACAACATGCACAACCACACCATGTGCCTTACACCATACACAAGCACACCATGCGCCTTACATAATGTACAACCACACCATGCACATCACACCATGCACAACCACACCATGCGCCTCACACCATGCACAACCACACCATGTGCCTCACACCATGTACAACCACACCATGCACCTCACACCATGTGCCTCACACCATGTACAACCACACCGTACGCATCACACCATGCACAACCACACCATGCGCATCACACCATGCACAACCACACCATGCGCATCACACGACAGTCGTCGATGACGCACTGACTTTATTGTGTTATCCTGGGTGGCTAACCCTCCGGGGTTAAAAATTCAGCAAAATCTTACATTATCTCTCTTGGTGCACAGGACGAGGATGGTGGTGGACCCGCTGCGTGGGTGCGCCGTTATCTACCGACTAGTATGAGAGCACATTTGTGAACCATTGACTGAACTGTCTCCCGTCTCAGCCTCCAACAGGCTCCTCTAGCCATGAAGATCACTCTTGTAACACGTCGTGACCGAGAAGAAAAGTTTTAACGTTGAAGTTTGGCGTAGTCGACCTCACATGTAGCTAAAGAAGACTTTTATTTATATGTTTTGTTCGCATGTGCTTAATACAGCCTCTTGTAGGTGAAACATCGTATTAGTTTATATCTCAGTTTGTTGCATGTCTTTTTTTTTTTAACCAGAAGTCTTCACTTATCTCCTGATAAAGAACAGGAATCCTCTCAGTTCTCGTAACCAAGAATAACAGTCAGGTCAGCTCTTCTAACCAAGAATAAGTCATGTCAGATCTCGTAACCAAGAATAACAGTCATGTCATATCTCCTAACCAAGAATAACAGTCATGTCAGATCTCGTAAGCAAGAATAACAGTCCTGTCAGATCTCTTAACTGAACAGAGCAAGCCTGTCAAATATCCTAAACAAGAATAGCAGTCCCGTCAGCTCTCCTAGCCCAGAATAGCAGTCCTGTCATCGCAACATTCCTGAGAGGGAGGAATGAGGGAGGGGGAGGGATGAGGGAAGGGAAAGGGAGGGAATTTTATTTAAGAACTAAGGTAAAAACTTCTCCTGGTGCAGCTATCTGTCACATGGCGACCCGCCCAGGCAAACTTTACGTCATTTGAACGAGGTCTCCTGCCGTCTTACCCACGACAAGAATATTTCACACTAAAATAACCTCGTAGATGGCAAGAAGAACGACGATCATAATTTAAATGTGGTACAGTTAAGAGAAAAAATATTCTAGTGTTTTTGTTACGGGTGCGACCAGATAGTCTTTCTTACAGAACGCTTCAAGTTAATTGTTGTCTGAAATGTGATAGTCAGATTACGTCAGAGGGTTGCTTATACACTTAAGCAGTCATACACACATGTATGTGAATGTGCACATACACATGCTCACGCACTCATGTACACACTCGCACAAGCGCATGAGATGATCAGAGAAAATAGTAAAGATTTCTTAGCACATTAACAAGAGAACAATAGGCCACAATAGTAATCTAAAAATAAAGCAATGCATAAAGTACATTAAAAAAATACTTTTTTTTCCTTTTTTACAAATAGAGTAGCAGAATAATGGAATAAAAACATTACATTTTCCATAATGTCACAGTGTTACGAGGATGATTCACCAGAATGTTTGTTCCAAGTAGGAAGACACAAGTGGTTGTTGAAAAAAGTCCTACTATGGTTACCCCTTAAGATGACACCAGTGTAGCAAGTCCTATCTTGATTATCCCTCAAGATGAATGTGTAGCAAGTTCTATCTTGATTATCTCTCAAGATGAATGTGTAGCAAGTTCTATCTTGATTATCCCTCAAGATGAATGTGTAGCAAGTTCTATCTTGATTATCTCTCAAGATGAATGTGTAGCAAGTTCTATCTTGATTATCTCTCAAGATGAATGTGTAGCAAGTTCTATCTTGATTATCCCTCAAGATGAATGTGTAGCAAGTTCTATCTTGATTATCTCTCAAGATGAATGTGTAGCAAGTTCTATCTTGATTATCCCTCAAGATGAATGTGTAGCAAGTTCTATCTTGATTATCCCTCAAGATGAATGTGTAGCAAGTTCTATCTTGATTATCTCTCAAGATGAATGTGTAGCAAGTTCTATCTTGATTATCCCTCAAGATGAATGTGTAGCAAGTTCTATCTTGATTATCTCTCAAGATGAATGTGTAGCAAGTTCTATCTTGATTATCTCTCAAGATGAATGTATAGCAAGTTCTATCTTGATTATCTCTCAAGATGAATGTGTAGCAAGTTCTATCTTGATTATCTCTCAAGATGAATGTGTAGCAAGTTCTATCTTGATTATCTCTCAAGATGAATGTGTAGCAAGTTCTATCTTGATTATCTCTCAAAATGAATGTGTAGCAAGTTCTATCTTGATTATCTCTCAAGATGAATGTGTAGCAAGTTCTATCTTGATTATCTCTCAAGATGAATGTGTAGCAAGTTCTATCTTGATTATCCCTCAAGATGAATGTGTAGCAAGTTCTATCTTGATTATCTCTCAAGATGAATGTGTAGCAAGTTCTATCTTGATTATCCCTCAAGATGAATGTGTAGCAAGTTCTATCTTGATTATCCCTCAAGATGAATGTATAGCAAGTTCTATCTTGATTATCTCTCAAGATGAATGTGTAGCAAGTTCTATCTTGATTATCTCTCAAGATGAATGTGTAGCAAGTTCTATCTTGATTATCCCTCAAGATGAATGTGTAGCAAGTTCTATCTTGATTATCCCTCAAGATGAATGTGTAGCAAGTTCTATCTTGATTATCTCTCAAGATGAATGTGTAGCAAGTTCTATCTTGATTATCTCTCAAGATGAATGTGTAGCAAGTTCTATCTTGATTATCCCTCAAGATGAATGTATAGCAAGTCCTATCTTGATTAACTGCACTAAACAGCTTAGGCTTGCTGGGTACATGAGGGGTTTAGGGGTATTATAAACCAGTGTGCATATATAAGGACCGTGCTTGTTGTAACAGAGATTGGAAGGTCAGACAGAGGGTGTGCCTCCCAGGAGCTGGTGTTGGTGACATAGTCAGCAGGTTGGACAATATTATGTCAGGTAATGGGAATAAGCCAATTATCTGTCTTAGTGCTCGTGGAAATGACATTGGGAAGGGCAAGAGACAGGAGCTACTGGATAAGTACAGGTCAGCCATAGAAGTAGTCAGGTCTAAGGGAGGGATCCCAATCATATGTAACATCTTGCCTAGAAAGGGAGTGGGCAATGAATGGATGTCTAGGGCAATTGGCATAAATCACTGGCTAGACAGGTACTGCAAGGAACTTGCAATCCCATTCATTGATAACTGGGACAAATTCTATGGCAAACATGATATGTATGCAAGGGATGGGGTTCATCTCTCTGGGGCTGGAGTGGTTGCATTAGCCAGTTCGATTGAGGGGGCCATTGATGACTTGTCTATGACTTTAAACTGATAGATTATAGAGGTATGGGTGTTAGTGGGAAACAATCAGGCTGCGGTATTAGGGTTGAAAAGAGCAGATATTACAAAGATACCTCAGGGATATGTTTAAAAGACAATATTCAGAATATAGTTGCTAGTAAAGGCAAAACAAATGTTCAAGAAACAAAGAGAGTTAGTAGAGGACAACAAGTGACTAGCTCCCTTAAGGTTTACTATACAAATAGTTGGAGTCTAAGAAATAAGATAGATGAGCTAAGATTACTTGCAAATGAAGGTAATATGGATATTATTGCTGTAACAGACACCTGGTTCAACTTGAAAGATAGAGAAATGCCCTCTGAATGCAATATACAAGGTTATAAACTATTCCACACTGATAGGGTCAACAGGAAGAGTGGTGATGTATGTCAGAGATAATTTAAATTGTTGTGTTAGACATGGTGGATAGGGACAGGATGTTTAGGTAATGGGACACAGAAACAAGGGGTCTCACCTGGAAAATGAAGACTCAGATGAGTGACAGGGATGTTAAGAAGTATTTCTTCAGTCATAGAGCTGTCAGGAAATGAAATAGTATTGAGAGTGACGTATTGGAGGTAGAATCCATACATCACTTTATGAAGAGGTATGACAGAGCTCATGGAGCAGGAGAGAGTGGCCCTAGTAGCGACCACTGAAGAGGCGGGGATAGGAGCACTGAATCGACCCCTGCAGCCACAATTAGGCGAATACATACACATACACACACACACACACTACAGTCACACAGACGTGGGTGCACAAGGCTCCGAGAACCTTAGTGTTTTTAAGGTGCAGGAACTGCTAGCAGTAATCAGTGGTAGTGACAACGTCAGTGAACAATCCTACGAGTGATAACTAAAGTTAGTAGTAAAAAAAAGTCGAGAGGAAGCCTGAAATCATTAATATTTCAAAGTGCCAAACTGCTAGGGGCTAGTAGGCACCTGTTGCCACACAGATTCAAATATACAAAGATCAAAGTGAGTGTGGAAGTGGGTGTTCAAGAATTTGAGAGATTGTTTAACAAGTGAAATGTGGGGCACCATTCAGTGAGAGTTAATAAGCAAAAGGAGAAAGGAAAAATAAAATATACAACAGAAGGTCTGCTGAAGCAGTGACGTCACAACAGTTGTATGCCATTATACATATAAAGTGTAACACCGAATGTGAAGTGTATTATATCATAAATGAAAAGTGAAATCACTTGAGGAACACGGGATGCATGAGCATATATGGTTATAAACATCACGGGCGAAGGATTTTCAAAATAGTGATAGAAGGCCTATGTACGAAGACTACGTCATCAGCATCTGGCAACTTGTCACCGCAATGCTGCCAGCGCAAGTATTCCTCACCTATTGTGGTTGCATGTTGTCAGGTTCTGGATTCTGGTCTTGCATCACTGTTAGATACTGGTCACTCACTCCTGCAAGCTATTACCAGAATTAGAGTAGAAATAGCATAGATAATGTGAAATAGGGGTCTAGCAACACTTGTAGAAGTCAGACACTTGTAGAAGCTGAGACAAGCTAAATTTTACAACCTAGTTACTTTCTGTATTTTATAAGTAGAACTGATAAGTGTTAGAAGTACTATTGGTAAGTTTTAGAATTACTGGTATTACTACCGGTATTTATTAGCAATATGAATACTTAGAAGTGGGGGCACACACACACACACATACACACACACACACACACACGCACAGGAACAAGCACTTGTAAAAGCTGTAGTACACACCCACACACATACACAGGATTTCACACCTTCCTGTGAACTGACCCTCTAACCCTCCGTCCCTTTCTCTCTCTCCCTCTCTCAATATCTATCTCCCTCTTTACCTCTCTCTACCTATCTATCTATCTCTCTCAACCTATCTCTCTTTTGCTACCTATCTCTCTCTCTACCTATCTCTTTACCTATCTCTCTCTCTCTACCTATCTCTCTCTCTCTCTCTACCTATCTCTCTCTCTCATTACCTATCTCTACCTATCTCTCTCTCTCTCCCCTCTCCCATCTCTCCCCTCTAACACCTCTTCCCTCTAACACCTCCCTCCCTCTAACATCTCTCCCCCTCTAACATCTCTCCCCTCTCATTATCTCTCCCTCTCCCTTTCCCCATATCTCTCTCCTCTCTCTCCCATTCTCCCCTCTCTCTCCCTCTATCCTCTCTCTCCCCTCTCTCTCTTACATCTCCCCCTCTCTCCCATTCTCCCTTGTCTCTCCCCCTGTCTCTTCCCCTGTCTCTCCCCTCTCTCTGCCCCCTCTCTCCCTCCCCTCTTTCCTCTCTCTCTCTCTCTCTCTCTCTCTCTCTCTCTCTCTCTCTCTCTCTCTCTCTTCCCCCTTTTCCCTTCTGACTCTCCCCCTCTCTCCTTCTACCTTTCCCTTCTCTCTCTTTCCCCCCTCTCTCTCTCTCTCACTCTTCCTCTCTCTCTCTCCTCTCTCCATCTACCCTTCCCTTCTCTCTCTCTCTCTCTCTCTCTCTCTCTCTCTCTCTCTCTCTCTCTCTCTCTCTCTCTCTCTCTCTCTCTCTCTCTCTCTCTCTCTCTTCTCTTAAAAACAAGAATTGTGGAGAATCGCAGGAATCAGGGAACAGACGAGAATGGTTCTGGTAGGGAGGAGTGGATGGAGGAGCAGTGGATGAGAAAATTAGGAGAGCTTTCTGAAAAAAATGGAGAACGGGCTTTCTGTGAAATTGGAAAAGAGATTGGAGAAGGAGAGGAAGAATTGGGAGGCACAAGTCGAAACTGCAGCAGCAAGGATAAGGGTCCTAGAAGATGAGGCAAACAGGCTGAAGCAAGTTACAGGGGCAGTGACCAGAGAAGACACAGCGTATGAAGCTGAGAGGCCGAACAGGAAGGAAGGAGATATGAATTATGCTATGGTCATATCAGCCTGCCAAGAAGGGCCAAGGAGTGAAAGGGAAGAGCAGATGAGTGCAGATAGAGAGGGTGATAGGTCGAATGCAGAGGCACAACCATGCTAACAAGAGCCACTGGAAAAATCAAGGGAGAAAATGACCACGTACAGAGAGGAACCAGAGTCACAGAGGGTGAGGCAATTGAAGGAGGGAAGGGCAAAATCAGTGTTTATCCATGGGCTTCAGGAGAGAGAGGAAAGGACACACACTGAAAGACGGCAGGGAGAAAGAGCAGATATTGAGAACAAAATCACGGAAATAGCTGAAGAAGACATGGACGAGATTGTAAATTTTCAGAGAATAGGGGGATACTTGAAAGGGAGAAAACGATTGATCAAGCTGATTCTCAGGACAGAAACAGTGCGGAACATGATCCTTCAAGAGAAACCACGGTTGAAATACTCAGAAGAGTACAAGAGGGTGTTCCTAGAACGACAGCAGCTGAGGGAGAGGACAAAAAAGCGAAAAGAGCTAGGAAAGGAGACAAGGATGGAACCAGCAGAGGTCAATCAGAGCAGAACAGAGCAGCAAGGGCAAGCAAACACACAACTATTCTCAGAACCCCACAACCTATCACACCATCCCAACACAAACTACAATCCATACCCACAGCCTCCACCGAACACCCATCTATAGAATCCCACAGTATGCTACCAGGTCTCCCACCCTCACAGGCCCCCCAAACCACAGTGCTGGAAAGGAAACTGAAGGTATGGTACACAAACGCTGATGGAATAACAAATAAGTGGGGGGAGTGGCACGAAAGAGTCAAAGAGGCATCACCGGACATCATAGCTCTCACAGAAACCAAGCTTACAGGTATGATAACAGATGCCATCTTTCCAATGGGATACCAGATCCTGAGGAAAGACAGAGGGAACAGGGGAGGTGGAGGAGTGGCATTGCCGGTCAAAAACCGATGGAATTTTGATGAGCTGGAGAGAGGACAACGGAGAAGCAAGCGATTACACAGTGGGAACACTTCACTCTGGAGGTCCCAAGGTGGTAATTGCAGTGATGTATAACCCACCACAGAACAGCAGGAGGCCAGGGCAAGAGTATGATGAGAGCAATAGAGCGATGGTTGACACACTGGCTGCAGTGGCCAGAAGAGCTCATGCATGCAGGGCACAGCTCCTGATCATGGGTGACTTTAACCACAAGGAGATCGATTGGGAGAACTCGGAGCCACATGGGGGCCAAGATACATGGAGGGCTAAGATGATGGAGGTGGTACTGGAAAACTTCAAGTACCAACATGTAAGGGACACTACAAGAGAGAGAGGAGAGGATGAACCAGCAAGACTGGACCTAGTATTCACCTTGAGTAGTACAGATATTGAGGACATCACATATGAAAGACCCCTTGGGGCCAGCAATTATGTGGTTATAAGCTTTGAATACACAGTAGAGCTACAAGTGGAGGGGGAAGCAGGAAGGCCATGAATGAAGCCAAACTTCAAGAAAGGGGACTACACAGGAATGAGGAACTTCCTGAACAGGGTTCAATGGGATGGAGAACTGGCAGGGAAGCCAGTTAATGAGATAATGGAATATGTAGTAACAATGTGCAAGGAGGCTGAGGAGAGGTTTGTACCCAAGGGTAACAGGAATAATGAAAAAGCCAGGATGAGCCCATGTTTCACCCAAAGGTTCAGGGAGGCAAAAACTAAGTGTGCTAGGGAATGGAAGAAATATTGAAGGCAAAGGACCCAGGAGAATAAGGAGAGCAGTCGTAGAGCCAGAAATAAATATGCACAGATATGAAGGGAGGCCCAATGACAATATGAAAATGACATAGCAGCGAAAGTCAAATCTGACCCAAAGCTGTTATACACCCACTTCAGGAGGAAAACAACGGTCAATGTGAGGGAAAAGTTCAACAGATAGGAGTATCAAGCAAGTACATGGCAAAAATAGTCTGATTGCTGGCTACTTGTTAAGGTAGGGGAAGTCTAGCTCCTACTATCCCCCCTTTTTCCCCCACCCCGAAAGTGATAGTTTGATTGTCGGCTGCTTGTTAAGGTAGGGTATGTCTAGCTCCCGCTATCCCCCCCTCCTTCCCCCCCCCCCGAAAGGTGACGTGTGGGGCTCCGGTCAAACAGTAATCACTCAACTCACAACTCCCAGCACTACTATAAGTACACGCCTGCTCATATTCTAGTGGACTTATTTGTTGAAAGCTTCTCTTTTGACCAATAATAAACTTAGTCCTTTCAGTCTTGCTTTATGTTAAATGTCTTAATAATCACAACGTCTTTTAGGTATTGTACTTATCATGGAGAGTGATTTCTTAAGCAGTGGGTAACCTGTCTCTCTTTACAGCTTGGAATGACAGATTGGGTCACCTGCCAACCAACGAGAAGAATTGATGGAGATGGACTAATGTCCTGAGATGTCCCATGTTGGATCTATCTACCTGTTATGTATAGACGCAGGACATAACCCTTCATCATAGCAATGGTAACGAACCTGCTTTCCTGTCATCTGGACTAATTATTCACGGCTATAGACTGTGAAGAACGAGCCGGTGGGTTGTCACCAACACCTGCGACCCCCCCCACATCATCAGCAATGGCTACGATTTCAACAACACGCAGTGTCACCAACACCAGACACCCCAGTATCACTATATATATTAGCGTTGAGTTCAAATATTATTTTTTTCATTTCATTTTTCATTTTTCTTTCAAATAGGATATACCTTTCATGTTTCACTGTTTTATGTTTGCTTTAATAAATAATAAAGTGTTTATCTTTGTGAATTATTTCTTTTTCTATTCATTAATTTTCCTGAGGAGGAGCCAGCCTTGGTAATACTGTCTGAAGTTGTTACAGTCATGAGTAATCATTCTCTATGGTAGGACTACAGTACAGGTATTTAAAAGATTTGGTGATTGTTATAGTCTCCTTTTTTTTTAAGTCAAGTCAGGCAGGATATACTAGTTCATTCTGCCACCTTTTGTGAGCTTGAAACACTTTGGAGGATTAGACTCGAGGGACCCGAGATTTTCCAGTGACAATTTGTTTCATTGAGCTCTTTATTCTATCAAGGGAACTGTCGTAGGACACTCTTGATTTATTGGTGAGAAGATTGGATGGTCAAGGGACCCCATTCTACTTACTGTTTGCTCGGAGCCAGCATAGAAACCTTCGTTTTCATTACTACATATTGTTTAATTGAAGCAGAGATCGATCCCTCTGGTTTATTTACAGTTTGAGTGGAGCAGGAATTGAACCCTCCATTTTCTTTGAGACCCGTTTCATTTCCCCTGAAAGTTTAAGTTATTCTTGCAAGTATGGAGGAATACCAGTTTTGGATGAATGCTGGAAATAAGTTAGGAATAACAGGGAAAAATTTAGAATCTTTCATTAGTGCTAAGACCCAGGAAAGACTTGAAAGAGAAAGAATTGAGAGAGATGAGAGGCAGTTAGAAAGGGAAAGACAGGAGGAAAAGGAGAGAGAGAGAATCAAAAGAGAAGAGAAAAAGGAGAAAGAGAACCTTGAAAGACAGGAGAAAAAAAAGAGGGAGAGAATTGAAAGAGAAAGCCAAGAAAGACAGAAAGAGAGCGAGAAGACAAAAAAGAGCGTGATAGACTTGATTGCGAGGAAAGAACTAGAGAACGTGAGGAAAGAGCTAGAGAACATGAGTTAAGGGAGAGAGAAAAAGATCGTGAGCTCGAAAAAGCTCGCCTTGAATTAGAGAATAAAAAGTTAACTTTTACACAACAACAATTAGAGGAAGGAGTAATTGAACATCATGCAGCTAGTGCACATATTCCAACACCTAATTTACCTCCCTTCACAGAGGGTGAAGACATTACTTCATACATTATCAGGTT
This sequence comes from Cherax quadricarinatus, assembly GCF_038502225.1. Taxonomy (NCBI): domain Eukaryota; kingdom Metazoa; phylum Arthropoda; class Malacostraca; order Decapoda; family Parastacidae; genus Cherax; species Cherax quadricarinatus. Next base: position 43,139,349 of record NC_091303.1, on the reverse strand, counting down.
TGAAAATACCGCTACCCTCTGTGAATGGCCAGCTGACACCTGGGCTACCAGGTTAGGAATGTTATTTTCTGGTACAGCCTTGAATATCTATGCTACTTTATCGCAGGATATCATATGTAATTATAACCTACTGAAGAAGGCAATCCTTAAATCATATCAAAAAAACCACTAATTCTTATAGGAAAGATTTCAGGTATGCCACCTTACAGCCTGGCCAAAACTTTCAGCAGTTACAGGTAACACTCTTTCGTTTGTTCGACTTTTGGATAGAGTTCAGGAATTGATCACAGTTATGAATCTCTTAGAGACTTCATGGTCGCTGACCAGTTCCTGACAGCTCTTCCTCACCAGATACGAACATTCATTAGAGAATGTAACCTGATTAAAGCTGATGAAGTTGCTGAGGCCGCTGACTTGTATGCTGAGGCGCACAATTCCTATAAAGACCTAAAGGGATCGAATCTTAAGGGCAATGGTTCACCTGAACCAAAGATTAAGAAGCCTACAGTAGAAAAAAGTCACCAGCTATTATACCAACATGTCAACGGTGTGGTGGTATCGGACACACACGTCCAGATTGTCCTTCCAAGAAAATAGAGAAAGTTGGTAGATGTTTTGTTGACGGTAATGACCAAGCACCCTTCTGTTCAGGAGCAGTTAATGGTATAAAAAGTCTCAGACATATTACGTGACACTGGATGCAAGTGCATTGTAATTTCGGACAAACTGTTCCCTTACTTTAACCTCTCATGTGTCCTCTATTCTTTCAGATTACTTGGGTCGTGAAAATACTTTCCCTACAATACGTTGTTACTTGAAAACTAAATGGTTCACCGGTTGAACTAATGCGGTACTAACCCCAATTACTTCTTCTATAATAGTGGGTAACATTAAAGGTGCCGTTCTTCCTTCAGAGGCGGATCTTTCGTCACCACCCGTGGATCAAAGTTTTCCAGCTCTTCTTCCTTGCAAGTTAAATAATCCCCTTAACAATTCCGCACTGGAAGCTGCAATGTCTCGTACTGTTCATTTGGGGGTGGAAACAGATGATACTGCTCTCGATAGTGATGTAGCAGGATCACCTGTCCACTCGTCGGGTGAAAGTAAGGGTATTGCCTCCGGCACTCTCAATGTCTTGACTTGGGCTCAGACCATAACCCCGGCTTCTCCTACCTCCTCTTCTCCCACCATAAGTCCTTTTGTTTCCCCAGATTTTATGTCCAAGGATGACTTTGTCAATTTACAGCGCAATTGCCCTTCACTTCGGGATTGTCATAATCAAGCTTTTAACAACAAAGTTATCCACGGGAGATACGTATCTCATAAGTTTGAATATATTAATGGTATCTTATGTAAATCTGTATTTAAATCTCATTCTTCAGCGATAGATTATTCCCTCCTGGTTGTTCCTAAACCATGTCGAGAGACTGTTCTTCAAATGGCTCATGATTTGCCAGTGATCGAACAATTGGCTCATCGTAAGACGTGACATAAACTCAAGCACATTTATTTTTGGCCAAGCATGTACTCTCAGGTTACAAAGAAGTATAGTTCTTGCACAAGGTGTCAGGTGCTTGGTGCACAAATTACACTCTCCTAGTTCCTGTATATTTATTAAACCTAAAACTTCCCTCCTGCAGAAACGAGATAGTCCACCATAGAAAAAGGAATGTTTGGCCCTTGTGTGGAGTATTTCCAAACTTAAATTTTATTTACTGGGAAAAGAATTCATTTTAGAAACGGTTCATCTAATTATTTCTCTGACTGGTTAAGTCGTGACAGTCAGTAGAAGATTTGCTGCCTTACGCCACTTCCACATGTTAGAACTTTTTCCTCGCCTATTCTTCTTATACTCCTTGACTATAAGTCTTGGTATGGGGGAGTGTGAGGGAAAAGTTCAACAGATAGGAGTATCGAGCAAGTACATGGCAACAATAGTTTGATTGCCGGCTACTTGTTAAGGTAGGGGAAGCCTAGCTCCTGCTATCCCCACTTTTTCCCCCTCCCCGAAAGTGATAGTTTGATTGCCGGCTGCTTCTTAAGGTAGGGTAAGTCTAGCTCCCGCTATCCCCCCCCGTCCTTCCCTCCTTCCCCCCCCCACGAAAGGTGACGTGTGGGGCTCCGGTCAAACAGTAATCACTCGACTCACAACTCCCAGCGCTACTATAGTACACGCCTGCTCATATTCTAGTGGACTTATTTGTGGACTTAGTCCTTTCAGTCTTGCTTTATGTTAAATGTCTTAATAATCACAACGTCTTTTAGGTATTGTACTTATCATGGAGAGTGATTTCTTAAGCAGTGGGTAACCTGTCTCTCTTTACAGCTTGGAATGACAGATTGGGTCACCTGCCAACCAACGAGAAGAATTGATGGAGACGGACTAAAGTCCTGAGACGTCCCATGTTGGATCTATCTACCTGTTATGTATAGACACAGGACATAACCCCTCATCATAGCAATGGTAACGAACCTGCTTTCCTGTCATTTGGACTAATTATTCACGGCTATAGACTGTGAAGAACGAGCCGGTGGGTTGTCACCAACACCTGCGACCCCCCCCCACATCATCAGCAACGGCTACGATTTCAACAACACGCAGTGTCACCAACACCAGACACCCCAGTATCACTATATATATATTAGCGATGAGTTCAAATGTTATTTTTTTCATTTCATTTTTCATTTTTCTTTCAAATAGGATATACCTTTCATGTTTTGTTGTTTTATGTTTGCTTTAATAAATAATAAAGTGTTTATCTTTGTGAATTATTTCCTTTTCTATTCATAAATTTTCCTGAGGAGGAGCCAGCCTTGGTAATACTGTCTGAAATTGTTCGAGGGCTGAGTAAGTCTTCACAGTCAAGGACCAGGTAATCAGACTAAGGAAGGAAGGAGGAGAAACAATAAGAAATGACTGTGAAGTGAGGAACTCAACAAGAGATTCAAAGAAATGTTCACAAAAGAGACAGAAGGGGCTCCAGAAAGACGGAGAGGTGGGGCACAACACCAAGAGCTGGACACAGTACAGACAACCGAGGAAGAAGTGAAGAGGCTTCTGAGTGAGCTAGATACCTCAAAGGCAATGGGGCCGGATAACATCTCTCCATGAGTCCTGAAAGAGGGAGCAGAGGAGTTATGTGTACCCCTAACAACAATATTCAATATATCTATGGAAACAGGGAGATTGCCTGAGGCATGGAAGACAGCATATGTAGTCCCAATCTTTAAAAAAGGAGACACACATAAAGCAGTAAACTACAGACCAGTGTCGCTGAAATGTATAGTATGCAAAGTCATGGAGAAGATTATCAGGAGAAGAGTGGTGGAACACCTAGAAAGGAATGATCTCATCAAGAGCAGACAACATGGTTTCAGGGACGGGAAATCCTGTGTCACAAACCTACTGGAGTTCATGGTGACAGCAGTAAGACAAGAGAGAGAGGCGTGGATTGCATTTTCTTGGACTGCAAGAAGGCGTTTGACACAGTTCCACATAAGAGACTAGTCCAAAAACTGGAGGACCAAGCAGGGATAACAGGGAAGGCACTACAATGGATCAGGGAATACTTGTCAGGAAGACAGCAGCGAGTCATTGTACATGGCGAGGTGTCAGA
>NC_091303.1:43018232-43133232 GCF_038502225.1 Cherax quadricarinatus | reverse complement strand
CTACAACTGGATTTGGATAGGCTGCAAGCCTGGTCCGGCAAATGGCTCATGGAGTTAAACCCCACCAAGTGAAAATCATGAAGCTTGGGAAAGGGCAAAGAAGACCGTAGACAGAGTACAGGCTAGGGATTCAAACACTGCAAACTTCATTCAAGGAAACGGATCTCTGGGCGAATATTATGCCGAGCACATCTGAGGCACACAACAACCATAAAACTGCTGCAGTATGTGGGTACTTACCAGAACTCCTAAATCCTTTTCACAACCAGTAGTATTAAGATCTACATTATTTAGTTTATATGTGGCATGGTTATTTTCCTGTCCAACATTTAGAACTTTGTATTTGTCTACATTAAACTAAATCTGCCACTTCTCCGACCAATGCATCAATCTATTCATATTATCCTGGAGTTCTCGATTGTCCTCATTAGAATGAATTGGACGGCCTATTTTGGTGTCATAAGCAAATTTGCTTATGTCGCGATATAAGATTACAAACATAGGACACAATCTGTTTGGCTATTTTCTCAAGGGTCGTGACATGTTAATTCTGGGTGTGATTTATAGGCCCCCAAACCTTGATAGGGAGTGCAGTAAGATGTTATTGGAAGAAATTCGTAAGGAATCTGGATGTGAAAATGTTGTTTTACTGAGAGATTTGAACTTTAGACAAATTAGTTGGAACAATGTGACAGGAAATCTTGAGTCTAGTGATTTTCTTGATACGGTTCAGGATTGCTTTTTAAAGCAATTTGTGACAGAACCAGCTAGAGGAAACAATCTGCTTCACTTGGTTCTTGCCAAAAAAGAATCACTAATGAATAATCTTGAGGTTAATGATGAGCTTGGGGAAAGCGATCACAAATCACTTACTTTCAATATATCATGGAATTACCCAGGTAACTGCAATCAGATCTCTGTCCCAGACTTTTGCTTGGCTGATTTCATGGGACTAAGAAATTGCCTGGGTGGGCTAAATTGGGATGACCTGACTATGGGTCACGTAGGTGATGTTGGTTGCCAATATGACTTTTTCAGAGCATAGTTCTAGCTGCCCAGACAGCTTTTGTTCCGAGTAGAGAAATTAAATCTAACAAAAATGATCCCAAATGCTTTCTACCAAGCCAGTGGTGGCTGGGACCACTGTGTCAACTGGCAATCCCGTGGTTGCTACCAAGGCAGTTGTGGCTGGTAGCACTGTCACAACTGGCCATCCCGTGCTTGCTACCAAGCCAGTGGTGGCTGGTACCACTGTCACAACTGGCCATCCCGTGCTTGCTACCAAGCCAGTGGTGGCTGAATCCTCTGTGACAACTGGGCATCCCGCGCTTGCTACCAAGCCAGTGGTGGCTGAGACCTCTGTGACAACTGGCCATCCCGTGCTTGCTACCAAGCCAGTGGTGGCTGGGACCACTGTGACAACTGGCCAACCGGTGCTTGCTAACAAGCCAGTGGTGGCTGAGACCTCTGTGACAACTGGCCATCCCATGCTTGTTACCAAGCCAGTGGTGGCTGGGACCACTGTGACAACTGGCCATCCCGTGCTTGCTACCAAGCCAGTGGTGGCTGGGACCACTGTGACAACTACTCCTGTGGCTGCTATTAAGCCAGCGGTAACCGGAACCACTGATCTTGCCAGTGGTACCTGCGGTAATTCAAGCAGAGGAGAAAATGGCAGAGGGGAAAATAATAATTTTACTGTTTTCATTTCAAATATCCCGTATCAGTGCCACTATCATGTAATGAAAACAATGTTTGAAAAATGTGGTGCGTTAAGCAAGTTCACAATGTCCCGAGGAGAGAAGGGTAACCGGGGGTGCGCATTTGTCCTGTATGAAAACAACACTTCATGCGCTGAAGCCCTGAAGCTGAACGGGCATGAAATCTCCGCCCCTAAAGGTGAGACTCCTCGTCGCCTGAATGTGGCTCTCTCAAAGAACAACCCTGTGGCTCGCTCAGAGAACACCCCTGTGGCTCGCTCAGAGAACACCCGTGTGGCTCGCTCAGAGAACACCTCTGTAGCTCGCTCAGAGAAGACCCCTGTGGCTCGCTCAGAGAACGCCCCTGTGGCTCGCTCACAGAACACCCCTGTGGCTCGCTCAAAGAACACCCCTGTGGCTCGCTCAGAGAACACCCCTGTGGCTCGCTCAGAGAACACCCGTGTGGCTCGCTCAGAGAACACCCCTGTGGCTCGCTCACAGAACACCCCTGTGGCTCGCTCAAAGAACACCCCTGTGGCTCGCTCAAAGAACACCCCTGTGGCTCGCTCAGAGAACACCCCTGTGGCTCGCTCAGAGAACACCCGTGTGGCTCGCTCAGAGAACACCCCTGTGGCTCGCTCAAAGAACACCCCTGTGGCTCGCTCAGAGAACACCCCTGTGGCTCGCTCACAGAACACCCCTGTGGCTCGCTCAAAGAACACCCCTGTGGCTCGCTCAGAGAACACCCCTGTGGCTCACTCGCAGAATACCCCAGTGGTTCACTAGCAAAAATCATTCTGGACCAGGGTGTTCTCTAATCGAAATCGGCTAACTGCAAGCTCACCTGTGGGGGAGGACGGTGGACAAAGAAGAAGAGGACGAGAGCACGGAGGAAGCGGAGGGCGAGGACAAGGAGGAAGAGGAGGACGAGGACAAGGAGGAGGAGGAAGAGGACAAGGAGGAGGAAGAAGAGGACAAGGAGAAGGAGGACGAGGATAAGGTGGAGAAGAACGAGGACAAGGAGGAGGAAGAGGACGAGGAGAACGAGGAGCAGGAAATGGACGAGAAGAAAGAGGACGAGCAACAGGTTGATCAGGAAGAGAAGGGAGTTGAATATTTTTTGTGTTATTTATTATGACATTATTACTTACATTAATATTTAATAATAGTTATTAATTATTACTTACATTAATATTTAATAATAGTTATTAATTGAGTCTGGCACAGTTTCTGTCAGCTGCTGCACTCACACATTTTTATTTCTTGTTTACGTTTTATCGACTTATGTCTATAATTAAGGCTAGTTAAGTAAATATTTTAGGCTTGATTATTCTCTGAAAAGTGCGAGGAAGTTTTTTAGAACCTATGATTGGTGCAAAATAACTTGAATATCGAAAATTAAAAATGTGTAATAAGGGATGCTTATACTGATGAATTAGATACATAAGAAAATAAGAACGAAACAGACAAGTGCAACATCTGGATGATTTTACTTGTAGATGGTTTCACCAACCAGAGGCTTTTTCAATAAAATACAAGAACATAATCTGAACACAGGAGAAATATATTTAAAATATAGTAGAAGATGAGGTAATGAGTCCTTCGACCCAGGAATCGACACCATGCCTAACCCTTCTAGGGTAGGGTAGGTGCCTGAGCCCGAGCCTTTAGCTCAAAAGACTGTCATTCCCATTAGGATGGCAGACCAGAGAGGCCTAGCTTGTGGCTAGGCCTGGGGACAGTTGGTCCCAAAGATGAGGAGGTACTTGTGCCTCCTCCCATGGGAGACTTAGGTCTCAGACACTCCCTAAAGAGGGAGCCAAGGCCGGGCCACCACTTGGAAAAGGCCCGGGCCGGGAGAATACCGGCTAATCTTTAATAATAATAAATCGACCCAGGAGCAGATGATTAACACCACTGACTGAAGACACGTGATAAGACCTGTTGTCTGAAGGCAGGTGACAAACACTGTTGTTTAAAGACAATGGTACTCATCACATGATCCTAAGCCGAGTGACTGATTACCTCGACTTCTGTTGCATTGTAAAGTCACTGGATGGTGAAACGTCTACAAAGATACTCAGACGTTGCATACGTGTCTAATTCAACTTATGATCAGTACTGTGTACCACTGATATTCATAAGGTATGTACACTTTTGAGTCAATGGTAAAAGTTGTTTTGTCTTTTTTCATTCTTATGGTCAGTATTTGTGTTGGACTAGTAGTTACTGCTATTATTCTCCTTCTTAAAAATTTAGGAAGAAAATTTAAGTCATAAAGGGATTAGTAATATTGTGTGTAAACGTCTCATGAAATGTGTTTGTGTGTGTGTGTGTGTGTGTGTGTGTGTGTGTGTGTGTGTGTGTGTGTGTGTGTGTGTGTGTGTGTGTACTCACCTAGTTGAGGTTGCGGGGGTCGAGTCCGAGCTCCTGGCCCCGCCTCTTCATTGATCGCTACTAGGTCACTCTCCCTGAGCCGTGAGCTTTATCATACCTCTGCTTAAAGCTATGTATGGATCCTGCCTCCACTACATCGCTTCCCAAACTATTCCACTTACTGACTACTCTGTGGCTGAAGAAATTCTTCCTAACATCCCTGTGATTCATCTGTGTCTTCAGCTTCCAACTGTGTCCCCTTGTTACTGTGTCCAATCTCTGGAACATCCTGTCTTTGTCCACCTTGTCAATTCCTCTCAGTATTTTGTATGTCGTTATCATGTCCCCCCTATCTCTCCTGTCCTCCAGTGTCGTCAGGTTGATTTCCCTTAACCTCTCCTCGTAGGACATACCTCTTAGCTCTGGGACTAGTCTTGTTGCAAACCTTTGCACTTTCTCTAGTTTCTTCAGGTGCTTGGCTAGGTGTGGGTTCCAAACTGGTGCCGCATACTCCAATATGGGCCTAACGTACACGGTGTACAGGGTCCTGAATGAGTCCTTATTAAGATGTCGGAATGCTGTTCTGAGGTTTGCTAGGCGCCCATATGCTGCAGCAGTTATTTGGTTGATGTGCGCTTCAGGAGATGTGCCTGGTGTTATACTCACCCCAAATCTTTTTCCTTGAGTGAGGTTTGTAGTCTCTGACCCCCTAGACTGTACTCCGTCTGCGGCCTTCTTTGCCCTTCCCCAATCTTCATGACTTTGCACTTGGTGGGATTGAACTCCAGGAGCCAATTGCTGGACCAGGTCTGCAGCCTGTCCAGATCCCTTTGTAGTTCTGCCTGGTCTTCGATCGAGTGAATTCTTCTCATCAACTTCACGTCATCTGCAAACAGGGACACCTCAGAGTCTATTCCTTCCGTCATGTCGTTCACAAATACCAGAAACAGCACTGGTCCTAGGACTGACCCCTGCGGGACCCCGCTGGTCACAGGTGCCCACTCTGACACCTCGCCACGTACCATGACTCGCTGCTGTCTTCCTGACAAGTATTTCCTGATCCATTTTAGTGCCTTCCCTGTTATCCCTGCTTGGTCCTCCAGTTTTTGCACCAATCTCTTGTGTGGAACTGTGTCAAACGCCTTCTTGTGTGTGTGTGTGTGTGTGTGTGTGTGTGTGTGTGTGTGTGTGTGTGTGTATGTGTGTGGGTGTATTTGTGTGTGTGTTTGTGTGTGTGTGTGTGTGTGTGTGTGTGTGTGTGTGTGTGTGTGTGTGTGTGTGTGTGTGTGTGTGTGTTTGTGTGTGTGTGTGTGTTTGTGTGTGTGTACTCACCTATTTGTACTCACCTATTTGTGGTTGCAGGGGTCGAGTCTTAGCTCCTGGCCCCGCCTCTTCACCGGTTGCTACTGGGCCCTCTCTCTTCCCGCTCCATGAGCTTTATCAAACCTCGTCTTAAAACTGTGTATGGTTCCTGCCTCCACTACGTCATTTTCTAGGCTATTCCACTGCCTTACAACTCTATGACTGAAGCAATACTTCCTAATATCTCTCTGACTCATTTGTGTCTTCAACTTCCAATTGTGGCCTCTTGTTTCTGTGTCCCCTCCCTGGAACATCCTGTCTTTGTCCACCTTGTCTATTCCACGCAGTATTTTATATGTCGTTATCATGTCTCCCCTGACCCTCCTGTCCTCCAGTGTCGTCAGGCCGATTTCCCTTAATCTTTCTTCATAGGACATTCCCCTTTGCTCTGGAACTAACCTTGTGGCAAACCTTTGTACTTTCTCTAGTTTCTTGACGTGCTTTATCAAGTGCGGGTTCCAAACAGGTGCTGCATACTCCAGTATGGGCCTGACATACACGGTGTACAGTGTCTTGAACGATTCCTTACTAAGGTATCGGAATGCTGTTCTCAGGTTTGCCAGGCGCCCATATGCTGCAGCAGTTATCTGATTGATGTGTGCTTCCGGAGACATGCTCGGTGTTATACTCACCCCAAGATCTTTCTCCTTGAGTGAGGTTTGCAGTCTTTGGCCACCTAGCCTATACTCTGTCTGTGGTCTTCTGTGCCCTTCCCCTATCTTCATGACTTTGCATTTGGCAGGATTAAATTCGAGAAGCCATTTGCTGGACCAGGTGTCCAGTCTGTCCAGGTCTCTTTGAAGTCCTGCCTGGTCCTCATCAGATTTAATTCTCCTCATTAACTTCACATCATCTGCAAACAGGGACACTTCTGTGTCTAACCCTTCCATCATGTCGTTCACATATACCAAAAATAGCACTGGTCCTAGGACCGACCCCTGTGGGACCCCGCTCGTCACAGGTGCCCACTGTGATACATCATTACGTACCATGACTCGTTGTTGCCTCCCTGTCAGGTATTCTCTGATCCATTGCAGTGCCCTTCCTGTTATATGCGCCTGATGCTCTAGCTTCTGCACTAATCTCTTGTGAGGAACTGTGTCAAAGGCCTTCTTGCAGTCCAAGAAGATGCAATCAACCCACCCCTCTCTCTCCTGTCTTACTTCTGTTATTTTATCATAAAACTCCAGAAGGTTTGTGACACAGGATTTGCCTTCCGTGAATCCGTGCTGGTTGGCATTTATACTCTTGTTCAGTTCCAGGTGCTCCACCACTCTCCTCCTGATAATCTTCTCCATAATTTTGCATACTATACACGTCAATGACACAGGTCTATAGTTTAGTGCCTCTTTTCTGTCTCTTTTTTTAAAAATGGGAACTACATTTGCCGTCTTCCATACCTCAGGTAGTTGCCCAGTTTCCAGGGACGTGTTGAAGATTGTGGTAAGTGGTACGCACAACATATCTGCTCCCTCTCTAAGGACCCACGGGGAGATGTTGTCCAGTCCCATTGCCTTTGAGGTATCGATGTCCCTTAGCAGTTTCTTCACCTCCTCCTCATCTGTATGTATGTCGTCCAACACTTGTTGGTGTATTCCTTGCTGGTGTCCCCATCTGGTCTGTCCCCCCAGAGTCCTTCCTGTCTCTACTGTAAATACTTCCTTAAATCTCGTGTTGAGCTCCTCACATACCTCTTGATCGTTTCTTGTGAGTTCTCCACCTTCTTTCCTCAGCCTTATCACCTGGTCCTTGACTGTTGTCTTCCTTCTAATGTGGCTATACAGCAGTTTCGGGTCAGATTTGACTTTCGATGCTATGTCGTTTTCATACTGTCGCTGGGCCTCCCTCCTTATCTGTGCATACTCGTTTCTGGCTCTTCTACTAATCTCCTTGTTTTCCTGGGTCCTATGCCTCCTGTACCTTTTCCATTCACTGTTGCACTTAGTTTTTGCCTCCCTACACCTTCGGGTAAACCAAGGACTCGTTTTGGTCTTCCTATTATTTCTGTTTCCCTTGGGAACAAAACTTTCCTCTGCCTCCTTGCACTTTGTTGCCACATATTCCATCATCTCGTTTACTGATTTTTCTACCATTTCTCTGTCCCACTGAACCTCCTGCAGGAAGTTTCTCATACCTGTGTAGTCCCCCCTTTTATAGTTTGGCCTGTCCCCTTCAGTTCCTGTTACCTTCTCCACTTGTAACTCTACTATATAGTCAAAACTCAGAACCGCATGATCGCTAGCTCCAAGGGGCCTCTCGTAAGTGATGTCCTCAATGTCTGAACTGCTCAGGGTGAACACAAGATCCAGTCTTGCTGGATCATCCTCCCCTCTCTCTCTGGTTGTGTCCCTGACATGTTGATGCATGAGGTTTTCCAGTACCACATCCATCATCTTGGCTCTCCATGTTTCGGGACCCCCATGTGGCTCCAGGTTTTCCCAGTCGATGTCCCTGTGGTTGAAATCGCCCATTACCAGTAACTTTGCTCTGCTCGAGTGAGCTCTTCTTGCCACCTCAGCCAGTGTGTCCACCATCACCCTGTTGTTTTCTTCGTACTCCTCTCTTGGCCTCCTGCAGTTCTGTGGTGGGTTATACATCACTCCAATGACTACTTTATGTTCTCCGGACTGAATTGTACCTACAATGTAGTCTCTTTCTCCAATCATGTCCATGCCTTCCATTTCCTCAAATCCCCATCGGTGTTTTATGAGCAGTGCAACCCCACCTCCCCCTCTACTCCTTCTATCTTTCCTCAGGATCTGATATCCCGTTGGGAAGATTGTGTCTGTTATTGTCTCAGCGAGTTTTGTTTCTGTGACTGCTATGATGTCTGGGGATTTTTCACTGATTCTTTCGTTCCACTCCTCATGTTTATTCATTATTCCATCCGCGTTTGTGTACCAAACTCTCAGTTTCTTTTCTATCATTGTGGTCATGCAAGAATATTGGGGTTGGGGGAGCGAGAGCCTTGGTGGGGGCCTATATGGGGCTGTGGTGTTGGTGGGGTTTGTGATGATGGGGGTGGGGTCAGAATGCCCATAAGGGACAGCTGTTGGGGTGAGGTTTTTGATATAGGGGTTGGTGGCAGAGGGAACAGTGAGTGGGTTGTAGTATAGGTTGCTCAGTTGCGTTGGGAATGTCGTGGTTGGAGTCTTTTGGTGGGAGATTCTGTGGGGTGTGTTTGCCCTTCCTCCTGTGTCTGGGTCCTGCTCATTTTCGTCATTGCCTCTCGTTCCTCCTTGCGTCTCTGTACCCTCTCTTTCAGTGTAGTCCTTTCTTCTTGTGTTCTGTCGCGGTTGAGGTATACTCTCTGGTACCCCTGTTTGTCCCTCAGTCTTGCTTTCTCTTGCAGAATCCTGGTTCGAACTGATTCTTCCTTGAAAGTTACTCTGACAGGCCGTATCCTTCCACTCGCAAACCACCCAATTCTCTGAAAATTTGTCACCTGGGTCATATCGCCCTCACCTATTGTTTTCATGATGCCTTCAATCATTTTTTTCTCCTCCTGTTTTATTTCTTCAAAGTTGTCCCCCTTGGCTTCTTGGAGCCCGTTCACAAAAACTGACCTCGCCCTTTCCTCCTCCCACTGAGTCTCCATCTGCTTCCTCTGAGGCATTTTATTTCCTTCCATTGACATGTTCTTGCCTTCAGTCCCTGTCATATCTGAAACTTCTATTCTCAGTGAACTGTCTTTCATGAACCGCTGTCCCGCTACTGCAGTTGGCTGTTAGCTGTGTGTGTGTGTGTGTGTGTGTGTGTGTGTGTGTGTGTGTGTGTGTGTGTGTGTGTGTGTGTGTGTGTGTGTGTGTGTGTGTGTGTGTGTCTGTGTGTGTGTGTTTGTGTGTGTGTGTGTGTGTGTGTGTGTGTGTGTGTTTGTGTGTGTGTGTGTGTGTGTTTGTGTGTGTGTGTGTGTGTGTGTGTGTGTGTGTTTGTGTGTGTGTGTGTGTGTGTGTGTGTGTGTGTGTGTGTGTGTGTGTGTGTGTTTGTGTGTGTGTGTGTGTGTGTGTGTGTGTTTGTGTGTGTGTGTGTGTGTGTGTGTGTACTCATCTAGTTGTACTCACCTAGTTGAGGTTGCGGGGGTCGAGTCCGAGCTCCTGGCCCCGCCTCTTCACTGATCGCTACTAGGTCACTCTCCCTGAGCCGTGAGCTTTATCATACCTCTGCTTAAAGCTATGTATGGGTCCTGCCTCCACTACATCGCTTCCCAAACTATTCCACTTACTGACTACTCTGTGGCTGAAGAAATACTTCCTAACATCCCTGTGATTCATCTGTGTCTTCAGCTTCCAACTGTGTCCCCTTGTTACTGTGTCCAATCTCTGGAACATCCTGTCTTTGTCCAATCGATCTCCTTGTGGTTAAAGTCACCCATGATCAGGAGCTTTGCCCTGCATGCATGAGCTCTTCTGGCCACTCTAGCCAGTGTGTCAACCATCGCTCTATTGCTCTCGTCGTACTCTTGCCGTGGCCTCCTGCTGTTCTGTGGTGGGTTATACATCACTGCTATTACCACCTTGGGACCTCCAGAGTGAAGTGTTCCCACTATGTAATCACTTTCTTCTCCGCTGTCTCCTCTCTCCAGCTCATCAAAATTCCAGCGATTTTTGATCAGCAACGCCACTCCTCCACCCCCCCTGTTCCCTCTGTCTTTCCTCAGGATTTGGTATCCCGTTGGAAAGATGGCATCTGTTATCATACCTGTAAGCTTGGTTTCTGTGAGAGCTATGATGTCTGGTGATGCTTCTTTGACTCTTTCATGCCACTCCTCCCACTTATTTGTTATTCCATCAGCGTTTGTGTACCATACCTTCAGTTTCCTTTCCAACACTGTGGTTTGGGGGGCCTGTGAGGGTGGGAGACCTGGTGGCATGCTGTGGGATTCTATAGCTCGGTGTTGGGTGGAGGCTGTGGGTATGGATTGTAGTGTGTGTTGGGATGGTGTGATAGGTTGTATGGTTCTGAGAGTAGTTGTGTGTGTGCTTGCCCTTGCTGTTCTGTTCTGCTCTGACTGACCTCTGCTGGTTCCCTCCTTGTCTCTTTTCCTAGCTCCTTTCGCTTTTTTGTCGTCTCCCTCAGCTGCTGTCGTTCTGATTTTGTTCTGTCTCTGTCTAGGAACACCCTCTTGTACTCTTCCGAGTATTTCAATCGTGGTTTCTCTTGGAGGATCCTGTTCTGCACTGTTTCCGTCCTGAGAATCAGCTTGATTGGTCGGTTTCTCCCCTTCGAGTACCCCCCTATTCTCTGAAAATTTACAATCTCGTCCATCTCTTCACCTATTTCCGTGATGATTTTCTCAATCTCCTTTCTTTCTTCCTGCTGCCTTTCAGTGTGTGTCCTTTCCTCTCTCTCCTGAAGCCCATGGATAAACACTGATTTTGCCCTTTCTTCCTCCCATTGCCTCACCCTCTGTGACTCTGGATCCTGCCTGTATGTGGTCAGTTTCTCCCTTGATTTTTCCAGTGGCTCTTGATAGCCTTGTTTTGCCTCAGCATTCGACCTATCACCCTCTCCATCTGCAACCAGCTGATCTTCCCTTTCACTCCTTGGTCCTCCTTGGCAGACTGATGTGACCTTAGCATAATTCATAATTCCTTCCTTCCTGTTCGGCCTCGCAGCTTCATATGCTGTGTGTGTGTGTGTGTGTGTGTGTGTGCGTGTGTGTGTGTGTGTGCGTGCGTCCGTGTACTCACCCAGTTGTACTCACGTAGTTGAGGTTGCAGGGGTCGAGTACGAGCTCCTGGCCCCGCCTCTTCACTCGTATCTACTAGGTCACTCTCCCTGAACCGTGAGCTTTATCATACCTCTGCTTGAACCTATGTATGGATCCTGCCTCCACTACATCGCTTCCCAAACTATTCCACTTACTGACTACTCTGTGGCTGAAGAAATACTTCCTAACATCCCTGTGATTCATCTGTCTTCAACTTTCAACTGTGTCCCCTTGTTACTGTGTCCAGTCTCTGGAACATTCTGTCTTTGTCCACCTTGTCAATTCCTCTCAGTATTTTGTATGTCGTTACCATGTCCTCCCTATCTCTCCTGCCCTCCAGTGTCGTCAGGTTGATTTTCCTTAACCTCTCCTCGTAGGGCATACCTCTTAGCTCTGGGACTAGTCTTGTTGCAAACCTTTGCACTTTCTCTAGTTTCTTTACGTGCTTGGCTAGGTGTGGGTTCCAAACTGGTGCCGCATACTCCAATATGGGCCTAACGTACACGGTGTACAGGGTCCTGAACGATTTTTTATTAAGGTGTCGGAATGCTGTTCTGAGGTTTGCTAGGCGCCCATGTGCTGCAGCCGTTATTTGGTTGATGTGCGCTTCAGGAGATGTGCCTGGTGTTATACTCACCCCAAGATCTTTTTCCTTGAGTGAGGTTTGTAGTCTCTGGCCCCCTAGACTGTACTCCGTCTGCGGTCTTCTTTGCCCTTCCCCAATTTTCATGACTTTGCACTTGGTGGGATTGAACTCCTGGAGCCAATTGCTGGACCAGGTCTGCAGCCTGTCCAGATCCCTTTCTAATTCTGCCTGGTCTTCGATCGAATGAATTCTTCTCATCAACTTCACGTCATCTGCAAACAGGGACAATTCAGAGTCTATTCCTTCCGTCATGTCGTTCACAAATACCAGAAACAGAACTGGTCCTAGGACTGACCCCTGTGGGACCCCACTGGTCACAGGTGCCCACTCTGACACCTTGCCACGTACCATGACTCGCTGCTGTCTTCCTGACAAGTATTCCCTGATCCATTTTAGTGCCTTCCCTGTTATCCCTGCTTGGTCCTCCAGTTTTTGCACTAATCCCTTGTGTGGAACTGTGTCAAACGCCTTCTTGCAGTCTTAGAATATGCAATCCACCCACCCCTCTCTCTCTTGTCTTACTGCTGTCACCATGTCATAGAACTCCAGTAGGTTAGTGACACAGGATTTCCCGTCCCTGAAACCATGTTGTCTGCTGTTGATGAGATCATTCCTTTCTAGGTGTTCCACCACTCTTCTCCTGATAATCTTCTCCATGATTTTGCATACTATACATGTCAGTGACACTGGTCTGTAGTTTAGTGCTTCATGTCTGTCTTCCATGCCTCAGGCAATCTCCCTGTTTCGATAGATGTACTGAATATTGTTGTTAGGGGTACACATAGTGCCTCTGCTCCCTCTCTCAGGGCCCATGGGGGGATGTTATCTGGCCCCATTGCCTTTGAGGTATCTAGCTCACTCAGAAGCCTCTTCACTTCTTCCTCGGTTGTGTGTACTGTGTCCTGAACTTGGTGGTGTGCCACACCTCTCCGTCTTTCTGGAGCCCCTTCTGTCTCCTCTGTGAGCACTTCTTTTTTTTTGAATCTCTTGTTGAGTTCCTCACATACTTCACGGTCATTTCTTGTTGTCTCTCCTCCTTCCTTCCTTAGCCTGATTATCTGGTCCTTGACTGTTGTTTTCCTCCTAATGTGGCTGTATAACAGTCTCGAGTCAGATTTGGCTTTCACTGCTATGTCGTTTTCATATTGTCGTTGGGCCTCCCTTCTTATCTGTGCATATTCGTTTCTGGCTCTACGACTGCTCTCCTTATTCTCCTGAGTCCTTTGCTTTCTATATTTCTTCCATTCCCTAGCACACTTGGTTTTTGCCTCCTTGCATCTTTGGGTGAACCATGGGCTCATCCTGGCTTTTTCATTATTCCTGTTACCCTTGGGTACAAACCTCTCCTCAGCCTCCTTGCATATTGTTGCTACATATTCCATCATCTCATTAACTTTTTTTTTTTTTATATTTTATTGAGAGCACATCTTATACAGACAAAATACATATATATAGTATAACACTGGAGAACAATAAGTATATACATAAATTATCACACACGCACACGTTGTTGGACACAGGAGAAAACCATACCACGGGCGGGATTGAACCCGCGGTCAGAGAAGCAACCCGTCACAGACAAAAACAAAAAAGAAAGAGCATCAAGCACACTATACATACACTCAAGCCTCCTATCAGTATATATAAGAAAAGCACATGAAATTATCACATCATACTTATGTAGGTGTAAGTACAAGAAACAGCACACACATATATTATCGTAAAAGAAACGCACATTCCTAATAAAAAAAATCCCTTTCTTGTGAGTAAGTCTTACAGAAGTATCTGTATCCGCCGGAGGTACACACACCTCCGCGAAATAAACTTGCCACAATTACTAAATTATCATATTGTTGTACACATACATAGATATATCATCATGTATAGTAAAGGCTATCAATATATCAAGTTCACATCACAGGCTTCCATAACCTAATGCGAACACATAAATAAAAACTACTCTGTCACAACCTTTTTGAACCTTTTCACTGCACAAAAGTCAACGTGCAAAGCAAAGGTGTATACAAGAGACACTATCAAGTTGCAAATTCAGTCTCTCCAACACTCCTTACCCCCTTCTTCCCCCCTCCCCCCCCCCATTTGGGCAACTGCCCACTTTCTCTCATCATTACACATAACCCTGTCACACAGTCTTCTAGTCGTACATGAGCATATAACCTGTCATAGCGTGACAGTTTCACAATCATTACGATCCTCACCCAAGCATCCTTACACCTTACATGCGTACATTACCTCTAAAAAAAATATACACCTCCACCCTCTAACATATGTGTGATGGTAAGTGACCAAGCAAGTGCGAGGCCATATATACATAGAGAGTAATGCAGTCATCATCCCGTGGGACACGTATGCAAAAGTATAAACCGATAATCCCCACACCCAAACTGGATGGCACTGTTATTCCGGCTGTCATCACACTTACATCCTAACACCTACTAACCACACTGAATCATCCCTTGTTCATGTCTAAGCCCATACCACACACACACACACACACTCCCGGCGGCGAGCCCACTGGAACCCCGGATGACAGTCCCAATCCTTGCCCCAGCCATGACAACCCCCCTCCGCACTACAAAGCTAGTAAGATCCCAACAGTTAAACCACGATAACCTGCGGGGAAGGCTCCCTCCCACCGCGATCTATATATTTCCCTATTCCTGCAAACCGTCCTATAGAAAGTAGCTGCCATTACCTGTTTCCTCACAACCCAATCCCCATTCCCATGCATACCCCACGACATGTACACAAAATCTACCATTAAATATGCCAATGCTCGTTGCATACTCACTGGCACCCCTCCCACATCCAAAACGAGTGCTCTCAACACTGGTATGCCCCCCCTCCCACTCGTCTCACTAGCCTTCTCATCCAATCCCAAACATTCCCCAAACATTCGCAAAAATACACCGCATGATATGCTGTATCCTCTCCACCACACGCCCCACACCCACTCTCCTCCACTACTCATCTCACCCATAGAACCGCTCCTGATGGTAAAATGCCATGCAGGAAACGGAACATAACCTCCCGCACCCGAGGCCTGAGCTTCAACTTACGGAAACGACACCAAATATCTCTCCATCCATACATGGGGTATATTCCCTCCACCGGCACCACCACCCGGCTCCCAATCACTCTCACCAGCACCCCCCACGTGGATCTTGCCAGGCTCCTGTAGGACCATGAGGGTATGCAGCACCTCCTCACATTCCCTCAACTCTGCACCCACAAACCACCTCTTCACTCCCTCATACAGAAGCTTTAACCCCCCACCCCCCACTTGTACATACTCCCTTCATAAGTAAACACATTTTACCCAACGCCACAGATCCAATAACCCTAACCCCCCCTGACGTTCTGGCAGCATTACCACCTCCCTCCTCAGCCAATCACACCCAGAACCCCATATAAACTTAAACACCCTCTTTAAGATACTCGTCATTCCTTTCCCCATTATGGGGTAAACTGCCACCACGTGCCAAACCTTACTGTATAGTAATATGTTTACCACGATGGCCCTCTGCAACAATGTCAAATGGTATGGTCGCAAACTCCCCAATCTACACTGCACCCGTTCCACAATACGCTCGGAGTTCACCTCTCTCGACCGCATTTGATCCTCCATAAACACTATGCCACATATCTTTAAGCTATCTACTACCCTCCACTCCACACCAGCATCCCAATCTCCCTGCCAGTTCCAATTTCCCAGCCATAATAAGCATGATGTCTCCACATTGACCATCATCCCCATAGCCTCCCCAAAAGTACAAATGACCTCTCCCACCCCTCTTAAACTCTTCCCCTCCTGCACGAGTACCGTCGTGTCATCAACATATCTTACGATTCCTGGCCCACACCCCACCTCCCCTGTCCCCACCCCCCCACAGATAACGTGCCTCAATGAGCCTATAAAAAGGGTCCTGAACACAGGCAAACAGAATTTGAGAAAGTGGACATCCTTGCCTGAGGCCCCGCCCCATACATACCACCTCCCCTATATGGCCATTGATTTGCACATGCACCTGTGCCCCTCGATACAATGTCTCCACCCATTCCGCAACTTCCTCCCCAAATCCCTGCTTGAGAAGGATCCACTGCAATGCCTCCCGTTCCACACGGTCATATGCTCCCTGCCAAGTAAGCCCCCCCTTTTCCCCCAAACCCTCCACAAACCCCCTAAGACGTCCGTGGCTCTCGACCATAGATCTGCCAGGCAACCCGTATTGCCCCCCCGATACGACACGCCCCACGACGCATTTCAGGTGATTACCCAGTATTTTTGCAAACAATTTATAATCCACACATAGTAAAGAAATCGCCCGATAATTCTATAGGGTATTCTGGACCTCTCACTTCGGGACCAGAACAACTACCGCTGTGGCTTGTAATTCCCTCAACACCCCCTTCTCCTTCATGATATTCATTAACTCCACCAGGAATCCACTCATCAACTTACAATTCTGCAGGTAAAATTCACAGGGCAATCCATCTATCCCTGGAGCCTTTCCCGTATGCATACTCACCAGTGCCCGCCAAACCTCGCCCTCATCTATCTCCCCACCCAGTGCTACTTGATCACTACGCCCCAATGAACATAGCACTAGCTCACAGACACTATGCAAAGCCTCACCTCCCCCTCCACTACTACCCAAATATCTGCATGGTATGAGCATATGCACCTTCTACCCACTTGCCGGGCTGTGCCAGGTGAATGGTCCCGTAGTCCTTGAAAACATTGCATATGTCCGTTTCATCTGCCTCGAAAGGTACATTTCGCACTCTAACCCAAGTATAATGCCTGGAGACTTCATGAAGGCGGACGCTCACCATAGAATTGACGTCCATAAGCACATCCTGGTATTGCTCTACCAGCCTCTCATAGACGCCGGTGTTCAACAACTTGACAAACACCCTGTATGCGCCATTAAGTGCTACACCATACAATTCTTCATCCTGTATACCATACGTATCCTGGATGATTAATGGCAACAGCAAGGGAGCAGCTTGTGGCGAAATCGCCCCGCGAACCATCTCAGTGCCCACAGTATTTACCCTCCTCCTCACACCCTGCGCCATATTGGAGAAAACAAGAAGTCTTCCAATCACCGAGAGAGGGCAGCAGGCGCAGGACTGCTCACACCAACAGACGAGCAGAGAATCCATCTCATTAACTGGCTTCCCTGCCAGTTCTCTGTCCCACTGAACCCCGTTCAGGAAGTTCCTCATTCCCGTGTAGTCCCCTTTCTTGTGTGTGTGTGTGTGTGTGTGTGTGTGTGTGTGTGTGTGTGTGTGTGTGTGTGTGTGTACTCACCTAATTGTACTCACCTAATTGTGGTTGCAGGGCTCGAGACTCAGCTCCTAGCCCCGCCTCTTCACTGATCGCTACTGGGTCCTCTCTCTCTCTGCTTCCTGAGCTTTGTCATACCTCTTCTTAAAACTATGTATGGTTCCTGCCTCCACTACTTCACTTGCTAGGCTATTCCACTTGCTGACAACTCTATGTGTGTGTGTGTGTGTGTGTGTGTGTGTGTGTGTGTGTACTCACCTAGTTGTACTCACCTAGTTGAGGTTGCAGGGGTCGAGTCCAAGCTCCTGGCCCCGCCTCTTCACTGGTCGCTACTAGGTCACTCTCCCTGAACCATGAGCTTTAACGTACCTCTGCTTAAAGCTATGTATGGATCCTGACTCCACTACATCGCTTCCCAAACTATTCCACTTCCTGACTACTCTGTGGCTGAAGAAATACTTCCTAACATCCCTTTGATTCATCTGTGTCTTCAACTTCCAACTGTGTCCCTTTGTTACTGTGTCCAGTCTCTGGAACATCCTGTCTTTGTCCACCTTGTCAATTCCTCTCAGTATTTTGTAAGCCGTTATCATGTCCCCCCTATCTCTCCTGTCCTCCAGTGTCGTCAGGTTGATTTCCCTTAACCTCTCCTCATAGGACATACCTCTTAGCTCTGGGACTAGTCTTGTTGCAAACCTTTGCACTTTCTCTAGTTTCTTTACATGCTTGGCTAGGTGTGGGTTCCAAACTGGTGCCGCATACTCCAATATGGGCCTAACGTACACGGTGTATAGGGTCCTGAACGATTCCTTATTAAGTTGTCGGAATGCTGTTCTGAGGTTTGCCAGGCGCCCATATGCTGCAGCAGTTATTTGGTTGATGTGCGCTTCAGGAGATGTGCCTGGTGTTATACTCACCCCAAGATCTTTTTCCTTGAGTGATGTTTGTAGTCTCTGACCCCCTAGACTGTACTCCATCTGCGGTCTTCTTTGCCCTTCCCCAATCCTCATGACTTTGCCCTTGGTGGGATTGAACTCCAGGAGCTAGTTGCTGGACCAGGTCTGCAGCCTGTCCAGATTCCTTTGTATTTCTGCCTGGTCTTCGATGGAATGAACTCTTCTCATCAACTTCACGTCATCTGCAAACAGTGACACCTCGGAGTTTATTCCTTCCGTCATGTCGTTCACAAATACCAGAAACAGCACTGGTCCTAGGACTGACCCCTGTGGGACCTCACTGGTCACAGTTGCCCACTCTGACACCTCGCCTCGTACCATTACTCGCTGCTGTCTTCCTGACAAGTATTCCCTGATCCATTGCAGTGCCTTCCCTGTTATTCCTGCTTGGTCCTCCAGTTTTTGCGCTAATCTCTTGTGTGGTACTGTGTCAAACGCCTTCTTGCAGTCTAAGAAAATGCAATCCACCCACCCCTCTCTCTCTTCTCTTACTGCTGTCACCATGTCATAGAACTCCAGTAGGATTGTGACACAAGATTTCCCGTCTCTGAAACCATGTTGTCTGCTGGTGATGAGATCATTCCTTTCTAGATGTTCCACCATTCTTCTCCTGACAATCTTTTCCATGATTTTGCATGCTATACATGTCAGTGACACTGGTCTGTAGTTTAGTGCTTCATGTCTGTCTCCTTTTTTAAAGATTGGTACCACATTTGCTGTCTTCCATGCCTCAGGCAGTCTCCCTGTTTCGATAGATGTATTGAATATTGTTGTTAGGGGTACACATAGCGCCTCTGCTCCCTCTCTCAGGACCCATGGAGAGATGTTATCTGGCCCCATTGCCTTTGAGGTATCTAGCTCACTCAGAAGCCTCTTCACTTCTTCCTCGGTTGTGTGTACTGTGTCCAGCACATGGTGGTGTACCCCACCTCTCCGTCTTTCTGGAGCCCCTTCTGTCTCCTCTGTGAACACTTCTTTGAATCTCTTGTTGAGTTCCTCACATACTTCACTGTCATTTCTTGTTGTCTCTCCTCCTTCCTTCCTTAGCCTGATTACATGGTCTTTGACGGTTGTTTTCTTCCTGATGTGGCTGTATAACAGCTTCGGGTCAGATTTGGCTTTTGCTGCTATGTCGTTTTCTTAATTGACGTTGGGCCTCCCTTCTTATCTGTGCATATTCGTTTCTGGCTCTACGACTGCTCTCCTTATTCTCCTGGGTCCTTTGCCTTCTATATTTCTTCCATTCCCTAGCACCTGTGTGTGTGTGTGTGTGTGTGTGTGTGTGTGTGTGTGTCTGTCTGTGTGTGTGTGTCTGTGTGTGTGTATGTGTGTGTGTGTGTGTGTGTGTGTGTGTGTGTGTGTGTGTGTTTGTGTGTATGTGTGTGTGTGTGTGTGTGTGTGTGTGAACATAAGAACATAACATAAGAACATAAGAAAGAAGGAACACTGCAACAGGCCCACCGACCCATGAGGAGCAGGTCCATGTCCCCCCAGATTAGCCCAATGACCTCCCCTGGATAAGCCCAATGACCCACCCACCCAGTCTGGTCACTTCCTCTCAAGGAAGGAGCACGGCACCAGACCCAGCAGCACAAGCTAGTCAGCTCCAACTCACACCCACCCACACCCACTCATGTATTTATCTAACCTATTTTTAAAACTACACAACGTTTTAGCCTCAATAACTGTACTCGGGAGTTTGTTTCACTCATCCACAACTCTATTACCAAACCAGTGCTTTCCTATATCCTTCCTGAATCTGAATTTGTCCAACTTGAAACCATTGCTGCGAGTCCTGTCTTGGCTGGAAATTTTTAGCACGCTATTTACATCCCCTTTATTTATTCCTGTTTTCCATTTATACACCTCGATCATATTCCCCCTAATTCTACGCCTTTCGAGAGAGTGCAGATTCAGGGCCCTCAGTCTATCCTCATAGGGAAGATTTCTGATACCTCATTATGTGATTTTACTAGTAAGCATAAGTCACATTATGAAATTTTCTTATTTACTATTGTTTGCTTAAATATTAGCTGAATTGATACTTTCTCTGTCCATATTACAACCTCATAATTCTTTAGATGCTATTAATTGATATTACTTACTAAAATTAATAATTAAATACCATTTTTACTATCAGTACAATTTACTCTTAACATTTTTGACATCATTTAATTACCATTACTTGTCTAATTACCATAACCTGTTTTAATACCACATTTACTATCTTAGAGTACTCTTAAATACCTTGTACTGCCAAATAACCTCTAGTATAACTACCAGTGCAATACTGAATCCAAATAATTGTTCTTAAAATTTAATACTTGAAATAAACATTACTTTTTCATTTTATTTTTATTAATTAATATTTTTTTGTAATCATTATTACTTACTAAAATTTTTTTAAACACCATATTTACTACCAGTCAGTTTTACTTTTTTACATTAATCATTATTTTATACTTTTCTTAACCTTTTGTTGCCAAACTTTCAAGTTTGTATATTCAACTCCAACCTCAATATTATCCTTTGTACCTGTGTACCTGTGTACTTGTGTACCTGTGTACCTGTCTACCATCTTACTATCATATTATAACCAAGTCATTACCATTTTTATTTTTTATTTATTATTCTTTTGGTACTTTAATTTGTGAATTTTATTTTGTCAATTTAAATCTAGTTATACTCTTGTTCTTGTTAACAACTTTATCAGACTTTAGTGCAATTGCAAGTACCATTTTATTTTGTATTTTTATGTTATAAGTTTACACCTAGTTGTACTTTAGCTCATTCTAGCACAACACATAGACAATATCAACTTCATTATGTCTATTAGTGACTATACTCTATATGACCAAAGTGCTTTAGCTATATAATTATCCAAACTTCCCACCACTACAGAAATCAGTATTAGAACTCACCACATAATACAGGATATAAATAACCACTATTCAAACCTAAAAGATGAATGATCACGTTGACTCTGATCTAAACCTCCATAATCTAACACACAATCAAACCTTATTGGAAAGTAACTGCCTTTATTACACAGCATCACAAGCCAGCACTATCCTGAACACTGCTCAAAGTCTATCAGTTCTTAACTACAACATCAGGTCCTTAAGCAAACACTATGATGACCTCCTGGCACTCCTTGAGTCACTAAAGACACCCTTCTCCTGCATTATTCTTACTGAGACCTGGCTTAAGCAGAACACAATAGATATCTACCCACTACCAGGATACACAGCAATTCACAGCTGCAGACCATACCAAGTTGGGGGTGGTACTGCAATCTATTACTCTAACCAACTATCTTGTATTAGCACCAATTGCTTTAGTGATGAATATGGGGAATACATTTTTGATAATTTTACTGTAAAAACCTCAAGACGCCTATAACAATCGGTGCCATATACCGGATACCCCACACAAACATCCCAAACTTCAGTGAGAATCTAAAGGCACTAATAACAAACAGACAAATGAACAAGCACCACCTTCTCTTAGCTGGAGACTTCAATATCAACCTTTGCCTACCAGATGATCAGACTGTAACTGATTTCATCAACAATATGAACAACACACTTCTCATACCAACAATAACTAAACCAACCAGGCTCACTGAGACAAGTGCAACCATAATAGACCACATATGGACCAATATACTAGCCCCCCTTAAATCAGGGATAATCACAGACAGCACTACTGACCACTACCCAACCTTCCTCTTGACAAACATTAGTAAGCCACCACTCGAATACAACAAAGTTTCATTTCGACTCCATGACGAGGCCTCAATAAGGAATTTCACAGCTGACCTAGAGACTGTTGACTGGCCTACAGAATTCTCCAATGCCAATGGTATTGACGATTGGACAGACATTTTTCTTAACAAAATACTTAGACTATACAACAAACATTGTCCTATAAAAACGAAACAGATCACAAACAAACGGCTCGGTTGCCCATGGCTAACCAGCAGCATTCTGAAATCCATTGATAAGAAACACAAATATGAAAAGCAATATAGACAGGGCTTAATGCACAAAGATATTCTTAGACACTATTCATCAGTTCTCACCAAAGTAATAAAGAAAGCAAAACAACTGTACTACTCCAGCAGATTCACTGACAAAAGAGGAGATATAAAAAAGACCTGGAAAACACTTTCCCAGATTCTAGGGACCCACAAACTGAAAAAAATCAAGAATATTGTCCTAACTAAATCTCATGAAACACCACTGCATCCCACTGATACAGCTAACAAGATAAACGACTTCTTCTCAAACATAGGATCCAATCTTGCCAGTAAAATCCCACGTATCAATGCCTGTGCCGGGGACTACCTAGATGGGAATTTCTCAAATTCCTTCTATCTTGCACCAACTGAGCCCACGGAAGTCTGGGAATCTGTCTCACATCCCACCATTATTGTACAAGCGAGCGGCCCATGTTCTTTTGCATGCTATTACATTACTTTTTAACAAGTCACTAGAAACTAGCACTTTCTCGACACTACTCAAGACAGAAAGGGTTACACCAGTACATAAAGGTAGTGACCCTACAGATGTTAACAACTATAGGCCAATATCAAACTTACCATTGCTATCCAAAATCTTCGAGAAACTTGTGCACAGGAGACTATATTCATTTATAACGTCACAAAACATACTCAACCCCTGCCAATTTGGTTTCAGGAAAAATAAAAGCACTAATGATGCAATTATAAAAATGCTAGACCTGCTTTACACAGCATTGGAAAATAAGGATTATCCACTAGGAATTTTTATTGACCTATGAAAAGCGTTTGACACAGTTGACCATGGCATCCTACTTGACCACTATTGTATAAGAGGCCATGCGCTTGCATATTTCAAACCCTACCTTTCTAATAGGTATCAGTATGTCACCATTAAAGACACAGCCTCATCAATACGGCCACTTGATACTGGAGTTCTGCAGGGAAGTGTCCTTGGACCCCTGCTCTTCCTCATTTACATCAATGATCTTCCAAACATATCCCAACACCTGAAACTGACGACACGACTTATGTCATCTCCCACCCTAATCTTGCCACCCTCAACACCATTGTTAATGAGAAGCTGCTCAAAATATCGACTTGGATGACAGCCAATAAACTTACACTTAACACTGACAAAACCTACTATATTATGTTTGGTAGCAGAGCAGGTGTTGCGCAATTTAACATTAAGATCGACAACACTCTAATTGCCAGATATAATAAGGGCAAATTCCTTGGCCTATACCTCGACAACAACCTAAATTTCAGCACCCATATCCAACACATAACAAAAAAAGTATCCAAAACGGTGGAGATCCTCTCCAAGATACGATACTACGTGCCGCAAACTGCCTTTCTCACACTATACCATTCACTTATATATCCACACCTCACCTATGTTATCTGTGCTTGGGGTTCAACAGAGCAACACACCTAAAGCCAATAATAACCCAACAAAAAGCCGCAGTAAGTATAATCACTAAATCCCATCCCTGGCAACACACCCCCACACTCTTCATAGATCTAAACTTACTCCCTGTTCAGAACATCCACACATCCACACTTACTACTGTGCAATCTATATCTACAGGACCTTAAATTCCAATATTAACCTTGACCTAAAACGCTTTCTTGATAGTTGTGACAGGATCCACAGGCATAACACCAGACACAAACATCTTTATGACATTCCCCGTGTCTGACTAAACCTTTACACACTCATCACTTTCCAAACTACAGTTAGAAAACATCTTATCTCCCTGATACACCCCGACAACTAACTACATGATAACCACCTGGTGGTTCACAATTACACTCACTCACCCACTGACTGTAAACACAGAAATACTAATCTTAATCTTAAAATAATGAATCCTAACTAGTCATAAGTTTGCTTATGATACTCCAATATAGCCACTTTGTACTGTGCCAAAACAAAAGTATTCACATTGCTAAACTCACAAATTATAATGTAGTCACCTAGACTTATTACCATAATTTGTAAGGATTTAATGTTAAGAATTAATCTAAGTCTACCCGAAATGCCTAGCCATGCTAGGTGTCCTAGTGGCCCCCTCAGTAATTAGTATTTTATAACATGTAAACCACACAATATCCAAATCCTGTAAACCCCACATTGTAACCCTTATAGAGAATAAACTTAATTTGATACAAGGGATCATCTTTGTCATCCTCCTCTGAACGTATTCCAGAGCATTTATATCCATTCTGTAATACGGTGACAAGAATTGAGCAGCATAATCTAAATGAGGCCTTACCAAGGATATATAGAGTTGAAGAACAACCTGAGGACTTCTATTATTTATACTTCTAGATATGAAGCCAAGAATTCTGTTAGCTTTATTGCAAACACTAATGCACTGTTGTCTTGGTTTTAGATTACTTCTAACCAGAACTCCTAAATCCTTCTCGTAATCAGTAGTATTAAGATCTACATTATTTAGTTTATATGTGGCATGGTTATTCACGTGTCCAACATTTACAACTTTGCATTTGTCAGTATTAAACTGCATCTGCCACTTCTCCGACCATTGCATCAGTCTATTCAAATCCTCCTGGAGTGCTCTAGTGTCCTCACTAGAATGAATTGGACGGCCTATTTTGGTGTCATCAGCAAATTTGCTTATGTCGCTATTTATTCCCTCATCTATGTCGTTTATGTAAATTGTGAACAGCAATGGGCCCAACACTAACCCCTGAGGAACACCGCTTGTGACGTGCCCCCATTTTGATTTCTCCCCATTTATGCAAACTCTCTGCTGCTTATTTGTCAGCCATGCTTCTACCCAAGAAAAAAACTCTCTTCCTATTCCGTGTGCCTTAAGTTTCTTCAATAGCCTCTGATGTGGAACTCTATCAAAAGCCTTACTGAAGTCCATATACACAATATCATATTCATTACCATGATCTACCTCCTCAAACACCTTAGTGAAAAAAGTTAGTAAATTAGTAAGACAGCCTCTTCGTAAAACCGTGTTGAGATTCATTAATCAGTCTGTGCCTATCAAGATGGTTACGAATTGCTTCGGCAATTATTGATTCCATAAATTTTCCCACTATGGAGGTAAGGCTTATTGGTCTATAGTTCGAAGCCAAGGACCTGTCACCTGCCTTGTAAATAGGTAATACATTTTCCACTTATCAGGCACTATGCCAGTTTGTAGTGATATGTTAAAAAAATTATCCAAAGGTATCCTAAGTTCCTCTTTACATTCCTTTATCACCCTTGCAAACAGTTCATCAGGGCCTGGGGATTTGTTAGGTTTTAGTTTCTCTATTTGTCTGAGGACCATGTCACTAGTTACCACAATTGTGCATAGTTTATTATCATCCTGTTCTACGTAATCTATTATTTCAGGAATATCGCTAGTATTTTCCTGGGTGAAAACTGAGAGGAAGTAGGTACCGAGAATTTCACACATATCCTTATCACTGTCAGTGATCTGACCAGTGTTACGCTTAAGTGGGCCAATCTTGTCCCTAATCTTACTTCTGTATACCTGAAAGAACCCTTTTGGGTTAGTCTTTGAATCCCTTGCCACCTTAGCCTCATAATCCCTTTTTGCTTTTCTTATTCCTTTCTTTATTTCTCTCTTTAAATGAATATACTGATTTCTTAACTGCCCATCCCCACTTTTGATACGCCTATATATGCCTCTCTTTTGACCAATGAGATGTTTTAATCTATTGTTCATCCATTTGAGATCATTTTTGTTAGATCTAATTTCCATATTCGGAACAAAAGTTGTCAGGGCAGCTAGAACTATGCTCTGAAAAACCTCATATTGGCAACCAAGATCACTTACCTGACCCATAGGCAGGACATCCCAATTTACCCCACCCAGGTAATTTTTCAGTACCATGACGTCGGCCAACCTGGACCTGGAGTTTACCTGGAGAGAGTTCCGGGGGTCAACGCCCCCGCGGCCCGGTCTGTGACCAGGCCTCCTGGTGGATCAGAGCCTGATCAACCAGGCTGTTGCTGCTGGCTGCACGCAAACCAACGTACGAGCCACAGCCCGGCTGATCAGGAACTGACTTTAGGTGCTTGTCCAGTGCCAGCTTGAAGACTGCCAGGGGTCTGTTGGTAATCCCCCTTATGTGTGCTGGGAGGCAGTTGAACAGTCTCGGGCCCCTGACACTTATTGTATGGTCTCTTAACGTGCTAGTGACACCCCTGCTTTTCATTGGGGGGATGGTGCATCGTCTGCCAAGTCTTTTGCTTTCGTAGTGAGTGATTTTCGTGTGCAAGTTCGGTACTAGTCCCTCTAGGATTTTCCAGGTGTATATAATCATGTATCTCTCCCTCCTGCGTTCCAGGGAATACAGGTTTAGGAACCTCAAGCGCTCCCAATAATTGAGGTGTTTTATCTCCGTTATGCGCGCCGTGAAAGTTCTCTGTACATTTTCTAGGTCGGCAATTTCACCTGCCTTGAAAGGTGCTGTTAGTGTGCAGCAATATTCCAGCCTAGATAGAACAAGTGACCTGAAGAGTGTCATCATGGGCTTGGCCTCCCTAGTTTTGAAGGTTATCATTATCCATCCTGTCATTTTTCTAGCAGATGCGATTGATACAATGTTATGGTCCTTAAAGGTGAGATCCTCCGACATGATCACTCCCAGGTCTTTGACGTTGGTGTTTCGCTGTATTTTGTGGCCAGAATTTGTTTTGTACTCTGATGAAGATTTAATTTCCTCATGTTTACCATATCTGAGTAATTGAAATTTCTGGGACAGAGATTTGATTGCAGTTAACTGGGTAATTCCATGATATATTGAAACTAAGTGATTTGTGATCATTTTCCCCAAGCTCATCATTAACCTCAAGATTATTAACTAGTGAATCTTTGTTGGCAAGAACCAAGTCAAGCAGACTGTTTCCTCTAGTTGGTTCTGTCACAACCTGTTCTAAAAAGCAATCCTGAACCGTATCAAGAAAGTCACTAGACTCAAGATTTCCTGCCATATTGTTCCAATCAATTTGTTTAAAGTTAAAATCTCCCATTATCACAACATTTTCATATCTAGATGCCTTATGAATTTCGTCCCATAACAGCTTACTACACTCCCTATCAAGGTTTGGGGGCCTATAAATCACACTCAAAATTAATTTGCCACGTCCCTCGAGAAACTGTAGCCAAACAGGTTCTGTGTTCAATGTTTCTAATCTTATATCATGTCTAAGACAACAATTTAAATTTTCTCTGATAAACATCGCCACTCCACCACCCTTCCTCTTGACCCTATCAGTGTGGAACAGTTTATAACCCTGTATGTTGCATTCAGAAGGCATTTCTCTATCTTTCAGGTTGAACCAGGTCTCTGTTACACTAATAATATCTATATTACCTACACTTGCAAGTAATCTAACTCGTCTATCTTATTTCTTAGACTCCTACTATTTGTATAGTAAACCTTAAGGGAGCTAGTCACTCTTTGCCCTCTGCTATCTCTTTTTGTTTATTGATCAATTGATTTGCCATTACTAGCAACTTTATTTTGAATATTGTCTTTTAAACATATCCCTGAGGTATCTCGGTAATAATTGCTGTTTTTAACCCTAATACTGCAGCCTGATTGTTACCCACAAACACCCATACCTCTATTATTTATTAGTTTAAATTCCTAGACAAGTCATCAATTTCCCTCTCAATCGAATTGGCTAATGGAACCACCCCATCCCCAGAGAGATGAGTCCCATTCCATATCACGTTTGCCAAAGAATAGGTCCCAGTTATCAATGAATGGGATTGCAAGTTCCTTGCAGTACCTGTCTAGCCAGCAATTTATACCAATTGCCCTAGACATCCATTCATTGCCCACTCCCTTTCTAGGCAAGATGCTACATATGACTGGGATCCCTCTCTTAGACCTAACTACTTCTATGACTGACCTGTACTTATCCAGCAGCTCCTCTTTCCTGCTCTTCCCAATGTCATTACCAGCAGCATTAAGACAGATAATGGGCTTGTTCCTATTACTTGCCATAATATTATGCAACCTGCTGACTATGTCACCAACACCAGCTCCAGGAAGGCACACTCTCTGTCTGACCTTTCTGTGTGTGTGTGTGTGTGTGTGTGTGTGTGTGTGTGTGTGTGTGTGTGTGTGTGTGTGTGTGTGTGTGTGTGTGTGTGTGTGTGTGTGTGTGTGTGTGTGTGTGTGTGCGTGTGTGTTTGTTTGTGTGTGTGTGTGGGTGTGTGTTTGTGTGTGTGTGTGTCTCAGTAGTAGTACCAGTTCCTAGTAACCAGTTACCAGTAACCAGTGTACCAGTAGATGACTCACTACCAACCGTCTGTGTGAATCATTGACTGTATTCATATTGCTGCTGACCATAGCAGGATTTCAAACACCCTCACCCGTAGGCACTCATGGGTCAGTCAAGTTAGGGAGCAGAGAGAGGCAGGTCGGCTGTTGGCGCTTCCCATACTTCTCGATATATATTATACGTACTACCAACCTACGTGAGTATTTTTACCCATCCACGTATCGAAAACCCACATGACAAATGGTGGCACTGGTGTGGGCGTGGATTTAAGGGTATTTCAGACGTTAGAAGACTGTTTGTGGGTTGCCGGCAGGTCAAAGGTGAACCGTCTCAGCCACCTCCAGCTAGCAGCTTACACTCAGCACACCACCCAGTGTACTCCAGCCTGCAAGCCTGTTGCAGCCGTTTTTCAAGCTTCCTGGCTTAGTTCGTGTGCTAATTGCTTCAATCTCCGAGGGGTTGACCCGGATTTTGCAATTAAGCCAGTATAAGCCAGACTGTGGAAGTGAATGCCAGTCAGCCTATCATCCAGCCTGTCTCTTGTCATCCACCTGCTCCTTCATGCTGTGTGCATCGTTACACGTCTTCCAGTCAGCCATTCTCGTGGGTTAAGCCAGTCAGTCAACCCAGCTTCTAACCCAGCTGAGAGAGAGAAGTAAGCCACGCAAGTTCCTCTGAAGTATTGTCTCATATATCGCCAGTTGGATGATGCTAAGAGTGGTCTTCACCATTCCTGTGGTATAGAGTGGCTTATCAAGCCACCTTCGTGGGTAGTGAGTGGAGTGCACACCAGTGCGCGCCAGCGAGAGTCACGTTCCCTTCACCCACCTGCCACACACTCTTCACTCACCTACCTGTGGCTGTTTGCACCCTTGTACCGGGTCCTGGTACTGTTTTGGCTCACATAATTGGTCAAGAGATTGTAGCTGAGCGCCAACGATAAAGCCAGTTATGTGAGTTCACCTAGAAAGCGCATTTCTTCCGACAACAGTGAGTGCAGGAGGCGTCATCACCACACAGGACGTCTTCCCCTCATCACCAGAGACTCCGTCTACTACTCCAGACTCCAGTGATAATTTTCTGTTTAGTGACATTTTCTTGCATTTAAAGACATTTGCGTGTGTGAGACATTTATAGTGAATTTCTTGTGTACTCTAAACATTGTGTTTTCAGTGTAGACTCAGTGTTTCTTTGACTCATTATTTTTGCAATATTTTTCAGTGTTATCGCTCATCTCATATTTTTTATCTGTGTTTTATTTTATGCTACTCTCTGTCTGTAGTAAGTATTATTGTGTAGTGTACCAGTCAGTCACTCCGTGTGAAGTAATTCATTTTTTTTTATCTTGTGTTCTTTCAGCATTGTATTCTCCAGTATTTGTCATTGCAGTTCATGCAGTGCTCTCCACTCCAGTATACCAAATTATCCATTTATTTCTGTGTGTCTTTTTTTTCGTATGCCAGGAGTGTCTCATTCCCTGATTTTTTCGCAGACTTGTGTACCATTATTTTTGCCAGCAATTTTTGTCGTATCAGTCACAGTAAGATTTTGTTGTAAGAATATGCAAAAAAAAAAAAAATGAATACGTGATTATGTGTTGTGTGCCCCGCCACTTGTAAGTGTTACACTTCCAGTTTTGTTTCTTGTTTTATTTTCATTCATATTTTTCATATATCTTTGAACAAATTCACTCTTAGTGTAATTTCAATTTCTTTTTAACGTAAAGTGTTTTCTTTACTCTGTTTGAGTAAATTGTTTTGTCTAATTTACAATTAAGAGTTAAAGTGTTCAATCAGTTTTTCTTCATATTTTTATTTTATTATTTAACCTACATTTTCCCAGTGTAACTTTATTACTGCAGTGATTATTTCTACACCTTATTTTGTTGCACTTGTTCTGCAGTGAATTATTTTCTTTTATTGATATTTTTATGTGTTATTATTCTCAGTTCATTATTGTTTGAGTCACGTTTTTCATTTTATTATTTTTTCCTCATGTTGTCTTTGCATTATATTTTAATTTTGTTTATGCATTCTTAGAAAATATTTAAATTTCCCAGTTATCTCTCGTTGCATACAATTTAGTGATTTTATTTTATACTTTTTACATTAATTTACAGTTTTATTAGTTAATTTCTTTATTAGCAAGAGTACAGACAGCTCATTTTGCATTTAATTCAGTCTCCAGTAATATTTTTACTTGTAAATTTCAATGTATTTTTTTTATCTTGTCCAGCAGTCCTTTACATTGAGTTGTTCTTCCTCTTGCAGTGTATCTTAGACATTTTTTTATTACTTCTGCAGAATTAGTTGCATCTCTTTTATTTTAATTTTAGCATTTTGTATCATTTTTTATTGTTCATTATTTTTGTCTTATTTGTTCTTGTGCAACTTCTTTGCCATTATGTCTCACATACCGTCAAGTGATACTTTAGTGAATGTCGACACTCAGACCTCTCAGGCTACTGCTGCTCCTGTCATCAGTCCTCACAGTTCCTTATCGACTGACAGACCGACCCAGACACTGAGACACTATAGTTTTACTCGTGATTCCCTTGATGCGTTACCTTTATTCAATGGCCATGTACATAGTCTTGAAGCATGGTTTACTGCCATTCGTTCTCGTGTTAATGCTCTAGTTGAAGGTCCTCCTTCAGAGGAAAGTCTTATCAGACTTGCGAAAGAAGCTCTTCATCGATCCCCTGCTGCTGTTCACGTTGTTGATCTCCTTGATATGCGAGACTTCAGGAATCTTACTAAGTGGTCACAATATGAGGAACTGATTCGTTCTTTCCTCGTACCAGTAAAAACAGCTGATCCATATGTCGTTCTTAGGGAACTAGTGAATGCTACACCCATGACTAATGAATCGTTGAGTGCATTTGCTGTTAGATTAGACAAACTTTTATCATCATTTATCAATGCTGTCCAGTCCTCAGCTTTTGTCCCTGACGAGGATAAACCATCCACAGCATCGTTTGCTAAAATAGCAGCTTTTGGAGCAATCAAAGAACTAATGCCGCCTGCTTCCGTGTGTGCTTATGAGGCTAATCCTCCAACTGTGACGATGGAACCCCTTACAGCCCTAAATCATGTACGTTCCTTGTGCCCCCAGGGTACTTTCCCATGTATCAAAAGTAATTTCACACCTATGCCTCAGTCTGCACCACCTCTTGTTTGCGCCACAGCGACAAATCGTGGTCGTCAACCATCTCAGCGATCACCAAGGACCAGTGTACAGAGTCATTATAAACCTCGTAGTATTCATAGTACATTCAGTAACCATAGTCAGCGGACTTGTTACAACTGTGGTTTCCGTGGCCATATTGCAATTAATTGTCCTGATAGTTACCCTAAGAGGCGTCGTACTGATGATGAGTACCAGTCAGATCTTCCCTACTGTACTTATCATAGAATACATGGACATGACACATCTGAGTGCAATGCTCTCTACAACCTTCAGTACTCTAGGTCTTTCCGTGGCCGTTCCAACCGCAGAACCCGTAGAGGAAACAGACATCGTGGTTCTCAAAATAACCAGAACCAGGCTCATTCTTCCAATTCGGGGGAATTCGAGCGCCCCAGTCAAACCGTCCCATGGTGACAGTAGGTGATAATGAGTACACCATCCCCGTTCACAATTCCTTTGAAGCCTTAAGCAGTCTCGAGAATGACAATCCTGCTGATGATGTTGCTTCACATGTCTCTGACGTAGATGATTTTGGGGATGAAGTGGAACAAATCTTTGCTGATGACAATCCACCTTTTTGTTTGCACATAACTTCCAATGCAACCATAGGCCCTATAGTGCAAGCATCTGTTCATAATGCGCCCGTTCATTTGTTCATGGACTCTGGTGCGCAAGTCAATATTATCAGGTCTAGTTTGTTTAGGGATAAGCAGTTACGACATGTCCTTCTCGTAGAACCGACTCATGTGTCCTCCCTTAGTGGAGTAGCTGGTTCTCACCTGCGTGTCCGAGGTCGGACTTCCCTAACTTTTTCTATCCAAGGTAGAGACTTCACTGCTTCCTTCCTTGTTGTCGACCAGATTACTTTCCCTGGTGACCTTCTACTGGGATTTGCTTCCATGCGAGACTTACGCATTGTGCTCGACCCTTATCGATGGCATGCCCAAATTGATGACTTGATCGTACCATTTTGGGGTTACCAGCTTGGATCCGAGATCTGCCATACTGCCGCAGAGTACGACATTCGAATTAAGTCCTTACAGGCCAGTGCATTTTCCAGTAGCGTACCCAAGCGGTCAGGCACTGATGATCCTGTCACTCCTGTCTGTGTTCCTGCAACTTCAGACTTGCAAGATAGTGTCCAGTTACCTCAAGTGTCCGAGGACGCTCTGACTACCTTGAGTGCTGAGCCTATCCCTGCAATGTCTGCTAGTTCAAGTAGTAGTTTCTCCACAGGGGACGCCTTGTCGGAAAACAATTACTTGCAACTAGTAATGCCATCTCTTGTTGATGTCACATGCCGTCTGCAGAAAGACGTTTCTGTCGCAGCTAGTGCCCTCACTAGAGTGTCTGTTGTTGTTCCTAGTGTTCCAGATGGTGATAACGTCCTAGTTGACAGTGATTCCTGCAAAGTAAAAGGTCTATTTGTTGAACCATCCTTACATGTTGTAAGAGATAGTAAGATCCATTTCTTCCTAGCTAACACTTCTGGTCACAGTGTTCGTCTCAGAGCAAATACCAATCTTGTTGACCTTGTTCACTATCCTTACCCTGTTCAGGTAGAGGATGAGTTGTCACCTGACCAGTGGGTCGGTGCTATTTCTACCGGGGAGACCTCATCCACTTCACTGGATCAATCTGTTCCACCAGTTGAGGAGAAAGACTTAGCTCCCACTGACTTCCCAGATGAAGTCAAGCGTTTGTTGACTCTGTTGAACAAACGTCGTAAAGCCATTGCCTTACCAGGTGAGAAGATGGGTATAACGAACTTATTGTCCCATCGTATTCCACTTGAACCTGGTACTAGACCTATCTAT
The DNA here is from genome assembly GCF_038502225.1 of Cherax quadricarinatus. Classification (NCBI taxonomy): domain Eukaryota; kingdom Metazoa; phylum Arthropoda; class Malacostraca; order Decapoda; family Parastacidae; genus Cherax; species Cherax quadricarinatus. Next base: position 43,099,849 of record NC_091303.1, on the reverse strand, counting down.
ATACCTGCGTACAGAATGCCTCATTCACAAGTTGCTGTCGCAGAAGAATTGATCAATCAAATGCTTGATGATGGAGTTATTGCACCTAGCAATTCACCTTGGAATGCGCCCTTGATCCTAGTACCTAAGAAGGATGGTACTTGGCGCCCAGTGATTGACTTTAGGAAGTTAAATGCGAAAACTATTCCAGATCGCTTCCCACTTCCTGTACTGGGTGATCTTTTACGTAACATCGGAGATAACAAAGTCTTTTCAACCCTGGATTTGTTACAAGGGTTTTGGCAAGTCCCTCTTCACGAGGACAGCCAAGAGCTAACTGCATTCTCCACTCCTACAGGTCATTATCACTTCCTCCGTATGGCGTTTGGATTACGATCCTCCCCTATCACGTTCTCAAGGCTCATGACTAATATCTTTAGAGGTCTCATAGGTAATGCACTTATGGTGTACTTAGATGACGTAATCGTCATGTCTAAAGACGTGGATACACACTTGAAAAGACTTGATGTAGTACTTGGTAAGCTTGAAGAAGCCAATTTAAAGATCAAACTGTCTAAATGTCAATTTTTCAGATCAGAAATTAAGTTTCTTGGTCACGTAGTCACTCCTAGAGGGGTTACGACTGACCAAAGTAAAGTAACTGCAGTACTAAATTTTCCAACTCCCAAAACTGCTGATGCCGTAAGATCCTTTGTGGGCTTAGCAGGTTTTTATAGATCTTTCATTGCCAATTTTTCTTCCATAGCTGCTCCTCTAACTGAGTTGCTTAAGAAAGATGCTCCTTTTGTTTGGACCTTCCGTCAAGAAAGAGCATTCCAAACTCTAAAAGAAAAGCTAACATCTGCTCCAATTTTGAAATTTCCAGATTTTTCTAAGCCCTTCTATCTGACAACTGATGCTAGTTCTATTGGCATAGGTGCCGTACTAGCTCAGAAGACTGATGGCAAGTACAACGCAGTTGCATTTGCTAGCCGAGTCCTTACGAAGGCTGAACGTAATTATACAGTAACTGAGCAAGAAGCTTTAGCAATAGTATGGTCTTTAAAGCACTTCCGAGACATTATTTATCAGTACTCTGTTCATGTCTTGACAGACCATGCTCCACTGATACCTTTATTCCAGAACAAACAACCTACTGGAAGGTTAGCCAGATGGACCTTGACTATCCAAGAGTTCAATCCCACCTTTGAACACTTACCTGGCAAGTCAAATGTAGTCGCAGATGCCTTATCGCGACATGTTAGTATAGTAACTGCAGACCCTCCATTTAGTGCTGAAGATGTAAAGAATGCTCAACGAACAGATCCCATGTGGTCTGGTGTGATTCGATTCCTGCTCCAGGAAGATCTTATTCTGACTGTGAAGCCACCAGCACCCATCAGTGACTTTGTCATGAACCAAGAATTACTGTATCGAACAGCCGAGTTGGGTACTCCTAGCAGAAGAGTATACCAGTTAGTAATTCCACAGTCACTAGTGAATGTAGCCTTACAGCTAGTTCACGATGTACCAGGTGTTGCACACCCTGGTATGGATCGTTCAGTAAAACAAGCCAGATTGAAATACTTTTGGCCTCGTATGGCAACTGATATTTCTGAGTATGTTAAGAAATGTAGTGTCTGCATGCAACATAAAGGTAATGCTAATGGTCCTAATCCAATCCAAGTGTATCCAACTACTAGCGAACCGTGGGAAAGAGTTGCGCTAGATTTGTTAACTAATTTCCAATGTTCCCTCCAGGGCAACAAACATCTATGTGTTATGGTAGACCATTTCACCAGATATTGTGAGTTAGTTCCTATTGCAGATAAGACTGCCGAGACAGTAGCTAAAGCGTTTAAAGAACGCATTATCTGCAGGCATACCACCCCTAAGTCCCTAGTAACAGATAATGGAGGTGAATTCTGTAATGAGATTCTTGAAAATTTGTGTACCTTGTACAAGATCTCTAAATCCACCATTGTTCCTCATCATCCTGCCAGCAATGGGTTAGCGGAACGTACCAATAAGAAAGTACTTGATGTCTTGAGAGCCACTATCAATCCCAACAGTGAAACTTGGGATGAAGTTATACCTGATGTGCAGTGTGCTATAAATTCTGCTTACAATGTTTCTATAGGTGACACTCCACATTATGCATTGTATGGTGTAGATAAACGTTTGCCTTATGAGTTGCTATATTCTAATCCGAAACCAAATTACAACCCTGATGATTTCATAGCAACTCGTACCAGCTTAGCTCAAAGTGTTTTTAGAAGAATCCGTGAAACACTTCATAAATCAACAGCAGAATTTACAAGAGTCGCAAACACTCGAGCAAAGCCATCCAAAATCAAAGTAGGTTCGAGAGTTATGCTGACTAACTTTAACAAAACGTCTGCAATGCCTAAGCTTGATCAAAAGTTTGTTGGTCCTTATCGAGTAGTTGAACATATCACTGGTAATAAGTATAAGGTTAGAGAAATTAGTACTGGTCAGTATAAAGAATCGCATTTAGATCATATGAAGTTAGTATGTGATGATAATGATGTTCCAACCCAGACTAATGTGACAGACTCTGACAATCCTCCTGATCCTGTACTCTCTACCTCTGATACTCAGTCAGACGATCAACCTGAATGTCGTTATTCCCTACGTACACGACAGGTATTGAGAAATCCTCAAGTATCATTTGTTACTTCCAATTCAGATTTGCCTCAAATACAGCATGAGTTAGCCAGTGCAACAGAGTTTGATCCTCCCAGAGATGACACCCATTCTGCATATATCAATCTCACCCTAGCAGAGTTGGGGTTAAATGTAAATAACCTGTATAGATGAATAATTACAGTATCAACTTATCAGTATTCAAGAATTTTTTTTTTTTTGTGTTCACGTTCTCTCCGAATTCTGAGAGTTAACAGTCTAGATTTGAGTGCACCGAATCTGCCTTTCTGTTAAACACTTCTTTCTTTGTATATATTCCTTCCTCAGAATCCGTAGATCACATGAATACAGATCGATCGATCAAATTTTTTTTTTATCACTTCTATTGTGTAATCTCAACGTTGAGTTTCATTCGATGAGTTGTGCTATATTATACCTTGTATTGCATTACAGTTTTATTACAGTTACGTAAGCTTCCATTCCAATATTCTACTTATGTATGTTATAATGTTCAATTGTTGTGTACTTTGACATTGTATAGAATCAGCCCAAGCCGTACACCTGCCATCTCTAGTTTGTATTAGTTGTATGTCGGGACGACATACGTTAGCGTCGCCGAGCTCTCAGTAGTAGTACCAGTTCCTAGTAACCAGTTACCAGTAACCAGTGTACCAGTAGATGACTCACTACCAACCGTCTGTGTGAATCATTGACTGTATTCATATTGCTGCTGACCATAGCAGGATTTCAAACACCCTCACCCATAGGCACTTGTGAGTCAGTCAAGTTAGGGAGCAGAGAGAGGCAGGTCGGCTGTTGGCACTTCCCATACTTCCCGTTATATATTATACGTACTACCAGCCTACGTGAGTATTTTTACCCCATCCACGTTATCGAACCCACATGACGTGTGTGTGTGTGTGTGCGTGTGTGTGTGCATGTGTGTGTGCATGTGTGTGCGTGTGTGTGTGTGTGTGTGTGTGTGTGTGTGTGTGTGTGTGTGTGTGTGTGTATGTGTGTATGTGTGTGTAGGTCACTCTCCCTGAGCCGTGAGCTTTATCATACCTCTGCTTAAAGCTATGTATGGATCCTATCTGTGTGTGTGTGTGTGTGTGTGTGTGTACTCGCCTAATTGTGGCTGCAGGGATCGATTCAGTGCTCCTATCCCCGCCTCTTCAGTGGTCGCTACTAGGGCCACTCTCTCCCTGGTCCTTGAGCTCCATCATACCTCTTCTTAAAACGATGTATGGATTCTGCCTCCAGTACGTCACTCTCAATACTATTCCATTTCCTGACATCTCTATGACTGGAGAAGTACTTCTTAATATTATTAAGCTGGTAGGTGCTAGGGTTATGAACATTCCCGAACTTTAGAATTCTGCATTTATCTACACTGAACTGCATCTGCCACTTTTCTGACCACGAATTGAGTTTGTCTAAATTCTCCTGAAGTTTCACGACATCTACTCCTGAATCAGTTATCCTACCTATCTTCATGTAATCAGTGAATTTGCTTATATCACTAGTAATTCACTCGTCAAGGTTATTTATATATATTAGAAACAACAATGGGTTTAAAACCGATCCCTGTGGAACGCCACTTGTTACAGAACCCCATTCAGATTTATTCACACTCTGTTTCTTATTGGTGAGCCATGACTCGATGCATGACAATACTTTTCCCCCAGTGCCATGAGCTGCCACTTTCTTTAACATTCTCTGATGTGATACTTTATCAAAAGCCTTACTAATATCCAAATAAACAATATCGAATTCTTTGTCATGATGAACGTCCTCAAAAGCTTTGCTGAAGAAAGTTAGTAAATTAGTTAAGCAGGAACGGCCCTTTATGAATCCATGTTGAGTATCGTTAATCAAATTCAAATGAGGCCTCACTAGTGATGTATAGAGCTGTAAAACAGCTTTTAGACTGCTGTTACTTATACTTCTTGAAATAATTCCAAGTAATCTGTTAGCCTTACTGCGCATACTTAGGCACTGTTGTCTTGGCTTCAGATTTCTGCTCACCATGACTCCCAGGTCCTTTTCACACTCTGTGCGATCACGCTCTATTTTCATTCCCAGGAACTAGGACTTTACACTTGTCCACATTGAATTTCATCTGTCACTTTTCGGACCAAGTCATTAATTTGCCGAATCCTCCTGGAGTTCATTAGTATCCTCAACAGAAGCAATTATTCGGCCCATTTTTGTATCATCAGTAAATTTGCTCATGTCACATGTAATTCCTTCATCAAGGTCATTAATGTAAATTACGAACAACACTGAGCCCAAAATCGATCTCTGTGGAACGCCACTAGTGACCGGTCTCCATTCAGATTTGACTCCATTAACGGAAACTCTCTGCTTTCTAATGGTAAGCCATGCCTCTATCCATCTTAGAACTTTCCCTTCTATACCATGAGCTTTCACTTAAGTGTCTTTTATGAGGTACTCTATCAAAGGCTTTTCTGAAATCCAAATAAACAATATCATAGTTTTCATAAATGTCTACTACCTCAAATGTTTTTTTAAAGAACGTCAGTAAATTTGTCAGGCAGGAATGACCTCTCGTGAATCCATGCTGAGATTCATTACTCAAATTACGCTCGTCAAGGTGACTGCTAATAATATCAGATATAACTGATTCTAATAATTAGCCTACCATAGACGTCAGGCTTATTGGACGGTAATTTGATGAAATGAACTTTTCCCCTGATTTAAATATAGGAATTACATTAGCTATCTTTCACATCTTTGACACAACACCAGTTTGGATGGACGCATTAAACACGCTCATTAATGGATGACTAAGTTCCAACTGGCATTCCTTAAGCACCCTGGAAAATAATTCACTGGGTCCTGGGGACTTATTTTGCTTCAGTTTATCTACCTGTTTGATAACCATGTCCCTCGTGATAGCAATATTACTTAATTTGTTTTCTTCAGGAACTGAAAATTATCAATTCGTAAAGACTGACAAGAAATAATCATTAAATAGAAAGCACATTTCCTCTCCATTTTCTCAGGGGTCCCAATTTTTACCTGATTTTTGTCTTATACACTTGAAAGAACCGTTTTGGATTAGTTGTTGATTCATTGGCAACTTTAATTATACAGTCGCGTTTAGCCTTTCTAATCCCCCTTTTGACTTCTCTATTAAAATTAACGTATTGGTCAGTAAGGTTAACCTCTTCTCTCTTGATGTGCCTATAAATTCCTCTTTTCTCTCCTAATAGGTGTTTTAGTCTATTATTAATCCATCTGGGATCATTCCCATTTAATCTAATTTGTCTCTGGGGAATATATATACTCTGTGCACGTTGTACATTATTAAGAAAAAGTCATAAATGGAGATCCCTTCGTTATCGTTAGTATAATCATTGTCAATGAAATCATTAGCCAGATTACCCAAATCGACATTAGACAGGTGTTCCCTAAGTCCAATTTAATCTGCACAACGAAAATCGGCGACTTTTACAATATTATCCTTATTTTCGTACTCCCAGGTAGAATTAATCACTTGTGATCACTTGTGCCAAGCTCTTCAGTGATCTCTAGAATATTTACGAGGGTTTCTTTATTTGACAAGACTAGGTCAAGCCTACCTCTGGTAGGCTCTGTTACACACTGTTTCAGAAAACAGTCCTGAACGACTTCCAGAAAGTCACTGGACTCCAGATTACCGGTCAAAGAAGTCCAGTCAATTTGACTAAAGTTAAAATTCCCCACTATCACTATGTCATCGTGTCTAGAAGCCCTAACAATTTCGTCCAAAAGAAGTCTCTCTCTAAGCCAGGAGGACGATATATTACACCTAAAATTAGTTTTTTTTTTTGACCTTCTAGAAACTCTACCGAGATTCCATTTCTAATTCATCTATTTTTAAACCTGTTTTTATGCAACAATTTATATTTTCTCGTACATTTAATGCAACTCCACCAAATTATACCATATTTCAGTTATTGCAAAAACATCAAAGTTCCCAGCACACTCTGCCGAACTTAATTCATTAATTTTATCTCTGGCGCTTCGTCAATTATATAAAAAAAAACATTAACAAGTTTTTTCTTCTGTACCTTCGTCCTATTCAGATTTGTTTTTACATATTTTCTGTTATCATCATTACCCTGTGTTACTCAGTGAGTGTTATTCTTATAATTTATTATATCAAGGCTTAAATTATTATTTCAGCACTACTTATTTTCCAGTCCTAAACTCTTATCTCTAACTTATCTTAATTTAAAGCATTAACAACACCCTCAACTGAATATGATGTACTACCTCCACCCATCATGTACTACCTCCACCCACCATGTACTACCTCCACCCATCATGTACTACCTCCACCCATCATGTACTACCTCCACCCATCATGTACTACCTCCACCCACCATGTACTACCTCCACCCATCATGTACTACCTCCACCCATCATGTACTACCTCCACCCATCATGCACTACCTCCACCCATCATGTACTACCTCCACCCACCATGTATTACCTCCACCCATCATGTACTACCTCCACCCATCATGTACTACCTCCATCCATCATGTACTACCTCCATCCACCATGTACTACCTCCACCCATCATGTACTACCTCCATCCATCATGTACTACCTCCATCCATCATGTACTACCTCCACCCACCATGTACTACCTCCACCCATCATGTACTACCTCCATCCATCAAGTACTACCTCCACCCACCATGTACTACCTCCACCCATCATGTACTACCTCCACCCATCATGTACTACCTCCACCCATCATGTACTACCTCCACCCATCATGTACTACCTCCACCCACCATGTACTACCTCCACCCATCATGTACTACCTCCACCCATCATGTACTACCTCCGTCCATCATGTACTACCTCCACCCACCATGTACTACCTCCACCCATCATGTACTACCTCCATCCATCATGTACTACCTCCACCCACCATGTACTACCTCCACCCATCATGTACTACCTCCACCCATCATGTACTACCTCCACCCATCATGTACTACCTCCACCCATCATGTACTACCTCCACCCACCATGTACTACCTCCACCCATCATGTACTATCTCCACCCATCATGTACTACCTCCACCCATCATGTACTACCTCCACCAATCATGTACTACCTCCACCCATCATGAACTACCTCCACCCATCATGTACTACCTCCACCCATCATGTACTACCTCCACCCATCATGTACTACCTCCACCCATCATGTACTACCTCCACCCATCATGTACTACCTCCACCCATCATGTACTACTTCCACCCATCATGTACTACCTCCACCCATCATGTACTTCCTCCACCCATCATGTACTATCTCCACCCATCATGTACTACCTCCACCCATCATGTACTACCTCCACCCATCACGTACTACCTCCACCCATCATGTACTACCTCCACCCATCATGTACTTTCTCCACCCATCATGAACTACCTCCACCCATCATGTACTCCCTCCACCCATCATGTACTACCTCCACTCATCATGTACTACCTTCACCCATCATGTACTACCTCCACCCATCATGTACTACCTCCACCCATCATGTACTACCTCCACCCATCATGTACTACCTCCACCCATCATGTACTACCTCCACCCATCATGTACTACCTCCACCCATCATGTACTACCTCCACCCATCATGTACTACCTCCACCCATCATGTACTACCTCCACCCATCATGAACTACCTCCACCCATCATGTACTACCTCCACCCATCATGTACTACCTCCACCCACCATGTACTACCTCCACCCATCATGTACTACCTCCACCCATCATGTACTACCTCCACCCATCATGTACTACCTCCACCCATCATGTACTACCTCCACTTATCATGTACTACCTCCACCCATCATGTACTACCTCCACTTATCATGTACTACCTCCACCCATCATGTACTTCCTCCACCCATCATGTACTATCTCCACCCATCATGTACTACCTCCACCCATCATGTACTACCTCCACCCATCACGTACTACCTCCACCCATCATGTACTACCTCCACCCATCATGTACTTTCTCCACCCATCATGAACTACCTCCACCCATCATGTACTCCCTCCACCCATCATGTACTACCTCCACCCATCATGTACTACCTTCACCCATCATGTACTACCTCCACCCATCATGTACTACCTCCACCCATCATGTACTACCTCCACCCATCATGTACTACCTCCACCCATCATGTACTACCTCCACCCATCATGTACTACCTCCACCCATCATGTACTACCTCCACCCATCATGTACTACCTCCACCCATCATGTACTACCTCCACCCATCATGAACTACCTCCACCCATCATGTACTACCTCCACCCATCATGTACTACCTCCACCCACCATGTACTACCTCCACCCATCATGTACTACCTCCACCCATCATGTACTACCTCCACCCATCATGTACTACCTCCACCCATCATGTACTACCTCCACTTATCATGTACTACCTCCACCCATCATGTACTACCTCCACTTATCATGTACTACCTCCACCCATCATGTACTACCTACACCCATCATGTACTACCTCCACCCATCATGTACTACCTCCACCCATCATGTATTACCTCCGCCCATCATGTACTACCTCCTCCCATCATGTACTACCTCCACCCATCATGTACTACCTCCACCCATCATGTACTACCTCCACCCATCATGTACTACCTCCACCCATCATGTACTACTTCCACCCATCATGTACTACCTCCATCTATCATGTACGTCCTCCACCCATCACGTACTTCCTCCACCCATCATGTACTACCTCCACCCATCATGTACTTTCTCCACCCATCATGTACTACCTCCACCCATCATGTACTACCTTCACCCATCATGCACTACCTCCACCCGTCATGTACTACCTCCACCCATCATGTACTACCTCCACCCATCATGTACTACCTCCACCCATCATGTACTTCCTCCACCCATCATGTACTACCTCCACCCATCATGTACTACCTCCACCCATCATGCACTACCTCCACCCATCATGTACTACCTCCACCCATCATGTACTACCTCCACCCATCATGTACTACCTCCACCCATCATGTACTACCTCCACCCATCATGTACTTCCTCCACCCATCATGTACTACCTCCACCCATCATGTACTACCTCCACCCATCGTGTACTACCTCCACCCATCATGTACTACCTCCACCCATCATGTACTTCCTCCACCCATCATGTACTACCTCCACCCATCATGTACTACTTCCACCCATCATGTACTACCTCCATCTATCATGTACTTCCTCCACCCATCACGTACTTCCTCCACCCATCATGTACTACCTCCACCCATCATGTACTTCCTCCACCCATCATGTACTACCTCCACCCATCATGTACTACCTCCACCCATCATGCACTACCTCCGCCCATCATGTACTACCTCCACCCATCATGTACTACCTCCACCCATCATGTACTACCTCCACCCATCATGTACTACCTCCACCCATCAAGTACTACTTCCACCCATCATGTACTACTTCCACCAATCATGCACTACCTCCTTCTATCATGTACTTCCTCCACCCATCATGTACTTCCTCCACCCATCATGTACTACCTCCACCCATCATGTACTACCTCCACCCATCATGTACTTCCTCCACCCATCATGTACTACCTCCACCCATCATGTACTACCTCCACCCATCATGTACTACCTCCACCCATCACGTACTACCTCCACCCATCATGTACTACCTCCACCCATCATGTACTACCTCCACCCATCATGTACTTCCTCCACCCATCATGTACTACCTCCACCCATTATGTACTACTTCCACCCATCATGTACTACCTCCATCTAACATGTACTTCCTCCACCCATCATGTACTTCCTCCACCCATCATGTACTACCTCCACCCATCATGTACTACCACCACCCATCATGTACTTCCTCCACCCATCATGAACTACCTCCACCCATCATGTACTACCTCCACCCATCATGCACTACCTCCACCCATCATGTACTACCTTCACCCATTATGTACTACCTCCACCCATCATGTACTACCTCCACCCATCATGTATTACTTCCACCCATCATGAACTACCTCCATCTGTCATGTACTTCCTCCACCCATCATGTACTTCCTCCACCCATCATGTACTACCTCCACCCATCATGTACTACCTCCACCCATCATGTACTACCTCCACCCATCATGTACTACCTCCACCCATCATGTACTACTTCCACCCATCATGTACTACCTCCACCCATCATGTACTACCTCCATCTATCATGTACTTCCTCCACCCATCATGTACTTTCTCCACCCATCATGTACTACCTTCACCCACCATGTACTACCTCCACCCATCATGTACTACCTCCACCCATCATGTACTACTTCCACCCATCATGTACTACCTCCATCTATCATGTACTTCTCCACCCATCATGTACTACCTCCACCCATCATGTACTACCTCCACCCATCATGTACTACCTCCACCCATCATGTACTACCTCCACCCATCATGTACTACTTCCACCCATCATGTACTACCTCCACCCATCATGTACTACCTCCACCCATCATGTACTACCTCCACCCATCATGTACTACCTCCACCCATCATGTACTACCTCCACCCATCATGTACTACCTCCACCCATCATGTACTACTTCCACCCATCATGTATACCTCCATCTATCATGTACCTCCTCCACCCATCATGTACTTCCTCCACCCATCATATACTTCCTCCACCTATCATGTACTTCCTCCACCCATCATGTACTTCCTCCACCCATCATGTACTTACTCCACCCATCATGTACTTCCTCCACCAATCATGTAATTACTCCACCCATCATGTACTTCCTCCACCTATCATGTACTTCCTCCACCCGTCATGTACTTCCTCCACCCATCATGTACTTCCTCCACCCATCATGTACTTCCTTAACCTATCATGTACTTCCTCCACCCATCATGTACTTCCTCCACCCATCATGTACTATCTCCACCCATCATGTACTACCTCCACCCATCATGTACTACTTCCACTGTGGCATGCAAAGGGTACGTAACCTTTATTCGGCTCATGTACGCACCCTCATTTACAGGCTATCTCCCCCAACCAGCGAACCAGGGGACTAAGGGTTGGCGATGGGGCCCCGTCGTTCAACCAGTACCCAGGTTCCAGCCAATGAGAAGATGGTTTTGGCAATCGCAGAGGTTATGTGGGTACCACTCTCCTGTCTGCTCTTGTCATTCCCATTCTAGAGCTGGTTGAAGCATGGTCTGCTCTCTAGTGGCTTCTATTCTGCTTCGCTTACTGTGGAGTGCACTAATACCTATTGTTGTACATAGTGTATATAGTGTACATACTTCGGTTCTAAATAGGTGAAGGATAATATAAGCCAAAAGTTTTCTGCTGTGATTATTTTGCTCCCTTTACACCCAGGATAACAGGCCTTTGGGACTCCTGGGTTGTAATATCCACCCATCATGTACTTCCTCCACCCATCATGTACTTCCTCCACCCATCATGTACTTCCTCAACCCATCGTGTACTACCTCCACGCGTCATGAACTTCCTCCATCCATCATGTACTTCCTCCACCCATCATGTACTTCCTCCACCCATCATGTACTTCCTTAATCCATCAAGCACTTCTTCCACCCAACATGTACTTCCTCCACGCGTCATGTACTTCCTCCATCCATCATGTACTTCCGCCACCCAACATGTACTTCCTCCACCCATCATGTAATTCCTCCACCCATCATGTTCTTCCTCCACCCATCATGTACATCCTCCATCCATCATGTACTTCCTCCACCCATCATGTACTTCCTCCACCCATCATGTACTTCCTCCATCCATCATGTACTTCCTCCACCCATCATGTACTTCCTCCACCCATCATGTACTTCCTCCACCCATCATGTACTTCCTCCACCCATCATGTACTTCCTCCACCCATCATGTACTTCCTCCACCAATCATGTACTTCCTACATCTATCATGTACTTCCTCCATCTATCATGTACTTCCTCCATCTATCATGTACTTCCTCCACCCATCATGTACTTCCTCCACATATCATGCACTTCCTCCACCCATCATGTACTTCCTCCACCAATCATGTACTTCCTCCATCTATCATGTACTTCCTCCATCTATCATGTACTTCCTCCATCTATCATGTACTTCCTCCATCTATCATGTACTTCCTCCGTCTATCATGTACTTCCTCCATCTGTCATGTACTTCCTCCACCCATCATGTACTTCCTCCACCCATCATGTACTTCCTCCACCCATCATGTACTTCCTCCATCAGTCATGTACTTCCTCCATCTGTCATGTACTTCCTCCACTTATGATGTACTTCCTCCACCTATGATGTACTTCCTCCACCCATCATGCACTTCCTCCACCCATCATGTTCTTCCTCCACCCATCATGTACTTCCTCCACCCATCATGTACTTCCTCCACCCATCATGTAATTCCTCCACCCATCATGTACTTGCTCCACCCATCATGTACTTGCTCCACCCATCATGTACTTCCTCCATCCATCATGTACTTCCTCCACCCATCATGTACTTCCTCCACCCATCATGTACTTCCTCCATCATGTATTCCTCCACCCATCATGTACTTCCTCCACCTATCATGTACTTCCTCCACCTACGATGTACTGCCTCCACCCATCATGTACTTCTTCCACCCATCATGTACTTCCTCCACCCATCATGTACTTCCTCCACACATCATGTACTTCCTCCACCTATCATGTACTTCCTCCACCCATCATGTACTTCCTCCACCTATCATGTACTTCCTCCACCCATCATGTACTTACTCCACCCAACATGTACTTCTTCCATCTATCATGTACTTCCTCCATTATGTACTTCTATTATGTACTTCCTCCATCTATCATATACTTCCTCCACCCATCATGTACTTCCTCCACCTATCATGTACTTCCTTCACCTATGATGTACTGCCTCCATCTATCATGTACTTCCTCCACCAATCATGTACTTCCTCCACCTATCATGTACTTCCTTCACCTATGATGTACTGCCTCCACCCATCATGTACTTCCTCCACCCATCATGTACGTCCTCCACCCATCATGTACTTCCTCCACCTATCATGTACTTCCTCCACCCATCATGTACTTCCTCCACCTATCCTGTACTTCCTCCACCTATCATGCACTTCCTCCATCTATCATGTACTTCCTCCACCCATCATGTACTTCCTCCACCCATCATGTACTTCCTCCACCTATCATGTACTTCCTCCACCCATCATGTACTTACCTCACCCAACATGTACTTCCTCCACCCATCATGTACTTCCTCCACCCATCATGTACTTCCTCCATCTATCATGTACTTCCTCCACCTATCATGTACTTCCTCCGTCTATCATGTACTTCCTCCACCCATCATGTACTTTCTCCACCCATCATGTACTACCTTCACCCACCATGTACTACCTCCACCCATCATGTACTACCTCCACCCATCATGTACTACTTCCACCCATCATGTACTACCTCCATCTATCATGTACTTCTCCACCCATCATGTACTACCTCCACCCATCATGTACTACCTCCACCCATCATGTACTACCTCCACCCATCATGTACTACCTCCACCCATCATGTACTACTTCCACCCATCATGTACTACCTCCACCCATCATGTACTACCTCCACCCATCATGTACTACCTCCACCCATCATGTACTACCTCCACCCATCATGTACTACCTCCACCCATCATGTACTACCTCCACCCATCATGTACTACTTCCACCCATCATGTATACCTCCATCTATCATGTACCTCCTCCACCCATCATGTACTTCCTCCACCCATCATATACTTCCTCCACCTATCATGTACTTCCTCCACCCATCATGTACTTCCTCCACCCATCATGTACTTACTCCACCCATCATGTACTTCCTCCACCAATCATGTAATTACTCCACCCATCATGTACTTCCTCCACCTATCATGTACTTCCTCCACCCGTCATGTACTTCCTCCACCCATCATGTACTTCCTCCACCCATCATGTACTTCCTTAACCTATCATGTACTTCCTCCACCCATCATGTACTTCCTCCACCCATCATGTACTATCTCCACCCATCATGTACTACCTCCACCCATCATGTACTACTTCCACTGTGGCATGCAAAGGGTACGTAACCTTTATTCGGCTCATGTACGCACCCTCATTTACAGGCTATCTCCCCCAACCAGCGAACCAGGGGACTAAGGGTTGGCGATGGGGCCCCGTCGTTCAACCAGTACCCAGGTTCCAGCCAATGAGAAGATGGTTTTGGCAATCGCAGAGGTTATGTGGGTACCACTCTCCTGTCTGCTCTTGTCATTCCCATTCTAGAGCTGGTTGAAGCATGGTCTGCTCTCTAGTGGCTTCTATTCTGCTTCGCTTACTGTGGAGTGCACTAATACCTATTGTTGTACATAGTGTATATAGTGTACATACTTCGGTTCTAAATAGGTGAAGGATAATATAAGCCAAAAGTTTTCTGCTGTGATTATTTTGCTCCCTTTACACCCAGGATAACAGGCCTTTGGGACTCCTGGGTTGTAATATCCACCCATCATGTACTTCCTCCACCCATCATGTACTTCCTCCACCCATCATGTACTTCCTCAACCCATCGTGTACTACCTCCACGCGTCATGAACTTCCTCCATCCATCATGTACTTCCTCCACCCATCATGTACTTCCTCCACCCATCATGTACTTCCTTAATCCATCAAGCACTTCTTCCACCCAACATGTACTTCCTCCACGCGTCATGTACTTCCTCCATCCATCATGTACTTCCGCCACCCAACATGTACTTCCTCCACCCATCATGTAATTCCTCCACCCATCATGTTCTTCCTCCACCCATCATGTACATCCTCCATCCATCATGTACTTCCTCCACCCATCATGTACTTCCTCCACCCATCATGTACTTCCTCCATCCATCATGTACTTCCTCCACCCATCATGTACTTCCTCCACCCATCATGTACTTCCTCCACCCATCATGTACTTCCTCCACCCATCATGTACTTCCTCCACCCATCATGTACTTCCTCCACCAATCATGTACTTCCTACATCTATCATGTACTTCCTCCATCTATCATGTACTTCCTCCATCTATCATGTACTTCCTCCACCCATCATGTACTTCCTCCACATATCATGCACTTCCTCCACCCATCATGTACTTCCTCCACCAATCATGTACTTCCTCCATCTATCATGTACTTCCTCCATCTATCATGTACTTCCTCCATCTATCATGTACTTCCTCCATCTATCATGTACTTCCTCCGTCTATCATGTACTTCCTCCATCTGTCATGTACTTCCTCCACCCATCATGTACTTCCTCCACCCATCATGTACTTCCTCCACCCATCATGTACTTCCTCCATCAGTCATGTACTTCCTCCATCTGTCATGTACTTCCTCCACTTATGATGTACTTCCTCCACCTATGATGTACTTCCTCCACCCATCATGCACTTCCTCCACCCATCATGTTCTTCCTCCACCCATCATGTACTTCCTCCACCCATCATGTACTTCCTCCACCCATCATGTAATTCCTCCACCCATCATGTACTTGCTCCACCCATCATGTACTTGCTCCACCCATCATGTACTTCCTCCATCCATCATGTACTTCCTCCACCCATCATGTACTTCCTCCACCCATCATGTACTTCCTCCATCATGTATTCCTCCACCCATCATGTACTTCCTCCACCTATCATGTACTTCCTCCACCTACGATGTACTGCCTCCACCCATCATGTACTTCTTCCACCCATCATGTACTTCCTCCACCCATCATGTACTTCCTCCACACATCATGTACTTCCTCCACCTATCATGTACTTCCTCCACCCATCATGTACTTCCTCCACCTATCATGTACTTCCTCCACCCATCATGTACTTACTCCACCCAACATGTACTTCTTCCATCTATCATGTACTTCCTCCATTATGTACTTCTATTATGTACTTCCTCCATCTATCATGTACTTCCTCCACCCATCATGTACTTCCTCCACCTATCATGTACTTCCTTCACCTATGATGTACTGCCTCCATCTATCATGTACTTCCTCCACCAATCATGTACTTCCTCCACCTATCATGTACTTCCTTCACCTATGATGTACTGCCTCCACCCATCATGTACTTCCTCCACCCATCATGTACGTCCTCCACCCATCATGTACTTCCTCCACCTATCATGTACTTCCTCCACCCATCATGTACTTCCTCCACCTATCCTGTACTTCCTCCACCTATCATGCACTTCCTCCATCTATCATGTACTTCCTCCACCCATCATGTACTTCCTCCACCCATCATGTACTTCCTCCACCTATCATGTACTTCCTCCACCCATCATGTACTTACCTCACCCAACATGTACTTCCTCCACCCATCATGTACTTCCTCCACCCATCATGTACTTCCTCCATCTATCATGTACTTCCTCCACCTATCATGTACTTCCTCCGTCTATCATGTACTTCCTCCACCTATCATGTACTTCCTCCACCCATCATGTACTTCTTCCACCTATCATGTACTTCCTCCACCTATCATGTACTTCCTCTGTCTATCATGTACTTCCTCCACCTATCATGTACTTCCTCCACCTATCATGTACTTCCTCCACCTATCATGTACTTCCTCCACCCATCATGTACTTCCTCCACCCAACATGTACTTCCTCCACGCGTCATGTACTTCCTCCATCCATCATGTACTTCCGCCACCCAACATGTACTTCCTCCACCCATCATGTAATTCCTCCACCCATCATGTTCTTCCTCCACCCATCATGTACTTCCTCCATCCATCATGTACTTCCTCCACCCATCATGTACTTCCTCCACCCATCATGTACTTCCTCCATCCATCATGTACTTCCTCCACCCATCATGTACTTCCTCCACCCATCATGTACTTCCTCCACCCATCATGTACTTCCTCCACCCATCATGTACTTCCTCCACCCATCATGTACTTCCTCCACCAATCATGTACTTCCTCCATCTATCATGTACTTCCTCCATCTATCATGTACTTCCTCCACCCATCATGTACTTCCTCCACATATCATGCACTTCCTCCCCCCATCATGTACTTCCTCCACCAATCATGTACTTCCTCCATCTATCATGTACTTCCTCCATCTATCATGTACTTTCTCCATCTATCATGTACTTCCTCCATCTATCATGTACTTCCTCCACCCATCATGTACTTCCTCCATCCATCATGTACTTCCTCCACCCATCATGTTCTTCCTCCACCCTTCATGTACTTCCTCCATTAATCATGTACTTCCTCCACCCATCGTGTACTTCCTCCACTCATCATGTACTTCCTCCATCTGTCATGTACTTCCTCCACCCATCATGTACTTCCTCCACCCATCATGTACTTCCTCCACCCATCATGTACTTCCTCCATCAGTCATGTACTTCCTCCATCTGTCATGTACTTCCTCCACCTATGATGTACTTCCTCCACCTATGATGTACTTCCTCCACCCATCATGCACTTCCTCCACCCATCATGTTCTTCCTCCACCCATTATGTACTTCCTCCACCCATCATGTACTTCCCCCACCCATCATGTAATTCCTCCACCCATCATGTACTTGCTCCACCCATCATGTACTTGCTCCACCCATCATGTACTTCCTCCATCCATCATGTACTTGCTCCACCCATCATGTACTTCCTCCACCCATCATGTACTTCCTCCATCATGTACTTCCTCCACCCCTCATGTACTTCCTCCACCTATCATGTACTTCCTCCACCTATGATGAACTGCCTCCACCCATCATGTACTTCTTCCACCCATCATGTACTTCCTCCACCCATCATGTACTTCCTCCACCCATCATGTACTTCCTCCACCTATCATGTACTTCCTCCACCCATCATGTACTTCCTCCACCTATCATGTACTTCCTCCACCCATCATGTACTTACTCCACCCAACATGTACTTCTTCCATCTATCATGTACTTCCTCCATTATGTACTTCTATTATGTACTTCCTCCATCTATCATGTACTTCCTCCACCCATCATGTACTTCCTCCACCTATCATGTACTTCCTCCACCTATGATGTACTGCCTCCACCCATCATGTACTTCCTCCACCCATCATGTACGTCCTCCACCCATCATGTACTTCCTCCGCCTATCATGTACTTCCTCCACCCATCATGTACTTCCTCCACCTATCCTGTACTTCCTCCACCTATCATGTACTTCCTCCATCTATCATGTACTTCCTCCACCCATCATGTACTTCCTCCACCCATCATGTACTTCCTCCACCTATCATGTACTTCCTCCACCCATCGTGTACTTACCTCACCCAACATGTACTTCCTCCACCCATCATGTACTTCCTCCACCCATCATGTACTTCCTCCATCTATCATGTACTTCCTCCACCTATCATGTACTTCCTCCGTCTATCATGTACTTCCTCCACCTATCATGTACTTCCTCCACCCATCATGTACTTCCTCCACCTATCATGTACTTCCTCCACCTATCATGTACTTCCTCCGTCTATCATGTACTTCCTCCACCTATCATGTACTTCCTCCACCTATCATGTACTTCCTCCACCCATCATGTACTTCCTCCACCTATCATGTACTTCCTCCACCTATCATATACTTCCTCCATCTATCATGTACTTCCTCCACCTATCATATACTTCCTCCACCCATCTTGTACTTCCTCCACCTATCATGTACTTCCTCCACCCATCATGTACTTCCTCCACCCATCATGTACTTCCTCCATCTATCATGTACTTCCTCCACCCATCATGTACTTCCTCCACCCATCATGTACTTCCTCCACCTATCATGTACTTCCTCCACCTATCATGTACTTCCTCCACCTATCATGTACTTCCTTCACCTATCATATTCTTCCTCCACCCATGATATACTTCCTCCACCTATCATGTACTTCCTCCACCCATCATGTACTTCCTCCACCCATCATGTACTTCCTCCACCTATCATGTACTTCCTCCACCCATCATGTACTTCCTCCACCTATCATGTACTTCCTCCATCTATCATGTACTTCCTCCATCTATCATGTACTTCCTCCACCTATCATATACTTCCTCCACCCATCATGTACTTCCTCCATCTATCATGTACTTCCTCCATCTATCATATACTTCCTCCACCCATCATGTACTTCCTCCACCTATCGTGTACTTCCTCCACCCATCATGTACTTCCTCCACTCATCATGTACTTCCTCCACCCATCATCTACTTCCTCCACCCATGATGTTCTTCCTCCACCCATCATGTACTTCCTCCACCCATCATCTACTTCCTCCACCCATGATGTACTTCCTCCACCCATCATGTACTTCCTCCACCCATCATCTACTTCCTACACCCATCATCTACTTCCTCCACCCATCATCTACTTCCTCCATCCATCATCTACTTCCTCCACCCATCATCTACTTCCTCCACCCATCATCTACTTCCTCCACCCATCATCTACTTCCTCCACCCATGATGTACTTCCTCCACCCATCATGTACTTCCTCCACCCATCATCTACTTCCTCCACCCATCATCTACTTCCTCCACCCATCATCTACTTCCTCCACCCATCAGCTACTTCCTCCACCCATCATCTACTTCCTCCACCCATCATCTACTTCCTCCACCCATCATCTACTTCCTCCACCCATCAGCTACTTCCTCCACCCATCATCTACTTCCTCCACCCATCATCTACTTCCTCCACCCATCTTCTACTTCCTCCACCCATGATGTACTTCCTCCACCCATCATGTACTTCCTCCACCCATCATCTACTTCCTCCACCCATCATCTACTTCCTCCACCCATCATCTACTTCCTCCACCCATCAGCTACTTCCTCCACCCATCATCTACTTCCTCCACCCATCATCTACTTCCTCCACCCATCATCTACTTCCTCCACCCATCATCTACTTCCTCCACCCATCATCTACTTCCTCCACCCATCATCTACTTCCTCCACCCATCATCTACTTCCTCCACCCATCATCTACTTCCTCCACCCATCATCTACTTCCTCCACCCATCATCTACTTCCTCCACCCATCATCTACTTCCTCCACCCATCATGTACTTCCTCCACCCATCATCTACTTCCTCCACCCATCATGTACTTCCTCCACCCATCATCTACTTCCTCCACCCATCATGTACTTCCTCCACCCATCATCTACTTCCTCCACCCATCATGTACTTCCTCCACCCATCATCTACTTCCTCCACCCATCATGTACTTCCTCCACCCATCATCTACTTCCTCCACCCATCATCTACTTCCTCCACCCATCATCTACTTCCTCCACCCATCATCTACTTCCTCCACCCATCATGTACTTCCTCCACCCATCATCTACTTCCTCCACCCATCAGCTACTTCCTCCACCCATCATCTACTTCCTCCACCCATCATCTACTTCCTCCACCCATCATCTACTTCCTCCACCCATCATGTACTTCCTCCACCCATCATCTACTTCCTCCACCCATCATGTACTTCCTCCACCCATCATCTACTTCCTCCACCCATCATGTACTTCCTCCACCCATCATCTACTTCCTCCACCCATCATGTACTTCCTCCACCCATCATCTACTTCCTCCACCCATCATGTACTTCCTCCACCCATCATCTACTTCCTCCACCCATCATGTGCTTCCTCCACCCATCATGTACTTCCTCCACCCATCATCTACTTCCTCCACCCATCATCTACTTCCTCCACCCATCATGTACTTCCTCCACCCATCATCTACTTCCTCCACCCATCATGTACTTCCTCCACCCATCATGTGCTTCCTCCACCCATCATCTACTTCCTCCACCCATCATGTGCTTCCTCCACCCATCATGTACTTCCTCCACCCATCATCTACTTCCTCCACCCATCATGTGCTTCCTCCACCCATCATGTACTTCCTCCACCCATCATGTGCTTCCTCCACCCATCATGTACTTCCTCCACCCATCATCTACTTCCTCCACCCATCATGTGCTTCCTCCACCCATCATGTACTTCCTCCACCCATCATGTGCTTCCTCCACCCATCATGTACTTCCTCCACCCATCATCTACTTCCTCCACCCATCATGTGCTTCCTCCACCCATCATGTACTTCCTCCACCCATCATGTGCTTCCTCCACCCATCATGTACTTCCTCCACCCATCATCTACTTCCTCCACCCATCATGTGCTTCCTCCACCCATCATGTACTTCCTCCACCCATCATCTACTTCCTCCACCCATCATGTGCTTCCTGCACCCATCATAATATTTTAATAATGATAATAATAATAATAACAATAATAATAATATTTTTTTTACCCGTACATGTACAAGGTATACAGTCCTAGCTGACATCACTGTCATACTACTATATAGAAAGCCTCTTGTTTTGTAGAGCTTTTCGGGCAAATTAGATCAGTTTTGTCCCCCAGGATGCGACCCACACCAGTCGACTAACACCCAGGTACTTATTCTACTGGCAGGTGAACATGAGCAGCAGGTGTCTTAAGGAAACATGTACTAATGTTCCACCCGTACCGGGGATCGAACCACGGTTCCTTCCCCCCTGCCAGACCCTCCCTCAACCCTTCATGTGCTTACTTCACATATCGGACGCTCCCTCAGCCCATCAGGTTCTCCTTATCCCATCAGATACTTCCGCCCATCAGGTGTTCCTCCTCCCATCAGGTGCTCCTTTAACCCATCAGGTATTCCTCTAACCCATCAGGTGCTCGTCCACCAACCATTTCCGTTTTGTCACGCCTGGACCACCAAAATATGTTTTTTAATATTTTTGTAAAATCAGACAATAACACAATGCTTGAATATTGCTCACACTCAAGGTCTCTCTTTGTCTGTCTGTCTGTCTGTCTGTCTATATATGTGTGTGTGTGTGTGTGTGTGTGTGTGTGTGAGTGTACTCACCTATTTGTGGTTGCAGGGGTCGAGTCACAGCTCCTGGCCCCGCCTCTTCGCTGATTGCTACTAGGTCCTCTCTCTCCCTGGCCCATGAGCTCTATCATACCTCGCCTTAAAACTATGTATGGTTCCTGCCTCCACCACATCACTTTCTAGGCTATTCCATGGCCTGACTACTCTTTGACTGAAGAAATACTTCCTAACATCCCTTTGATTCATCTGAGTCTTCAACTTCCAATTGTGACCTCTTGTCTGTGTCCCATCTCTGGAACATCCCGTCTTTGTCCACCTCGTCTATTCCGCGCAGTATTTTATATGTCGTTATCATGTCTCCCCTGACCCTCCTGGCCTCCAGTGTCGTCAGGCCGATTTCCCTCAACCTTTCTTCATAGGACAATCCCCGTAGCTCTGGGACTAGTCTTGTTGCAAACCTTTGCACTTTCTCTAATTTCTTGACGTGCTTGACTAGGTGTGGATTCCAAACTGGTGCTGCATACTCCAGTATGGGCCTGACGTAGATGGTATACAGAGTCTTAAACGAATCCTTACTGAGGTATCGGAACGCTATCCGTAGGTTTGCCAGGCGCCCGTATGCTGCAGCAGTTATCTGATTGATGTGCGTCTCAGGAGATATGTTCGGTGTTATACTCACCCCCAGATCTTTTTCCTTGAGTGAGGTTTGCAGTCTTTGGCCATCTAAACTATATTGTGTGTGCGGTCTTCTTTGCCCTTCCCCAATCTTCATGACTTTGCATTTGGCAGGGTTAAATTCAAGGAGCCAGTTGCTGGACCAGGCTTGTAGCCTGTCCAGGTCTCTTTGTAGTCCTGCCTGATCCTCGTCCGATTTGATTCTTCTCATTAACTTCACATCATCTGCAAACAAGGACACTTCTGAGTCTATCCCTTCCGTTATGTCGTTCACGTATACCAAGAACAGCACAGGTCCTAGGACTGACCCCTGTGGAACCCCGCTTGTCACAGGCGCCCACTCTGACACCTCGTCGCGTACCATGACTCGTTGTTGCCTCCCTGTCAGATATTCTCTGATCCATTGCAGTGCCTTTCCTGTTATGTGTGCATGGTCCTCTAGCTTTTGCAGTAACCTCTTGTGAGGAACTGTGTCGAAGGCCTTCTTGCAGTCCAAAAATACGCAGTCGATCCACCCCTCTCTCTCTTGTCTTACTTCTGTCACCTTGTCATAAAACTCTAGTAGGTTTGTGACACAGGATTTCCTTCCCTGAAACCGTGCTGGTTGTCAATTATACACTTGTTTCTTTCCAGGTGCCCCACCACTCTCCTCCTGATGATCTTCTCCATGACCTTGCATACTATACACGTTAGTGATACAGGTCTGTAGTTTAGTGCCTCATGTCTGTCTCCCTTTTTAAAAATTGGGACTACATTTGCCATTTTCCATACCTCAGGGAGTTGCCCAGTTTCAAATGATGTGTTGAAGATCTTTGTTAATGGATCACACAATATCTCTGCTCCCTCTTTAAGGACCCATGGAGAGATGTTGTCTGGTCCCACCGCCTTTGAGGTGTCAAGTTCGCATAGCAGCTTCTTCACCTCCTCCTTGGTTATATGTACTTCATCTAGCACTTGCTGGTGTGCCCCCCTGTTCTGATTTCTTGGAGTCCTACTGGTTTCCACTGTAAATACCTCTTTAAATCATGTGTTGAGCTCCTGACATACCTCTCGGTCGTTTCTTGTGAATTCCCCATCACCCTTCCTCAGTCTGATAACCTGGTCCTTGACTGTTGTTTTCCTCCTGATGTGGCTGTACAACAGCTTCGGGTCAGTCTTTACTTTTGATGCTATGTCATTTTCATATTGTCTCTGAGCCTCCCTTCTTATCTGTGCATATTCGTTTCTGGCTCTTCGGCTAATCTCTTTATTTTCCTGAGTTCTCTGTCTTCTGTACCTTTTCCATTCTCTAGTACACCTAGTTTTTGCCTCCCTACACCTTTGGGTGAACCAAGGACTCGTTCTGTTCTTCCCATTATTTCTGTTTCCCTTGGGAACAAACCTCTCCTCTGCCTCCTTGCATTTTGTTGCTACATAGTCCATCATTTCTTGTACTGGTTTTCCTGTCAGTTCCCTCTCCCACTGAATGTCTTGAAGGAAGTTCCTCATGCCTGAGTAGTTCCCCCTTTTGTAGTTTGGTTTTTCCCAGCCTATTCCTGCTACTCTCTCCACTTGGAGCTCAACTATGTAGTCGAAGCACAGAACCACATGATCACTAGCTCCCAGGGGCCTTTCATGCATGATACCCTCGATGTCCGAACTACTCATGGTGAATACAAGGTCCAACCTTGCTGGTTCATCCTCTCCTCTCTCTCTGGTAGTGTCTCTAACATGTTGATGCATGAGGTTCTCCAGTACCACATCCATCATCTTGGCTCTCCATGTTTCGGGACCCCCATGGGGCTCCAGGTTTTCCCAGTCAATCTCCTTGTGATTGAAATCACCCATAACTAGTAACTTTGCTCCCCCCATGTGTGCTCTCCTGGCCACCTCGGCTAGTGTGTCGATCATTGCTCTGTTGCTCTCATCGTATTCTTCTCTTGGCCTTCTGCAGTTCTGTGGTGGGTTGTACATTACTGCAATTATCACCTTATGTCCCTCAGACTGGATTGTTCCTACTAAGTAGTCCCTTTGGCCCATGCCATCCATTCCTTCCATTTTCTCAAAACCCCACTGGTTTTTAATGAGCAGTGCAACTCCTCCTCCCCCTCTCCTCCCTCTGTCTTTCCTGAGGATTTGATATCCGGATGGAAAGATTGAATCTGTTATTATTCTGGTGAGTTTTGTTTCTGTGAGTGCTATTATGTCTGGGGATGTCTCTTTGATTCTTTCGTGCCACTCCTCATACTTGTTTGTTATTCCATCTGCATTTGTATACCACACCTTCAACTTCTTTTCTAAGACTGTGGTCTGGGAGGTATATTGGGGTTGTGGAAATGGGAGACCTGGTAAGGAACTATGGGTTGTTGCTGTGGGGGTAGAGTTTGTAATGTAGTGGGTGGGGGCATTGGATGTGGCATGGGTGTTTTGATTTAGAGTGTTTGGTTGCACTGGGGTTGACCTGGTTGGGAGGCTTCTATAGGAAGTTGTGAGGGAGGCTGTATTTGATCTTCTTCCTGGGTCTGGGATCTCCTGTCTGTCTTCTCCATCCCCTCTCTTTCCTCCTTTCGCCTTTGTACCATCTCTCTCAGTTTCTTCCTTTCTTCTTGTGTTCTGTCGCGGTCGAGATACACCTTCCTGTATGCCGTCATGTCCCTTAATCGTGCTTTCTCCTGCAGGATCCTGGTCCGAGTTGCTTCTGCCTTGAAGG
Source organism: Cherax quadricarinatus (assembly GCF_038502225.1). Lineage (NCBI taxonomy): Eukaryota > Metazoa > Arthropoda > Malacostraca > Decapoda > Parastacidae > Cherax > Cherax quadricarinatus. The sequence continues at coordinate 43,073,687 of NC_091303.1, read as the reverse complement.
TCACTCTCACTGGCCGGGTTCTTTTTTTTACAAACCCCCCTATTCTCCGAAAATTTTCCAGCTGGGTCATATCGTCTTCTCCTATTGATTTCATGATGCTTTCAATTGCTTTTTTTTCCCCTTGTTTTCTTGCTTCATATGTTTCCCCTTCGACTTCCTGGAGCCCATACACAAAGACTGACCTCACCCTTTCGTTCTCCCACTGCATGTCCCTGTGTATCCCCTCATTTAATTTGGTTTCCTCCACTGCAGCTTTCCTTTCATCAGTTTCACTGGCTAATGTACTTGGGCTCAGTGGCCTGTCATTTTCCCTTCTCGGCTTTCCTTGGGCTCTGTTGTTGTCTGTTAGGGCCTCCACATAAAGCTTAGCTCTTTCATTTGCTACAGTCTCCTCTGATAGAGCCTCTCCATGCAGTTGTGCCCCTTCTTTCCCTACAGTCCCCTTATTTGTGACTGAGGTAGCAGTCTCTGTTGTCAATCCCAAAATGTTCTTTAGTTCTTTAGGCTGTTTCAGATTTTTCAATTCCTCTTCTAAACTCTGTATCCTAGCTTCTGCTGCTGTGTGTGTGTGCGTGTGTGTGTGTGTCTGCCTGTTACTCTGTCTCTGTCTCTCTCTCTCTCTCTCTCTCTCTCTCTCTCTCTCTCTCTCTCTCTCTCTCTCTCTCTCTCTCTCTCTCTCTCTCTCTCTCTCTCACTCTCTCTCTCTCTCTCTCTCTCTCTCTCTCTCTCTCTCTCTCTCTCTCTCTCTCTCTCTCTCTCACTTCTCTCTGGCAGACTCTCATACTCACTCACACAGGTGCCAGAAACAATGATTCAACCGTTGCAGCCACATGTGAGTACACACACACACACACACACACACACACACACACACACACACACACACACACACACACACACACACACACACACACACACACACACACACACACACACACACACACACACACACACACACACACACACACACACACACACACACACACACACACACACACACACACACACAGCACCTAGAAAGGAACGGGTTCATACATGACAATAAGCACGGCTTCAGGAATGGAAAATCCAGTTTCACAAACCTACTGCAGTTCTACAGCAGGGTAACAGAATTAAGAAAGGAGAGTCAGGGACGTGTAAATTGTACAATAGTCTAATACAAAAGCTACTGGAGTAGGCACGAATAACAGGAAAAAACGCTGTAATGGCTCAGGGAATACCGGACAGGAAGGAAACAAGAAGTGATGATACGTGACGAAGTCTCGGAATAGGTGCAAGTGTCAAGCTGGGTTCCACAAGGGTCGGTCGTATGACCGGTGCTGTTTCTTGTATACGTAGATAACATGAGAGAAGGGATAGATTCAGAGGTTTCCCTATTCGCAGGCGACGTGAAACAAATAAGGAAAAATACAAACGGACGAGGACTCGGAAAGATTACAGAAGGATGTGAACAGGCTGTAAGCCTGGTCCACAAATGGATCTTGGAGTTTAAACCCCACCAGGTGCAAGGTTAAGAAACTTGAGAGGGACAAAGAAGATCGCAGAAAGCATACAGGGGGTCAAAGGCTACAAACCTCACCGAACATAACCTTTGAGGCGGACATCATCCAAATAACTGCTGCAGCATATCGGCGCTTGGCAAAAAGAAGAATAGCGTTTCGACAAGTAAGGAATCACGATACTACACTATGTACTTCAGACCTATGCTGAAGTGCGCAGCACTAGTATGGAACCCACGCCAGGTCAAGCACGTCAAGAGATTGGTTCCGGAGCTAAGGGGAATAACAGTGAAGGACAGGAGTGCAAAGGGAAGAGTTATATTAACGACGTATAGAATACTAAGAGCGACAAGGTGAACTAGGCAAAATGTTTCAGATGGGACACAGGAACAAGTGAGCACAAAGTGAAATTGAAAACTCATATGAGTCATAGGGACATTAGGATGTGTTTCTTCAGCCTTAGGATTGTCAGGAATTGGAAAAATATGGATAGTAAAGTAATGGAGGTGGGATCCATACATAGCTATAAAAGAGGAACGATAAGGCTCGTGGAGCCTTATCGAATGGATTTAGTAGAGACTAGGGAAAAGGCGGAGTCAGGAGCTATGATTCGTCCTCTGCGGCTATACACAGGTGAGTACAAGGAATGCGTCACGAGTAAGGGTTGAAGGAAATGAAGACGACCTTGGCAGAGCAGGACTGAGAGAGACAGCAAGGGTAAAAAATACAACCTGCCTTATTGAGAGAGCAAGGTTAACGCAACCTGTCTTACTGAGACAGACAACAAGGGTAACACAACCAGTCTTACTGAGACAGACAACAAGGGTAACACAACCAGTCTTACTGAGACAGACAACAAGGGTAATACAACCAGTCTTACTGAGACAGACAACAAGGGTAACACAACCAGTCTTACTGAAACAGACAACAAGGGTAACACAACCAGTCTTACTGAGACAGACAACAAGGGTAACACAACCAGTCTTACTGAGACAGACAACAAGGGTAACACAACCAGTCTTACTGAGACAGACAACAAGGGTAACACAACCAGTCTTACTGAGACAGACAACAAGGGTAATACAACCTGTCTTACTGAGACAGACAAGGGTAACACAACCTGTCTTATTGAGACAGACAACAAGGGTAACACAACCAGTGTTACTGAGACAGACAACAAGGGTAACACAACCTGTCTTACTGAGACAGACAACAAGGGTAACACAACCTGTCTTACTGAGACAGACAACAAGGGTAACACAACCAGTCTTACTGAGACAGACAAGGGTAACACAACCTGTCTTACTGAGACAGACAACAAGGGTAACACAACCAGTCTTACTGAGACAGACAACAAGGGTAACACAACCAGTCTTACTGAGACAGACAAGGGTAACAACCCCTGTCTTATTGAGACAGACAACAAGGGTAACACAACCAGTCTTACTGAGACAGACAACAAGGGTAACAACCAGTCTTACTGAGACAGACAACAAGGGTAACACAACCAGTCTTACTGAGACAGACAACAAGGGTAACACAACCAGTCTTATTGAGTCAGACAACAAGGGTAACACAACCAGTCTTACTGAGACAGACAACAAGGGTAACACAACCTGTCTTACTGAGACAGACAAGGGTAACACAACCTGTCTTATTGAGACAGACAACAAGGGTAACACAACCAGTCTTACTGAGACAGACAACAAGGGTAACACAACCTGTCTTACCGAGACAGACAACAAGGGTAACACAACCTGTCTTACTGAGACAGACAACAAGGGTAACACAACCAGTCTTACTGAGACAGACAACAAGGGTAACACAACCAGTCTTACTGAGACAGACAACAAGGGTAACACAACCAGTCTTACTGAGACAGACAAGGGTAACACAACCAGTCTTACTGAGACAGACAAGGGTAACACAACCAGTCTTACTGAGACAGACAACAAGGGTAACACAACCAGTCTTACTGAGACAGACAACAAGGGTAACACAACCAGTTTTATTGAGACAGACAACAAGGGTAACACAACCAGTCTTACTGAGACAGACAACAAGGGTAACACAACCAGTCTTACTGAGACAGACAAGGGTAACACAACCTGTCTTATTGAGACAGACAACAAGGGTAACACAACCAGTCTTACTGAGACAGACAACAAGGGTAACACAACTAGTCTTACTGAGACAGACAACAAGGGTAACACAGCCAGTCTTACTGAGACAGACAACAAGGGTAACACAACCAGTCTTATTGAGACAGACAACAAGGGTAACACAACCAGTCTTATTGAGACAGACAACAAGGGTAACACAACCAGTCTTACTGAGACAGACAAGGGTAACACAACCTGTCTTATTGAGACAGACAACAACGGTAACACAACCAGTCTTACTGAGACAGACAACAAGGGTAACACAACCAGTTTTACTGAGACAGACAACAAGGGTAACACAACCAGTCTTACTGAGACAGACAACAAGGGTAACACAACCAGTCTTACTGAGACAGACAACAAGGGTAACACAACCTGTCTTACTGAGACAGACAACAAGGGTAACACAACCAGTCTTACTGAGACAGACAACAAGGGTAACACAACCAGTCTTACTGAGACAGACAACAAGGGTAACACAACCAGTCTTACTGAGACAGACAACAAGGGTAACACAACTAGTCTTACTGAGACAGACAACAAGGGTAACACAACCTGTCTTACTGAGACAGACAACAGGGGTAACACAACAAGTCTTACTGAGACAGACAACAAGGGTAACACAACCAGTCTTACTGAGACAGACAACAAGGGTAACACAACCAGTCTTACTGAGACAGACAACAAGGGTAACACAACCAGTCTTACTGAGACGGACAACAAGGGTAACACAACCAGTCTTACTGAGACAGACAACAAGGGTAACACAACCAGTCTTACTGAGACAGACAACAAGGGTAACACAACCAGTGTTACTGAGACAGACAACAAGGGTAACACAACCTGTCTTACTGAGACAGACAACAAGGGTAACACAACCTGTCTTACTGAGACAGACAACAAGGGTAACACAACCAGTCTTACTGAGACAGACAACAAGGGTAACACAACCAGTCTTACTGAGACAGACAACAAGGGTAACACAACCAGTCTTACTGAGACAGACAACAAGGGTAACACAACCAGTCTTACTGAGACAGACAACAAGGGTAACACAACCTGTCTTACTGAGACAGACAAGGGTAACGCAACCAGTCTTACTGAGACAGACAACAAGGGTAACACAACCAGTCTTACTGAGACAGACAACAAGGGTAACACAACCAGTCTTACTGAGACAGACAACAAGGGTAACACAACCTGTCTTACTGAGACAGACAACAAGGGTAATACAACCAGTCTTACTGAGACAGACAACAAGGGTAACACAACCAGTCTTACTGAGACAGTCAACAAGGGTAACACAACCAGTTTTACTGAGACAGACAACAAGGGTAACACAACCTGTCTTACTGAGACAGACAACAAGGGTAACACAACCAGTCTTACTGAGACAGACAACAAGGGTAACACAACCAGTCTTACTGAGACAGACAACAAGGGTAATACAACCAGTCTTACTGAGACAGACAACAAGGGTAACACAACCAGTCTTACTGAGACAGACAACAAGGGTAATACAACCAGTCTTACTGAGACAGACAACAAGGGTAATACAACCAGTCTTACTGAGACAGACAACAAGGGTAATACAACCAGTCTTACTGAGACAGACAACAAGGGTAACACAACCAGTCTTACTGAGACAGACAACAAGGGTAATACAACCAGTCTTACTGAGACAGACAACAAGGGTAATACAACCAGTCTTACTGAGACAGACAACAAGGGTAATACAACCAGTCTTACTGAGACAGACAACAAGGGTAACACAACCAGTCTTACTGAGACAGACAACAAGGGTAATACAACCAGTCTTACTGAGACAGACAACAAGGGTAATACAACCAGTCTTACTGAGACAGACAACAAGGGTAATACAACCAGTCTTACTGAGACAGACAACAAGGGTAATACAACCAGTCTTACTGAGACAGACAACAAGGGTAATACAACCAGTCTTACTGAGACAGACAACAAGGGTAATACAACCAGTCTTACTGAGACAGACAACAAGGGTAATACAACCAGTCTTACTGAGACAGACAACAAGGGTAACACAACCAGTCTTACTGAGACAGACAACAAGGGTAACACAACCAGTCTTACTGAGACAGACAACAAGGGTAATACAACCAGTCTTACTGAGACAGACAACAAGGGTAACACAACCAGTCTTACTGAGACAGACAACAAGGGTAACACAACTAGTCTTACTGAGACAGACAACAAGGGTAAAAACAACTAGTCTTACTGAGACAGACAACAAGGGTAACACAACCAGTCTTACTGAGACAGACAACAAGGGTAACACAACCAGTCTTACTGAGACAGACAACAAGGGTAACACAACCAGTCTTACTGAGACAGACAACAAGGGTAACACAACCAGTCTTACTGAGACAGACAACAAGGGTAACACAACCAGTGTTACTGAGACAGACAACAAGGGTAACACAACCAGTCTTACTGAGACAGACAACAAGGGTAATACAACCAGTCTTACTGAGACAGACAACAAGGGTAATACAACCAGTCTTACTGAGACAGACAACAAGGGTAACACAACCAGTCTTACTGAGACAGACAACAAGGGTAACACAACCAGTCTTACTGAGACAGACAACAAGGGTAACACAACCAGTCTTACTGAGACAGACAACAAGGGTAACACAACCAGTCTTACTGAGACAGACAACAAGGGTAACACAACCAGTCTTACTGAGACAGACAACAAGGGTAACACAACCTGTCTTACTGAGACAGACAACAAGGGTAATACAACCAGTCTTACTGAGACAGACAACAAGGGTAATACAACCAGTCTTACTGAGACAGACAACAAGGGTAATACAACCAGTCTTACTGAGACAGACAACAAGGGTAACACAACCAGTCTTACTGAGACAGACAACAAGGGTAATACAACCAGTCTTACTGAGACAGACAACAAGGGTAACACAACCAGTCTTACTGAGACAGACAACAAGGGTAACACAACCAGTCTTACTGAGACAGACAACAAGGGTAACACAACCAGTCTTACTGAGACAGACAACAAGGGTAATACAACCAGTCTTACTGAGACAGACAACAAGGGTAATACAACCAGTCTTACTGAGACAGACAACAAGGGTAACACAACCAGTCTTACTGAGACAGACAACAAGGGTAATACAACCTGTCTTACTGAGACAGACAAGGGTAACACAACCAGTCTTACTGAGACAGACAACAAGGGTAACACAACCAGTCTTACTGAGACAGACAACAAGGGTAATACAACCTGTCTTACTGAGACAGACAAGGGTAACACAACCAGTCTTACTGAGACAGACAACAAGGGTAACACAACCAGTCTTACTGAGACAGACAACAAGGGTAACACAACCTGTCTTACTGAGACAGACAACAAGGGTAACACAACCAGTCTTACTGAGACAGATAACAAGGGTAATACAACCAGTCTTACTGAGACAGACAACAAGGGTAACACAACCTGTCTTACTGAGACAGACAACAAGGGTAATACAACCAGTCTTGCTGAGACAGACAACAAGGGTAATACAACCAGTCTTACTGAGACAGACAACAAGGGTAACACAACCAGTCTTACTGAGACAGACAACAATTTCCCAGTAAACGTTATTTATCTTTTGTTATGATAATCAGACTGCTGTTTATTTAATTTTTATTTACTAATTTAGCATATGAGGATGTCAATAACTGGAATGTATTTTTTGCCAGGTCGGTTTATTAATAGTGAAGTAAAATAAATAGAAAACGACGTTAGACTAAGAGGATTTGCTGGATACCTGGAGTACCTGGAGGTTACCTGGAGGTTATTCCGGAGATCAACGCCCCCGCGGCCCTGTCCATGACCAGGCCTCCCGATGGATCAGGGCTTGATCAACCAGGCTGTTACTGCTCACCGCACGCAGTCCAACGTACGAGCCACAGCCCGGCTAATCCGGCACTGACTTTAGGTATCTATTCAGCTCTCTCTTGAAGGCAGCCAGGGGTTTATTGGCAATTCACCTAATGCTTGATGGGAGGCTGTTGAACAGTCTTGGGCCCCGGACACTTATGGTGTTTTCCCTTAGTGTACCAATGGCGCCCCTGTTTTTTATTGGGAGCATTTTGCATCGCCTGCCCAGTCTTTTACTCGTAAGGAGTGATTTCTGTGTGCAGTTTGGGACCATTCCTTCCAAGATTTTCCAAGTGTAGATTATGATATATATCTCCCTCCTGCGTTCCAACGAATACAAGTCAAGTGCTTCCAAGCGTTCCCAGTAGTTAAGGTGCTTGACAGAACTTATACGTGCAGTAAAGGATCTCTGTACACTCTAGATCTGCAATTTCACCTGCTTTGAATGGAGATTTTAATGTACAGCAGTATTCCAGCCTAGAGAGAACAAGTGATTTGAAAAGGATCATCATTGGCTTGGCATCTATCGTTTTGAACGTTCTCATTATCCATCCTATCATTTTCTTTGCACGTGCGATCGTGGCACTGTTGTGATCCTTGAAAGTGAGATCCTCAGACATTACTACTCCCAGGTCCCTTACATTATTTTTCCGCTCTATTGTATGGCCAGAGTCTGTAGTATACTCTGTTCTAGTTATTATCTCCTCCAGTTTTCCATAACGGAGTAGTTGGAATTTGTCCTCATTGAACATCATATTGTTTACCGTTGCCCAATGGAAAACTTTGTTTATATCTTCTTGGAGGTTAACCGCGTCCTCAGCAGATGACAGCCTCATGCAGATCCTAGTATCATCCACAAAGGATGATACGGTGCTGTGATGTATATCTCTGTCTATGTCCGATATGAGGATAAGGAATAAGATGGGGGCGAGTACTGTGCCTTGTGGAACAGAGCTCTTCACTATGGCAGCCTCCGATTTAACTCTGTTGACCACTACTCTTTGTGTTCGATTTGTTAGGAAGTTGAAGACCATCTCCCCACTTTCCCAGTTATTCCTTTAGCACGTATTTTATGATCGCATTTGTTAAATGTTTTTGCAAAGTCTGTGTATATTACATCTGCATTCTAATTTTCTTCCAGTGCATCCAAGGCCATATCATAGAGATCCAGTAGTTGTGAGAGGCAGGAGCGACCTGCCCTGAACCCGTGCTGCCCTGGATTGTGCAGATTTTGGGAATCCAGGTGATTTGCAATCCTGCTTCTTAGCACTCTTTCAAAGATTTTTATGATGTGGGACGTCAGAGCTATTGGTTTATAGTTCTTAGCTAATGCTGTGCTGCCACCTTTATGGAGTGGGGCTATATATTGTTTTAAGTGACTGTGGAATTTCACCCATGTCCAAGCTCCTCCTCCATAGTGTACTTAGGGCACGCGAGAGGGGTTTCTTGCAGTTCTTAATGAAAACAGAGTTCCACGAGTCTGGGCCCGGGGCTGAGTGCATAGGCATGTTGTCAATGGCTTTTTCGAAATCTATCGGACTTAGGGTAATGTCGGAAATCTGGCATACATTTATGGAGTTTTGAGGTTCATTCATGAAGAAATCATTTGGGTCGTCGATTCTCAGACCGATTAGTGGTTCACTAAACACAGAGTCGTACTGGGATTTCAATATTTCACTCATTTCCTTGTTGTCATCTGTGTAAGTCCCATCCTGTCTGAGTAAGGGCCCGATACTAGATGTGGTATTTGCCTTGTTTTTGGCATATGAAAAGAAATATTTTGAATTTCTTTCAATTTCACTAACAGCTTTAAGCTCCTCCTGTCTCTCCTGGTTCCTGTAAGAGTCCTTTAACTTAAGTTCGATAGTTTCCACTTCCCTGGTAAACGCCTCCTTTCGTGTATAAGATATTCTAGCACTCCTGAGGAGCTCAGTGACTCTTCGTCGTCTTCTGTAGAGGGAACTTCTTTCTCTCTCCAGTTTACTCCTGCTCTTGTTCTTTCTTAGGGGAATATGCCTAGAACATGCTTCAGCTGCCAGGAAGTTGATCTTTTCAAGGCACTGGTTTGGATCTATGCCATGGATAGTGACATATATTTTTTTTAGAATAATTGATTGGGCAGATCGAGATGACAATAGGACTTAGGATGAATCTACGAACTTAGATGTTAAGGAGTACTTTCTTTAGTCTCTGGGTGGTTGACCAGAGGTATAAGTTAAATAAATAAGCGTAGGAGACATACTCAGTACACAGCTTTAGTAGTAGAATGACAAAACCCAAGATGCCAGAAATCACTTGTGCCAATAAACGCAGTTTTATCGTTCACTGGCATAGCTGATTTCTGGCCACATTCCACTCATACACAATTCAGCTGCCGGATAATTAGAATACAGCTAATATAATCCTTGTGTTTATATAGGAAGACAGACTAGAATCACTGAATTACTGTCAGAATATTACTGACAGAATATTACTGCCATTCTGTTCATCGTAATGGAGAAACCAGAGAGAAAGAGGATTCATTAGTGAAAACGAACTTGGTCTCAGATAAGAGAGATACTGTCCTACAAGCCTACATGAATTGTTTAACGGCGTTATAAAGATATGGAAATAACTGAGCGGTTTACATCTTCCTGGACTGAGACAAAACGATGGACTTGGATTTTCACTTGAGTTTGATATACAAACTAGGAAGAGGTAGAAAAACAAGTGCCAAAATGGACCAAGAAGTGTCTGAAAGTGAAAATATAGAGATTGACAGTACGAGAAGAACTGGGATGGATGAAGGTGTAATGTTCCACACAGTGGTTGTGTCAGTAGAATAAATTGTAGCTGGTGTGGCGCTTACACTGGAGACCTCAAGTATACCTGGGCATGAGACCTTAAGAATGAGACGCTGTGCAACGTTCGGGAATCTTTATTACGGAAACCTTTTGCCAACTAGTGGCTTCTTCAGTCCTCTGCAGAGAAGAATGTTTTGTTCTTTTCAGGTTACATTGCTTCGACGGAATACGGAAGGTTCGTTGAAATATATATGTCGTGTCGAATAGGTAAAATTGGTCAATTAGCAAGAACTCATTTAAGATTGTCCTTTCTAAAATTTTGTCTAATACGTTTAAAGATATATATTTTTTTCATTTATGTTAGTGCAAAAATTAATAATTTTTACGAAAAGAACCTTGGAAAACATACTATCTTTTTAATGGCAAGCGCAAATTAATTTAGCCTAATCCAACAAAATATATTTTAGATAAATTTACAGTAATTTAATAACAAACCGACAAAATGAAATATATTTTTTTCGTTAGGGTCAGAAAGAGTTTTGTGAAATTAATGGAAGCACAAATTTTCGCTTGCCTTATTTGGTAAGAAGAACGTTGATAGTTAAAAAAAAAAATAGAAAGTTTTACCTATTCTTGCTTACCATGAAGCAGGCCAGTACAACATGGGTTCGAATCCTTGGCTAGCGCAGTGTTGTTATTGATATATATATATATATATATATATATATATATGTCAATAACAACACTGCGCTAGCCAAGGATTCGAACCCATGTTGCACTGGCCTGCCTCATGGTAAGCGAGAATCACATGACGCTTTAAACCACAGGACCAGGAGGCAGGCTAGTACAACATGAATCCTTGGCTAGCGCAGTGTTGTTATTGATCAATACCACTCGTTCGTGGTTACAATAATATATATATACATATATATACATATATATATATATATATATATATATATATATATATATATATATATATATATATATATATATATATATATATATATATATATATATATATATATATATATATATATATATATATATATATATATATATATGTCGTGCCGAATAGGCAGAACTTGCGATCTTGACTTAAATAGCAACGTTCATCTTGCCATATAGGACAAGTGAAAATTTGTGTATGCAATAATTTCGCCAAAATCATTCTGAAGCTAACGAAAAAAATATATTTCACTGTGTTTGTTTAGTATTAAATTATTGTAAATAAATCTAAAATATATTTAGTTGGGTTAGGCTAAAATAAATTGTTCTTGTTATAATAAGGTTAGGTAAGTTTTCTAGGCGATGACCACCTTGTTGTTGATAGTGATTTGATGACATCTCCATGAATGGTTGACTTGAGTATACTCCACCGATGCGTTGAAGCAGAGAAAAAATTAAAGAGTGCTTGTAAAAGTCCAAAAAATGAAACTGCAGCGACACAACACTCCGCAGCACATGACCCAACAAGATTAAGAGAATGTGCTGAGCAGGGCACATATTCAGCAAGTGGGTTGAATTGCTTGATACGGGCTTGCAATCCATTATATTTACCCGACATGTTACTTGCATTGTCGTAGCTCTGGCCACGGCAATCCATAATAGATAGATCATGTTCAAGCAGAGTATCCAGTACTACATTCATCATTGTTTCTCCATCATGGCCTGAAAGAGGAATGAATTTTATAAAGCGCTCTACAGGCTTACCACTGGAGTCGACAAAGCGAACAATGAATGTCAATTGATCTGTATGTGAAATATCTGGTGTTGAATCTACACTTATTGCAAAGTATTTTGCAGTTTTCACAGCTGCTATTATGTTATTGAGGACCTTCTTAGTCATCAGTTCAATAAATTCATTGCATATAGTAGATGACATGTAAGATACAGTGCCTCTTCCTGCATTCCCAAGGCGTGACACATGATTTGCTAAGAATGGATCGAATTGTGCCAACAGTTCTATGATCCCTAGGAAATTGCCATTGTTTTCCGAACCAAAAACCTCATTTTCTCCACGGAAAGCAAGTCCTCTTAGAGCTAAGAATTTTACAACAGCAACAACTCTTTCTAGAACTTTTCTCCAATAAGTGCGCTCTTTTTCAGTTTGATTTTCCAAATGAGAATCCAATAAGCCTTTTTTCTGTGCACGAAATACACTGGCTAAAATGCAGCTCCTGTGAGTGGTGCTGTTTTCATGTTCCTCGAAACGCTTGGATTTTTTCCAGTCATTGAACCCCTGTGTGAAGGTATTTTCTTTGGTAGAAAATAGCTTGCATGCTGAACAGTACACTTTTCCTGAGCTTTCAGAGTATACCATCCATGATCTTTTCACAGTTTCTGAATTTGCAAGCTTCCTATAAAACATAGATGACTTTAAACAACGACGACTTCCATTATCATAAATCCTTGCTGATTTCCTAAAGTCAATGTTCAGAGTTTGACTGAAGTTTTCTGCAATGAAAGCATTACGTAGAGAATCTGGGATTACATTTGGCCATGAGGCAGGATCTTTTAAGACAAATCCTGTGGATGAAATGTCCGTTGAGACATTGAGAGGAGACACAAAAGAAGTAGATGCTGGCTGAGAAATAATGGAGGGAGGGCTTCCTGTATGATCTGACGTATCTGCAGATTCAACTGTACTGGTAACATCAGAAACTGTTTTCGTGAGCATGTCTGTGATCTTTCTGCAGCTTCCTACATCTTTCTTTTTCTGTTCTTCTTCTTGAATTTTCTTCTTTCTTTTCTGTGACCCACTCGCATAAGAACGTCCAACATCACGTTCACGAGATGCCATAATGAGGATGTATCACTGTCTGTAATCATGCAAATACAAATTTTTCATTATCAATTATTGTTAATTTTTTAATTATTAAATTTTTTTTCTGTCAATTGGGGGGATATGGCCCTTGTAGCCCCCTTTCCTCTGGCTGCGCATCTAAAAATTCAAAACGTTACCAGAAAGGAGTCATATACAGAACTTTTACCATAGATTAGGTTAGTGATTTGGGCTACGAATATTTTACTAATTCATCCTCCTAGATCTCCAATTTACTTAAACAGAAATCATACCGAGTCCAAGAACAATGCACAATGGTATTTAAATTACCATTTTCATAACTAAACTAATCATTATGTTTTGCATGATATATGGCCTACCACCATAGATAAGGACATGAGAATTAAAGAATGCAGGGACAATTTTCACCCAACCAACGATTTTCTGATGTGGCTTATGTGTTTCTGGGGAAATATGTAGTAAATTAATTGATGTTCTACATCACTTCCGTCGCAACTTGAAAACTAAGCATTTGTGACGGAAGTGATGTAGAACATCAATCAATTGAGATCTGTTATTGAAATGATAAAGACTTAAAGACAGGACAAAGTGCTTTTAAAACCTACAAACGGAAGTCAGTTTGCGTTTTTAGGTTTTTCTTAATAGTATTTTTACCAAAAATGCGTCTTTACTGATCCATGCATCTTTACTGGTCAAGTAACCCTATCAGATACCTCCCTTAGCATTTAGAGGCGAAAACAAACATTTATCCATACACATCAATGTCTATCATCAACACTTCAGTTAATTTGTCACAGTACAAGTCTAGATAATGTGTAATTACTACAGAAAATTGGAGAGGAATCTCCCATACTCACCCATTAGCGGGAAAACACAGCTGTTCTGATGTAAACAAAGGCGTGTTGAGTGTTGCCATCTATGGTTAGGTTTATTTATTTTTATTTTATTTTATTTCATTATTTATTTTTTTTTGATTAATTTTTAAAAATCAATTTTACTCTCCAAACACTTGAACTTTTTAGGTAGGGACCCCTTTGCACTTGCACCATGTGCACAGTCTTGGATGAGCCCCTGAACCCCTTGGACCGTGGGGCCCCCAAATGTGCAGGGCCCTAGGCAAATGCCTAGTTTGCCTATGCAGTAATCTGGCCTTGATTACCTCCCTCACACGTGGCCGGATATGCAACCCTTCTAACCGACCCCATATGTCTTCCCATGCATACATAGGGTACGCCCCTTCCACAGCCCCAGCCACCCTAGGCCATAGCTTCCTCTCTATGGATCCTACCCACATGTTCTTCAGATCTCTGATGAGCATTAATACAAGCAGCAACTCCTCACAGTCTCGCAAATCCCGCCCCTCCACCATCTTTGAATATCTTCCTGCACCATCCTCAACCCTTCACCCCCCTCCCCATGAACCTGTAGGAAACCGTGCTTCACATATACGCTCTTCAACCTTTGTTCCAAGTGAATTAGCCCCAGCCCTCCCTTGGCCACTGGAAGTGTTACCACCTCCCTCCTTAACCAGTTGCATCCCGAACCCCAGATAAAACAGAAAACCCTACCCAACAATCTCCAGACATCCCCATACACCAAAGGGTACAAGGCTGCCACATTCCATATTTTACTAAATAGAAGCACATTGACCACAATGACCCTCTGGTGTAGCGTAAGATGTGGTGGCCGCAACCCTCTCAATCTTCCCAGCACTCTACTATACCCTTTGAATTAACCTCACTGCAATCTGTGCATCACCCATATACACGACACCACAAATCTTCAACTGATCCACAACACACCACCTCACCCCCTCACCTGCACCCTCCTGCCCATTCCATGCACCTAATCTCATGAGCTTTGATTTATCCACATTCACTGCCATACCTGTTGCCACTCCAAAAACATCCACGACCCTCCCCAGACCCTCCAATCCCTTTCTCCCACCCACTAGGACAGTCGTGCCATCAACATAACCTATGATACCAGGTCTCCCACCACTTAGATCATCCTTTACCCCCTCCTGTATGCACCGTTCCACTGTCCTATAAAAAGGATTCTGTAAACTTGCAAATAATGTTTGTGATAACGGGCATCCCTGTCTCAATCCCCTGCCCATTTGCACTTGCGACCCCACCCTCCCATTAATCTGCACACACATTCCGGCTCCCTGATATAAAGTACGTGCCCATTGCACTATTTCCTCCCCAAACCCCTGCCACCTCACGATTCTCCAAAAAGCCTTCCTCTTGACACTGTTATATGCTGCCCTCCAATCCAGCGCTAATACCCCTCATTACCCCTCATGCAGACACTTAATAAACCTTCTAATAACCCCATGCCCCTCATACATTGATTTCCCCAGTAACCCATATTGGCCCCTTACTATAACCTTTCCAATGACCCTTTTAATACGGTTCCCAAAATTTTTGCAAAGAGTTTGTAGTCTGCACACATGAGTGATATTATTCGATAATCCTTCACCGTGTACTGACTATCACCCTTTGGCACCAAAACTACAATCACTGTCACTTGCAACTCCCCCAGCGCACCCCGCTCTTTCATGATATTAAACAAGTGCACCAAAAAGTCTTTCAATACACCCCAATGCTGTATATAAAAGTCGGCAGGCAGCCCATCTGTCCCCGGTGCATTACCCCGACTCATACCCATTAATGCTGTCAACACCTCTTCCATGATAGTCCCCTGTAACTGTTCCCTGTTGTCCCTGTCAAGCACACACTGCACCCAATCTCCCGTCTCCCTTAATGCCCCCTCACTCACACCCACACTTCTCATATATGTACTAAGCCAAGCATCAACATACCCCCCATCCCCTCCATTGTAACCAGCTCTTGCCCTTCCCTATACCCCTCCATGTCCTCGTGGACCCTCAATCCTACCATTTCCATAGCAATGCGCCGACACACCTGTCCTCGCAGGTCACACGCAGATGGCCCATTGCCCCACATGAACTCCTCTAACCCCCCTAAAACCCTTGCTGCATCGAACCACTCATTTTGCAATTCCATTAGTCGTTCCTTCACTCCCTCTATGTCTGCCACTGGGGCTCCCACCTCCCTTCATAATACTCCCTTAACTGCCCCTCAAGATACCTAATAAGCCCATAAGCCAGCTGATTCTCATGCCTCCCCTGACGAACATAGAACTCTCATATCTTCATCTTCGCCACTGTATCCCACCTGCTCAACACATCCCCCTTCACGTGCACCCCGTCCCACAAACCTTCCCACAAACGTGCAAATAAGACCCTCCCCTTGACATCTTGAAGTAACCGAACATTCAATTTCCAATAACTCTTATATCTGTTCGGCCATCCCTCCCATCCCAAATCTACCAAAACACCTCTGTGATCTGAAAAAAGCACATCCAAGACCCTTACTCTCCTAACCACTGCTTTTCTCGTTATGTATATTCTGCCCACCCTCGCTGCATACCCCTGCCTCAAAAGGTTTGCTCCACCTCCCACGCCACAACCCCCCACATCCACCAACCCCACCCCAGTTAACAGCTCCTTCTAACTGCCAGAACAATATCCCGTCCCCCTAGGTTCCACATCCCTACAATGTATGACACAATTCTAGTCACCTCCCACCACAGCTAACGCTGGAAGTGACCTCAGGTGATATATGAACACATCATGTACAAACTCATTCTTAACCCAACTGTCCCCCTCTGCCGGACAATAAACACACACAAAGGACATCTTGTCCCTTCCCCACATCTCATCCGCTCATATAACCCTCCCCTCCTCTCCCTCCTCATAATGATGTACAGTAAACGGGCTAGCCTCCCTCATCAAAATAGCCACTCCTCCTTTCAATCTCGGTGAGTGTGCTGCATACACAGTGTACCTCTCAATCACCAACATACAACCCGACTTGTGGTTGTACTCTTGTACAAACACAACATCTACACCATAACTAATGAGAAGCTCATGAAACCATGCACACTTCCTGTCGTTTCTCAGTCAATTAATATTTATAGAGAGACTCTTGAAGCCGTCAAAGGAGGTTTTCCTTTATGCACTGCAACATCCCTTTCCCTCTTCCTCCTAATACTTCCCTGGTCCTCATATGCCCCTCTGGGCCCTCCTTTCACAGGTCCCTTGCCTCTGGACCCCCCAGGTCCATGCTCCTCCACATCCGTCCAAACCTTTTTACCTGAATGCTGTGCCGGAGTGATCACATCATCCACATCCGAGATCATGGTTGCTCTCTTCCGTGACTCTCGAGCCTTCCTCCCAGCCTCCACCCGGAAGCCATCCTCATGCACTTCTGCCACCACAGTACCAACTTGCAAACCAGTATCAACTTGGGCCTCCGACATGCCCCCCCACACCTCCTGGAACCAGTGCAGAATCCAGGGCACCCACAAGCCCCTCAATGGAGACCTCACCTGGGGTCCCTAACAGGTCGTGGACCACTGGGTCAATGGTGGCCTCCACGGCCCTGTCCTTACCAAGGAGTACCTCACCTCCGGTCTCTGGTGTCTGTCCGGCAGAGCTTGGCTCCCCCGGAAGCGTTACACACTCTCCCTTCCTCAATTCAGCCTCGTCGACCTCCACACTCCAAGCCTTGCACAAAGGAGGCGACTCAGGTCGTGTCTCCTCCATCGTCTCCTGTTCCTCTGATACCTCCTTACGTTGAGCATCCACCTGTGAACCCTGTCGTTGAACACACTGCACAGGAATGTGGTCATAGGCACTGCACAAGTGACAAGTACGTCGTTGCCCTGTGTAGGTCACCATCACTTGTGTCCTGAAGTCGTCAAGGTAAACATAGGAAGGAATGGGATGCTTCAATGTCATTTTCAAAGAGAAACTTCCCTCATGCATCCCAGCATATGATCCTTCCTTCCTTCCACTTCCCCAATGTCACCATGTGAACTGTCCAGTACTTCTCAAACACGGCATGCAGGTCCGCCTCATCAGCCTTGAAAGGTACGTTCCTGATCTTTACCATCACAGCAGGATTTACTGGCACACAAAGATCCTGGAATCTGGTGACTGTCTTTGTATACACAAGCATTGCGAAACTTCACAAAGATCAGGTATGCCCCGTTCAAGGCCACACCATACAGCTCTTCATTTGCAATGCCATATGTGTCCCTGATGATGGCAGGTAGTAAAACTTGAGCCGAGTGGGCATATGCAGCCCCACGCACCACCTCTATGCCGACAGTATTAACCCAGCATCTTGCCCGCTGCGCCATTTTGTGAAAATCAAATTGTCAATAGCTGACAGCAGGGGGCAGGCTCAGCGCACGTCCGCTTGTCCCGAGGGTTGAGTGACGAATGTCTCAATGGATCTGGGATTGATAGGAATAGTAAAGGAGGTGTTGTAATCTTGAACACTGATGACTACAGCAATTAAATGTTCAGTCTACTTAATGACCCAGATACTTACAAACCTCTCACAAGGAACCAAGTGGACAACCTTACCCAGACGTTTCTTCCCAAGACTCGCCACTTAGAGAGGAACTCACAACAAGGAAAGAAACTTCTGCCACACTTCAGTGCCAGAAGCTGCACCAACACCTCTTGTAGAAGGAACTCATCTATTGGTGTTTGTCTTGGCTCTGATTCACATTTTCAACATTCATTTTTTGATTCAGATAGGTGATATTTTTTTTATTTGCTATGAATAAGTTTCCAATTTTGTTTCCAAGAAATGGGTGAAGCCTGAAATACTGAGTTATAAGTGTTATAATGTTACACATCCCAAGTGTCATACCATTACTTTATAGCTAAAGAAATTATACAAGCTATACGTCACCTTTGATTGTATAGCTGAGATGATCTTCTCCCCAACTGTTAAAGAAACCTTTAGAGCTTATCTTGCATGTACCACCAAGTCTGTGATGTTATCTGTCATTCTGTGCATCTGGCTTAAGAATGAGGATACAGGGTGAGGCAATCTACTTTTAATCAATTCTATGAGATGATTCCCGAGCAGGAGTTTTTTTTTATATTTTATTTAAAAGAACAGTATACACATGATTTACATACAACTAGAACATACATCATCGAACAACAATCTGGTTTATAAAGGATAAACACAATCAAAACTTCCTCATCAAAAAAAGTATTAGAGCAATACCCTGGAGTAACTTAACCACTCACTACCTATATATAACTCAAAAATCCAAAAAAATAAAACTTAACAAAACACTGCAATGTCCAAAACGAGTTATCCAGTGCATTACTGGAACGTCAAATAATAACATAAGTGATAACAAACAAATATATGGAAAACCCTAAAAAATAACAGTATACATATGATTCACATACAACTGTACCATACATCATCGTATAACAATCAGGTTTATTAAGTATAGACACAACCAAACATCTACCTCAACATTATTTTAAAACCAATACTCTGGTGAGACATGACCACTCATCACCGTATATACACTCATAAGCCCAAACTTTAACTGAAACATTGCTCAGCTATATCCAAAACGAGTTATCCATTGCATTACCTCATAGATATCTTAAATAATTACAAACAAATCTTTGTAAAGCCCTAAACACATCCAACACCCAAACCCTCCCCTCCTAGCATTGTTCCTCCTATAACTGAGTGCCACAATAATATGCTTTGTATAGATTACATACAATACTATTATTAAATATTAAAAATGTGTCCCTAAAAAAACATAAACACCTTAACCATTTAAAACACCATTCTCCTGTGTGTAAAAGGGAACAGGTATGTTGTTCCAGGTGTTAAACCATACCAGTAAACTTCATACCTAAAGCCACTAATTTTTTACAACAATGCAAATATGCAGGGTCACAGCGCCCCACAGCCAATTTCGTCAAACAGCAATTAATTTTAACATGGGTATAAAATTAACACAGTACTGTGCCTAACCCGAGATCCCAAGGTTTAGTTACCATGGTTAGAAAGGTTATCCTGTATGCAGGGAGCATAACCAGAGGTTAAACTAGTATATCACATATCGCATTCCTTCACATCATCCATTCCCCGCACACTATCCACACAACTTTGCTGCTGAACCACCTTACCCACATACATCCCTCGGAAGGATACCAACCCATTGCCCTCCCCCTGAGCTCACGAGAAGGAGGTGACCCTCAGTGAGATTCCGGTAACCCTCCAAGAAGCTGGTTGCCCACTGCCCCCATAGACTTGTCTATTCCTACACATCATTCTATAAAACCTCGCCGCTAATGCTTTTATCCTCAAATCTCCCCTTACCTTGCTCATCCCCCAAGATACATATAAATAATCTGCTATGACATACATTAAAGCCCTTCCCACATCCCTTGGCACTCCACTTACATCTAACAATAAAGCCCATAGGAATGACCACCTCCCCCCTCCCAAGAGTCTGATAACGCCCCCCATCCATAATCTCACCCCCTCCAAAGAGGGACAAAAAAATACCGCATGAAAAGCTGTTTCGATGTCCTCACAGTGCAAGGATGAGGCCTCTCTTACAAGACCCATTTTATGCAGCTGTTCCTTACAGGCCAAAATTTCCATAAGAAAACGATATACTAACTCCTTTACCCCCACTGGTATCCTAAGCAAGCCAAACTCCTTCCAGATGGTCTGCCAGTCATATGTTTGTATACAGCGACTCCTTGTAAAAAACCCTGATCCCCCATAGCATGCACCAACCATTTTACCTTTAATTTAGACACCTGTCTTACAGTCAATAAAAACCTCAACATGTACTCATAATCCCTCAAATCCCTACCACACCACCATCTGCATACATCCTCCATCATCCTGCCCACCATAACACCCCAGTTCCCCCCTGCCCAAATATACCTTTGTTTAATGTATATAGCCATTACTCTAGGACCCAACGCCAATAGGCCGAGAACCCCTCATTGCACATCCATCATTACCACTCCTTAGGTAACCATGCCCTCCCAAACCCCCACACATACCTTAAAACCCTCCTCTGGATTTCCACAATGTCTTGTACTCTTAAAGGAAACACCTCTGCTACTCCCCCCCCCCCCCCACCTTACTGTTGACAAGCGAGTTAACCACCAATACTCTCTGTTGTAATGCTACATCCCTAGCCCTTAAGCTTCTAAGCCTACCCAAAACCCTGCTCGTAACTAATTCCGAATTCACCCTCCTACATTCTTGCACCTCTGCCATGTACTATACCCTACAAGCCCTGATTCTGTCTACTACTGTCCATCCCAACCCCTCCTCCAAGGTTCCTCTAATCCAATTCCCCACCTCTAATAATCTCGACTTCATTAAATTGACTCTCATACCCGTAGCATCCCCAAATATCTGAATTACTCCACCAACCATCTGTATAGATCTTCCTCACCCATTACCAGTACAGTAGTATCATCCACATGCCCAACAATGCCCCCCTGCAACCCCCCATCATCCCCTGTCTATTCATCACCTCATCCACAAGCCCATAGAAAGGATTCTGCACACAGGCAAACAGCAACTGAGAGAGCGGACAACCCTTCCGCAAACCTTTCTCCATCAGTACCTGATCCCCCAACCTTCCATTAACCTGTACCCTCACTACTGCTCCCTCATACAAGGTTTGCACCCATCTCACCCCCCTAAACCCAACTTCTCCAAGCAAACTCTTAAGAAATCCCTGTTCACGCAATTATACGCATTAGCCCAATCTAAGCTGAGTATTCTCCCTTTGGGACAGCTGTCAATAAATTCCCTAATATGACTATGTCCATCCCTCATATTTCTTCCCGGGATGCCATACTGACTCCAATGTATCACTGATCCTAGAACCTTCTTCAGTCTATTGCCCAGAATTTTATCAAAAAATTTATAATCGGAACACATTAAGGATATTGCTATGTAATCACTCAATACTTTCCCCTCCTTCTTCTTCAGCACTAACACAATGATCCCAGTTTTCTGTGACTTCCCCATCCTCCCGCTGCTCAACATATAATTCAAGACCCCCACCAAACCATGCCTAATATACCCCCAATAAGCTCTATAAAAATCGTTTGGTATCCCATCTATGCCTGGTGTCTTACCCAGGCTCATCCCATAAACTGCCTCCTCCACCTCCACCTCACTAATACTACCCTCCAACATTTACTTTTTCTGCTGTCCTAATACAATATTACTCCCCTTGTCCCCAAAAAAACTCCTCCCTGACGTCTCCCCCTCTCCTCCTCCATTTCTCACTAAACCAATAAGCTGCATAAACACTGGTGCTGTCCATATTGGTAAGGTCTTGCCCCTCCACATAACCTGCTCCCCCCCAACCGACCACTAGATGTGCTATGGTAGTCACCATCTGCCTTTCCTTAAATTTTCTCAGGACATAACCTGACAGTCTGTCTCCCCTTAATACCTCCTCCAACCCTGCTCTAACTCTAATTCCATTGAACCTTTCATTATGTATCTCTGCAATCCAACTACTTAGTCCATCCATATCCCCTCTCATACCTTCCCTGCACCCCCCCCATAACAATCATTCAGTTGTTCCTCTAAGTAGGTCTGCAAACCATACCGCCACTGTGCCTGTTCCCTGCCACATACTCTGAAAAACTTCGCAATCCCTATCTTAGCTCTCATCTCCCACCAGTCAAGCAAATCCATCTCCCCATCTTTAGCATCCCAGAAAAGCCTCCACCAGTCCTTGAAGGATGAGTCTTCATTCCCCTCCTGTAGGAGCCTCACATTCAATTTCCAATACCCAGCATACATGCGCACTATACCGTCCACCCTTAGATCAGCTATCACCACCCTATGGTCCGAAAAACCCACATCGAAAGTCCTCACTCTCTCCACACCTATCCCCTGCACGCCATAAATCCTATCTAACCTCACCTCATAACCCCTGCGAATGAACGCATGCTCTACTCCATACCCTCCCTCTCCACCACATCTACAACTCCTACATCCCTTAACACATCCCTTAGAGCACCCAATGCACATCCCACCCTCGGTATCACATTCCCATACCTAATCACACAATTCCAATCACCCCTAATCACTGTTATGGAAGGTAAACCCCGCAAATAATACATCAAGACATCCCGGATAAAATTGACTTTCACCCTAACATTGTTGGTTGCCGGCATGTAAACACCTATGAAGCATACCCTCCGCACCCCCCAATACACATCTACCCTTACGACCCTCCCCCCTCCCCCCTCCCCCTCCTGCCACCCCTCCTTTCAAATGCAAAGCATTGCTGACAAACAGTTTATAATCCCACAAACACAGTTCACACCCTAACCTATGGTTATGCTCCTGCAAAAAGCATACATCTACATCAAACCTTCTTAAAAAGCATTCTAACCAAACCCTTTTGACCTCAGTTTTAAGACCATTTACATTTACTGTAACACAAATGAACTTTTCAGGAAAGGTGGCTTACCAGTATGCCGCTGAGGCTGACTCAATCCTTCCTTCATGTTACCCGTACCATCTTTATCATTCTTCCTAACCTGCCCACCAACCCCCCTTGCCCTCCCTCACCGGACTTCCCTGGTACACCCCCTCCCCTGCTTGCCTTCTCCACCACAGCTGCCCATGTCTTCTTCCCAGGCCTCTGCCCAGGTGTAAGGCCCTCGTCCATTTTGGATGCTCCCGCAGTTGATTTGCATGAGCTACCACTCACACACATATCTATGTCATGCGAGTCCTCCTGATGAGCCTTCACCACCACTTCTCTCCCTTTTCCATCCTTACACAAGGCCTCTACCTGTCCCTGCTGCCCATCCAGCTGCTGCACCACACATAACCACCCAGTTCCGTCCTCATCGGCCTCCGGCTCTTCCAAAAACTCCTGCAGCACTGCTTCCAGCATCCTTTCCTGGGTAGTCTCTTTCACGTCCACTGTTCCCTCAGGCTTCGGGGAGCTCTCCCCTGTTACCTCCGGGAGGGTGACACACATCCCCAACACCTCCTCCACTCTCTCCACCTCCTTGCTCCATAAATCCGTCCTCCGTCCATCCGAAACACCCAACTCCACGTCCACATTACACGGTTGCTGGTCTACCGTCGATGATGTCGCCATCCTATGGGCCTGCCTTCGGGTACACTGTGCCGCCATATGTTCGTAAGAGTCACATAATCGGCACGTTTTCCTCTGCTCTGCATAGTGGACGAATACCTGGGTCCTATAGCCTGTCAACGTAACATACGACAGTATTGGCCACTTCAGTGACATCTTTAGGGTGTAGGATCCTTCAGGCAGCCCTGCATATGGGCCGTCCTCCACAGCTCCATACTAGCCGAATGAACAGTTCCATAACTGCTGAAGGCATCCTGAATTCCATATGGCATTGCCTCAAATGGTACATTCCATACCTTTGCCTATATGTAATACTTAGAGACGTCATGTAGACACACCTCCACTGTCGAATTCACACTCATCCGTCTTTCTTGAAATTCATCCACAATTCAGGTGTAAAAGCCGGCTCTTGCAAACTTCACATAGACCCATGTCATTCCATTAAGAGCCACACCATACAATTCATCGTTAGGTATCCCATAGACATCCCTGATGATACCTGGAAGCAGAACATTCATTGTCGCACTGCTTAATGTCCCTTGGACCAACTCGATACAGACAGTGTTTACTCGCCAGCTTATACGATCCACTATCTTGGTGCTTAAGTGTAGCAGTCCACACCAGGTGGCGTGCAGGGAGACCTCAAGCAGGGTCCTCTCTCCCGAGAGGTCGAGAGACGAATGATGCTAAGCAGAAGTTGTACCTCAACCTGCAACAGTCTCGTCACTGCTTATAGGAGGAAGATTGTGTTAACTACATCGTGTAAACATAGTAAAAAGGATCCATTAATTTTATTTATTTATTTATTTATTTATTTACAATTTGAGCATACATACGAGGTACAAAAAAATACAGATAAGAGCAGCATGCCAAAGCCACTTATACTATGCATAGCATTTCGGGCTGGCTTAAAATTAACTAAGCAATGATGAAATCAGTGATAATACATTATTGTAAACAGATAACTATAAAGCACAAATGAGTATTACAAAGACAGGTCATATGGTTGCATGCATTGTTGTACATTCAGTCGTATGGAGTATTCTGTTAGGTAGTGTATTTAAAAAATAATAAAGTTAGATTGGGTTTTAGGTTTAACATTTATGTGATATAATTGTGAGAAACATTTAAGATATACAATTTATAAGGTTCAGTTATTCAGTATTTATTTGGTTTTGGGTGAGTAAGTGATCTTTGAGAAGAGACTTGAATTTATAAACAGGTAGTGTTTCTTTTATATTTACAGGTAATGAATTCCAGATTTTAGGGCCTTTTATGTGCATTGAGTTTTTGCATAGTGTGAGATGGACACGAGGAACATCAAAGAGTGATCTGTGCCTTGTGTTATGGTCATGTGTTCTGTTGAGGTTGGCAAGGAGATGTTTGAGGGGAGGGTTAATATCAGAGTTAAGTGTTCTATGTATGTAATAGGTGCAGTAATAAGTATGGATGTTTTGTATGGTGAGTAGGTTTAGTGTATTGAATATTGGTGGAGTGTGCTGCCTGTAGTGAGAATTTGTTATCATTCTAACTGCAGCCTTTTGTTGGGTAATTAGTGGTCTGAGATGGTTAATTGTTGTTGAGCCCCATGCACAAATTCCATAGGTGAGATAGGGGTAAATAAGAGAGTGATATAGGGCCAGGAGGGCTGACTGTGGAACATAGTACCGTATCTTCGATAGTATGCCTACAGTCTTGGAAATTTTCTTAGAAATTTGTTGTATATGTGTATGAAATTTGAGTCTATTATCAAGGTGGATTCCTAAGAATTTTCCCTCTGTTAGCTTTGTGATAGGTGATCCGTTTATCATTATGTTAAGAGGGACATCTGTAGCTCTGTTACCAAACTGAATGAAGTAGGTTTTGTCAATGTTTAGTGTAAGTTTGTTAGTCCTCATCCAGGTAGATATTTTCTGTAATTCGGTATTTACAGTATTGGCTAGCGTGACTGGGCTCGGGTGAGAGAAGACGTATGTAGTGTCATCTGCAAATAGTGTGGGTTTGAGTAATTGCGAAGCATTTGGAAGGTCATTTATGTATAGGAGAAAGAGAAGAGGGCCAAGGACACTTCCCTGTGGGACACCAACTGTAATTGGTTGCGCAGAAGAGTTTGCCCCATTTGCGTACACATATTGGCTTCTGTTGCTGAGGTATGACTTGAGGTAGTTGAGGGAGTGCCCTCTTATACCATAGTGTGACAATTTTACGTGGAGCAAGTCATGGTCAACTGTATCAAAAGCTTTACGTAAGTCAATGAAGATCCCCAGTGGGACTTCTTTTTTCTCTATTGCAGTGTATATATGTTCTAGCATGTGTATAATAGCATCATTAGTATTTTTATTAGGCCTGAATCCAAATTGGCAGGGGTTGAGTATGTTTTGGGAGATAAGGTAGGAGTAGATTCGTTTATGAATTAATTTTTCGAAGATTTTTGAGAGAGGGTGTAAGTTGGATATTGGCCTATAGTTATTCAACTCTGTTTGGTCTCCTCCTTTGTGGATCGGGGTGACCCTTGCTATTTTGAGTACTGTAGGGAAGGTGGATGATTCTATGGATTTGTTAAAGAGTGTTGCAATGATTGGTGATAGCACTTGTGACAGTTTTTTGTATATAAAGGGTGGTAAGGTATTTAAATCTCCTGCCTTGTTTTTTAGTGCGTTGATAATAAGGGAGACTTCGTAAGGGTTAGTCGGAGCTAGGAACAGTGTGTTCGGGTAGTTGCCGGTGAGGTAGTCATTTGGTGAGGTATCTGAGCTTGGGATTTTATTGGCAAGGTTTTGTCCTATAGTGGAGAAGAAATCATTGAGTCTGTTTGCTGTTTCTGTTGGTGGGAGTTGGGGTTCATCTGATTTTGCTAATTTTATTTCGCTATTTCGTGATATCTTTTTTGTTCCCAGAATTTCTGATAGGGTTTTCCAGGTCTTTTTTATATCACCTCGTAAGTTGGATAATCTGTTCTCATAATACAATTTTTTTGCCCTTCTTATCAGGCTGGTTAGGATTGACGAGTAACGTTTTGTTTGGTCTCTGGTTATGTGACCCATTCTGTACTGTTTTTCATATTGGTGTTTTGTATTTATGGATTTGAGAATGCTGGGTGTTAGCCAGGGACTGTTCAGTCTCTTAGCTGTCATCTGTTTAGTTTTTTTAGGGCAGTGCTTGTTATAGAGGTATTGGGTCTTTTTTAGAAAATTATTAATACATTCGTCAATATCTGTATAGATTTCTAGCTCAGTGTGCCAATCAATGTTTGCTACTGCTGTTGTGAAGTTATTAATGGCTGCCTCATTGTGAAGTCTGAAGGTGACTTTAGTAGTGTCTTGGGGTAGTTTACCAAGAGTTGTTATGAGGAAAGTAGGGTAGTGGTCTGTGGTATTATCTGTAATTATGCCTGATTTTAAAGGGGATATGGTGTTGGTCCAGATGTGGTCAAGTAGGGAAACACTAGTCTCTGTAACTCTTGTAGGTTTTGTTACTGTTGGTAGTAACATACAGTTACTCATTGTGTTTGTGAATTCAGTAACGTGTGGGTCCTGGTCTTGCAGGAGATTTATATTGAAGTCACCTGAGAGTAGTAAGTGATCTTTGTTCATGCGTGCATCAGTTATCATACTTCCTAGGTTTTGACTAAATTGGCTAATGTTTGACTGTGGAACTCTGTAGATGTTTATCAATGTGAGAGGTTTTTGTAGGTATTTGGATTTGAATTTAGCTATTATATATTCCCCATGTTCATCCCTTGTGCAAGTATTAGTGATACATTCTAGTTGGTCTGAGTAGTATATGGCTGTGCCACCCCCTTGTTGGTCTGGCCTACAGTTGTGTATGGCTGTGTAACCAGGAATGGCATAGACATCTGTACTATCAGGCTTTAGCCAGGTTTCAGTTAGTGTAATGATGGACATATTGGCATGTAAGGAATTTAGTAATGCTATGAGGTCATCGTAATGCTTGCTTAAAGATCTGATATTGTAGTTAAAGATAGTTATGTTGTTGTTGGCACTGAGAAGTGCCTTTGATTGTTCTGCAGTGTAGTAATTACAGTAACTGTTTGATTCATTTAAGTCATTAAATAAGAGGTTGGTATCAGGATCAATGCTTGTAATCATAAGATTTGTAGTGAATCTATAGTTAGAATTAAGTATAAAACAAAGTAAATAGTCTTAAGCTAAAAAATAGCACCTGAATTATTTAACAAATGTAAAATAATGAGCTAAGGTAGTTTTTTTTTTTTTAAGCTAAAATAAAGGAGACAATATAAAAGGGACTAATACAAATAAAGTGATGATCAAATAATGGAGCTTGGGAATATGATAGTAGGTAGTACTATAAAGGTAATTTTTTAAAGTTAGAATTATAGTATAAAATTATAATATAAAAGGGACTAATATAGGTTGTGGTGAACAATAAAGTGGTAATCAAATAAATGAGCTTTGGAATATAATGGCAAAATTGTGAACTTATTCTACTTTAGCACCTGAGAATAGCACCTTGATTATTTTAACAATTGTGAATATATAAACTAGGGTAGTTATATAAAGCTAAAATAAAGGAGAAAATATATAAGGGACTAAAATTAAGTAATGGTAAACAAAGTTAAATGGACAGATGGTAGGAATTATAATATAAACTTATAATATAAAAATACAATTTGAAATGGTACTTGCAATTGCACTAGAGTCTGGTATAGGTTGTTGACAAGATCAAGATTATAACTAGATTTAAATTGACAAAATAAAATTCACAATTAAAGTACCAAAAGAATAATAGTAAAAAAAATAACAATGGTAATGTCTTGGTTATAATATGATAGTAAGATGGTAGACAGGTACCCAGGTACACAGGTACACAGGTACAAAGGATAATATAAAGGTTGGGGTTGAATATACAAACTTGAAAATTTGGCAACAAAATGTTATGGGAAGTATAAGATAATGTTTAATGTACAAAAGTAAAATTGACTGGTAGTAAATATGGTGTTTAATAAAATTTTAGTAAGTAATAATGATTACAAAAAAAAAAAAGTGAAAAAGTAATGTTTATTTCATTCAATATTGCACTGGTAGTTATACTTGGTTATATGGCAGTACAAGGTAATTAAGAGTAATCTAAGATAGTAAATGTGGTATTAAAACAGGTAAAGGTAATTAGACAAGTAATGGTTATTAAATGTCAAAAATGTTAAGAGTAAATTGAAATTTTAGTAAAAATGATAATTATTAATTTTAGTAAGTAATATCAATTGATTGTATTTAAAAAAATATGAGGTAGTAATATGGACAGAGAAAGTATCAATTCAGCTAATATTTAAGTGAACAATAGTAAATAACAAAATCACATAAGGTGACTTATGCTTACTAGTAAAATCACAAAATGAGGTAGTTGATTATTTAATTACTAAGAGATTGTACAATGAAATTTGAACAATAATGGAGCAAAACATTCACTACACTACGTAGGCTTTTAGGTTGGACATTGTTTAGTTATTCTCTGTAAGATTAGTATCCCTGATACCCTGATATCCCTGATTAGTACCCCTGATATCTGGTAAATATGGTATAAATTTTGCTGGTTTAAATTGTGTTGTAAATATGGTATAAATTCTCTGATAAGACATTTCTCATAATTTAAGTCACTTAAATTTGCACTGATCTTGAAGGTGTTATTAATCTTACTGGCACTGTATTACCTGGAAGTGGTTGTTGAACCAAAATGGAATCAGTTGCTGAAAACAAAGATCATGGAACAGCAGTTGACCTTTCCTGCTTCTCACAAGGATGGTGAAGCCAAATCTTGTACATTGTGAAGATAATCGATATAATGTGAGATAACAACAGTATTTTTACCAGCGAACCAGACCTTCTGCGAGCAACTCCTGCAAGCATTTCCTCATTACTACAGGATGGACATGGACTCGATGGAGAGCATACAGAGAAGAGTGACTGGAATGATTTGCTGTGTAAGGAACCTCCCGTATGAAGATAGACTTAAAGCCTTAAATCTCCACTCTCTGGAGAGGCGTAGAATGAGGGGAGATATCATTGAAGTGTATAAGTGGATGACGGGCATAAACAAGGGAGACATTAATAAAGTACTGAGGGTGTCGAACCAGGTAAGAACCAGGAATAATGGATTTAAGTTGGATAAATTTAGATTTAGAAAGGACATAGGTAAGTACTGGTTTTCTAACAGAGTTGTAGATGCGTGGAACAGTCTTCCCAGTGGGGTGATAGAGGCTAGGACCTTGTGTAGCTTTAAGAAGAGACTGGACAAATATATGAGTGGGAGGGGCTGGGTTTGATTGGTGTCATTGGGTACGGGAGTTATTTCTTGGGTGGCTTTAGGTAGAGATCGTTTTGATAAGGACCTGCCTCGTATGGGCCAGTAGGCCTTCTGCAGTGTTCCTACATTCTTATGTTCTTATGTTATCAAAAAGTTATAAAAGAACTCCCTCGTCCCAGTATGACTTATGGTTTATCGCATATACTCACAACAATACGTTTAAGTGCCTGGTAAAATTTTTCAGGGGCATCCTATTATTCAGGACAGTATGTAGAAAAGACTATACTGGGTATTTCTTATAATTTATTTTACTATGTAAGTATGTATATATGTTATTCATTAGAGAGCAACTGTGTTTACCTGGAGTTTACCTGGAGAGAGTTTCGGGGGTCAACGCCCCCGCGGCCCGGTCTGTGACCAGGCCTCCTGGTGGATCAGCGCCTGATCAACCAGGCTGTTGCTGCTGGCTGCACGCAAACCAACGTACGAGCCACAGCCCGGCTGATCAGGAACTGCCTTTAGGTGCTTGTCCAGTGCCAGCTTGAAGACTGCCAGGGGTCTGTTGGTAATCCCCCTTATGTGTGCTGGGAGGCAGTTGAACAGTCTCGGTCCCCTGACACTTATTGTATGGTCTCTTAACGTGCTAGTGACACCCCTGCTTTTCATTGGGGGGATGGTGCATCGTCTGCCAAGTCTTTTGCTTTCGTAGTGAGTGATTTTCGTGTGCAAGTTCGGTACTAGTCCCTCTAGGATTTTCCAGGTGTATATAATCATGTATCTCTCCCTCCTGCGTTCCAGGGAATACAGGTTTAGAAACCTCAAGCGCTCCCAGTAATTGAGGTGTTTTATCTCCGTTATGCGCGCCGTGAAAGTTCTCTGTACATTTTCTAGGTCGGCAATTTCACCTGCCTTGAAAGGTGCTGTTAGAGTGCAGCAATATTCCAGCCTAGATAGAACAAGTGACCTGAAGAGTGTCATCATGGGCTTGGCCTCCCTAGTTTTGAAGGTTCTCATTATCCATCCTGTCATTTTTCTAGCAGATGCGATTGATACAATGTTATGGTCCTTGAAGGTGAGATCCTCCGACATAATCACTCCCAGGTCTTTGACGTTGGTGTTTCGCTCTATTTTGTGGCCAGAATTTGTTTTGTACTCTGATGAAGATTTAATTTCCTCATGTTTACCATATCTGAGTAATTGAAATTTCTCATCGTTGAACTTCATATTGTTTTCTGCAGCCCACTGAAAGATTTGGTTGATGTCCGCCTGGAGCCTTGCAGTGTCTGCAATGGAAGACACTGTCATGCAGATTCGGGTGTCATCTGCAAAGGAAGACACGGTGCTGTGGCTGACATCCTTGTCTATGTCGGATATGAGGATGAGGAACAAGATGGGAGCTAGTACTGTGCCTTGTGGAACAGAGCTTTTCACCGTAGCTGCCTCGGACTTTACTCTGTTGACGACTACTCTCTGTGTTCTGTTAGTGAGGAAATTATAGATCCATCGACCAACTTTTCCTGTTATTCCTTTAGCGCGCATTTTGTGCGCTATTACGCCATGGTCACACTTGTCGAAGGCTTTTGCAAAGTCTGTATATATTACATCTGCATTCTTTTTGTCTTCTAGTGCATTTAGGACCTTGTCGTAGTGATCCAGTAGTTGAGACAGACAGGAGCGACCTGTTCTAAACCCATGTTGCCCTGGGTTGTGTAACTGATGGGTTTCTAGATGGGTGGTGATCTTGCTTCTTAGGACCCTTTCAAAGATTTTTATGATATGGGATGTTAGTGCTATTGGTCTGTAGTTCTTTGCTGTTGCTTTACTGCCCCCTTTGTGGAGTGGGGCTATGTCTGTTGTTTTTAGTAACTGAGGGACGACCCCCGTGTCCATGCTCCCTCTCCATAGGATGGAAAAGGCTCGTGATAGGGGCTTCTTGCAGTTCTTGATGAACACAGAGTTCCATGAGTCTGGCCCTGGGGCAGAGTGCATGGGCATGTCATTTATCGCCTGTTCGAAGTCATTTGGCGTCAGGATAACATCGGATAGGCTTGTGTTAATCAAATTTTGTGGCTCTCTCATAAAAAATTCATTTTGATCTTCGACTCTCAGTCTGGTTAGCGGCTTGCTAAAAACTGAGTCATATTGGGACTTGAGTAGCTCACTCATTTCCTTGCTGTCATCTGTATAGGAACTTTCTCAGCGGCCACAGGTCACGTGAGGCCACCTGTCCTATACTGTCTGGGAATTAGCATGAGGTGTTACCGAGCACCATGGTTTGATGCGGTGTTTTAGAATCTCAGGTTAAAGTGTTGAAGGAGGTTCTACTTCTTCAGGAAGAAAATAGGAGGCTGAAGCTTTGCCTACATGCGTTTGGGAGTGAGTGTGAGATGGGTGGAGCTGGTAAGGAAGAAATGGTTACCAACAGTGAGTTGGAGACTGTCAGCCACTTAGAGTGGCTGACACTCTCCAACTGTGAAGGTAGGAAATCAATTCTCTGTTCTCCAGGACGAATGTACTTCAGTGGTTAGTGAGGTTAAAGGTATCACTGACTCCCCTGCTAATCAAGGTCAGAATATTCTAACTGTGGGAGACTCACAGGTAAGATATATGGACTGTGCTTTTTGTAACAGAGACAGGAAGGTCAGACAGAGGAGGTGCCTCCCAGGAGCTGGTGTTGGTGACATAGTCAGCAGGTTGGATCATATTATGTCAGGTAATGGGAACAAACCCATTATCTGTCATAGTGCTGGTAGAAATGACACTGGGAAGGGCAGGAGACAGGAGTTACTAGATAAG
The DNA here is from genome assembly GCF_038502225.1 of Cherax quadricarinatus. Lineage (NCBI taxonomy): Eukaryota > Metazoa > Arthropoda > Malacostraca > Decapoda > Parastacidae > Cherax > Cherax quadricarinatus. Next base: position 43,040,391 of record NC_091303.1, on the reverse strand, counting down.
TACAAGTCAGCCATAGATGTAATCATGTCTAAGGGAGGGATCTCAGTCATATGTAGCATCTTGCCTAGAAGGGGAATGGGCAACGAATGGATGTCAAAGGCAATTGGTATAAATTGCTGGCTAGACAGGTACTGCAAGAAACTTGCAATCCCATTCATTGATAACTGGGACAAATTCTATGGCAAACATGATATATATGCAAGGGATGAGGTTCATCTCTCTGGGGCTGGAGTGGTTGCATTAACCAATTCTGTTGAGGGGGTCATTGGTGATTTTTCTAGGACTTTAAACTCACAGATTATAGAGGTACGGGTGTCTGTGGGAAACAATCAGGCGGCAGTATTAGGGTTGAAAGCAGTAGATATTACCAGGATACCTCAGGGATATGTTTAAAAGACAATTTTCAAAATAAAGTTGCTAGTAAAGGCAAAGCAATTATTCAACAAGGAGAGTTAGTAGAAGGCAACGAGTGACTAGCTCCCTTAAGGTTTACTACACAAATAGTAGGAGACTAAGAAATAAGATAGATGAGCTAAGATTACTTGCAAGTGCAGGTAATATAGCTATTATTGCTCTACCGGAGACTTGGTTATACTTGAAAGATAGGAAATGCCTTCTGAATGCAACATACAGTGTTATAAACTATTCCACACTAATAGGGTCAACAGGAAGGGTGGTGGAGTGGCGATGTGTGTCAGAGATAATTTAAATAGTTGTGTTAGAGAAGATATAAGATTAGAAACATCGGGCACAGAATTTATTTGGCTACAGTTTTTTGAGGGTCGTGAAAATTAAATTTTAAGTGTAATTTATAGGCCCCAAACCTTGATAGGGAGCACAGTAAGCTGGTATGGGACGAAATTTATAAAGCGTTAAGATACAAAAATGTTGTGTTAATGGGAGATTTTAACTTTAGACAAATTGATTGGAACAAAGTGACAGGAAATCTTGAATCTAGTGACTTTCTTGATATGGTTCAGGATCGCTTTTTAAAGCAATTTGTAACAGAACCAACTAATGGAAACAACCTGCTTGACTTGGTTCTTGCCAACAAAAAAACACTAATTATTAATCTTGACGTTAATATTGAGCTTGGGGAAAGCGATCACAAATCACTTAGTTTCAATATATCATGGAATTACCCAGATAACTGCAATCAAGTCTCTGTTCCAGACTTTTGCTTGGCCGACTTCATGGGGCTGAGAAATTACCTAGGTTGGTTAAATTGGGATGACCTGACTATGGGTCAGGTAGGTGGTGTTGTTTGCCAATATGACGTTTTTCAGAGCATAGTTCTAGCTACCCAGACAACTTTGTTCTGAGCAGGCAAATTAGATCTAACAAAAATAATCCCAAATGGATAAACAATAGATTAAAACATGGTCAAAAGAGAGACATATATAGGCATATTAAAAGATGGAATGCACAGTTAAGAAATCTGTATATCAATTAAAGAGAAAAATACAAAAAAAGGAATAAGAAAAGCAAAAAGGGATTATGAGGCTAAGGTCGCAAGGGATTCGAAGACTAACCCAAAAGGGTTCCTTGAGATATACAGAAGTAAAATTAGAGACAAGATAGGCCCACTTAAGAGTAACTCAGGTCAGATCACTGACAGTGATAAGGAAATGTGTGAACTTTTCAACACTTACTTCCTCTTAGTTTTTACTCAGGAAGATACTAATGAAATTCCAGAAATAATAAATTATGTGGAACAGGACGATCATAAACAATGCACGGTTAGGGTAATTAGTGGCATGGTCCTCAGACAAATAGATAAATTAAAGCCTGACAAATCCCAAGGCCCTGATAAACTGTTTGCAAGGGTTTTAAAGGAATGTAAAGAGAAACTTAGCATACTTTTGGCTAATCTTTTCAATATATAACTACAAACTGGCATAGTACCAGATAAGTGGAAAATGGCAAATGTAATACCTATTTACAAGGCAGGTGACAGGTCCTTAGCTTTGAACTATAGACCAATAAGCCTTACCTCCATAGTGGGAAAATTTATGGAATCAATAATTGCCGAGGCAATTCGCAACCGTCTTGAAAGGTATAAATTAATTAATGAATCTTATCAAGGTTTTACAAAGGGTCGTTCCTGTCTTACGAATTTATTAACTTTTTTCAATGAGGTATTTGAGGAGGTAGATCATGGTACTGAATATGATACTGTGTATATGGACTTCAGTAAAGCTTTCGATAGAGTTCCACATCAGAGGCTATTGAGGAAACTTAAGGCACACAGAATAGGAGGAGACATTTTCTCCTAGATAGAGGAGTTGTTGACAAATAGGCAGCAGAGAGTTTGCATCAATGGGGAGAAATCCGAGTGGGGGCCCATCACAAGTGGTGTTCCACAGGGAATAAATAGTGACATAAGCAAGTTTGCTGATGACACCAAAATAGGTCGCTTAATTCATTCAAATGAAGACATTAGAGAACTCCAGAACGATTTGAATAGAGTGATGCAGTGGTTAGAGAAGTGGCAGATGCAGTTTAATATAGACAAATGCAAAAAGTTCTAAACAAGAAAATTACCATTCCACATATAAAGTAAATAATGTAGATCTTAATATTACTGATTGTGAAAAGGATTTGGGAGTTCTGGTTAGCAGTAATCTAAAACTAAGACAACAGTGGATGAGTGTTCGCAAATAAAGCTAACAGAATCTTTGGCTTCATATCAAGGAGCATAAATAATAGGAGTCAGGTTGTTCTTCAACTCTATATATCTTTGGTTAAGCCTAATTTAGATTATGCTGCACAGTTCTGGTCACCGTATTACAGAATAGATATAAATGTACTGGAAAACGTACAAAGGAGGATGAGAAAGTTGATCCCATGTATCCGAAATCTTGCCTATGACTGATGGCCTTGAATCTGCACTCTCTAGAAAGGCGTAGAATTAGGGGGGAATATGATTGAGGTGTATAAATGGAAAACAGGAATGAATAAAGGGGATGTAAATAGCGTGATAAAAATATCTAGCCTAGACAGGACTCGCAGCAATGGCTTTAAGCTGGAAAAAAAAATCAGATTTAGGAAGGATATAGGAAAGCACTGGTTTGGTAATAGAGTTGTGGATGAGTGGAACAAACTCTCGAGTACTGACATAGGAGCTAAGACGTTGTGTAGTTTTAAAAATAGGTTAGAAAAGTGCATGAGTGGGTGTGGGTGGGTGTGAGTTGGACTTGACTAGCTTGTGCTACTAGGTCAGATGCCGTGCTCCTTCCTTATGTATTGTTTGACAGTTCATATGACAGCAAAAGAGTGTGGTACAGTGGCTGAGAGAGTAAGGTGTAGCAGTGTTGGCGAGGATCCTTTCTAACACTCGAGCTGTGCAGTAGTGCCATACATATACGTAATATTGGTATAAAATAAAATAAAATCAGTACATGCGTAGATAATGCTTCAGTTTATAATGTGGTTCATTATTTTGAAAAGAACATTTATTTAACATGTGTTGCTGTTCTCACACCCATTTCACGCTCCCACTGAAATATTACTATATGTTAGAGCTTATATTATTAAATTATATTTCCAATAATGGGTGCTTGCAAGTCATATAAAATTACCTCGGATAGCTTAATGAATATAAGCGTACATCACCGTCTGTCGTGTAAGAGTGTGTCATGCAACTTTGTGTTGTGTAACTGTGTATCGTTTATATGTGTATCGTGCAGAACTAACTATCAAGCAACTGTGTGTGAGTTGTGCAACACTGTGTATCGTGGTAAGCGAGAGAGGTAACACTTTCACTGAGTGAGGCTCAGAGCACAACCTATCGTCTCAGGTTACCTCGTGCAGGTAGTAATGAAGTGTTGAGGCGAGCAAGTGAAGTATGTTTATGCGTGTGTCTGTACTTATCCAGCGATGTTTTCGGGATAAAGCTAAAGCTCCTGGCTTCAGCTTTATCTTCGCTCGACTAACGGAGTTGGTTATTTCTTCTTAGGACCCTAAATACGTCTAGTTTTATATGAAAATAAAAAGTTTTTCCTTTGCAACCTCCTCGTTTAATAACCTACAATACTGTACAATTGTTTCTCAGTGCCTCTTATCTGAGTGTTTAATCCCTTTTATTCTGATCTCTCACATGTATAATCTTTGTCCACCAGATTATTGCCCATCAGCAGCATGAATGTCGTGATCAGTTTTTCCCTGACCCTTTGCTCTTGCAATGATGAGATTTCTATCCTTTCCTGATAGTTTATATCCCATATCTCTGGGACTTAGTCTGGTGGGAAATTTCTTAATATTGCCCTGTATCTTTATATGCTGGACTAGTTGCCAGCTCCAACCAGGGCTGCATATTCGAAGACAGGTCTGACATAAATTGTATACAGAAGCATGAAAGATTTCATGTTGGGATCCTGAAGTAAGTTCTTATATTAGGCAACCAGTCATGCATACGTTGGTGAAGCTCTAGTGTTTATGTGCGCCTCCAGCACAAACATCAACAGACGGAGGGAGAGAGGGCCAGCCATGCCAGGAAGGTTGATTCAAGCTGTTTAGTGAACGACCTGAGAAGCGACTCAATGGCGTAACTCCGGGGCCAATCTTGTCTACTCTATATTTCTTTTTCCTGTTGCGTGAACTTCAGAAACAGACGGAGGCGAACGACGGGTGAGAGAGAGAGAGAGAGAGAGAGAGAGAGAGAGAGAGAGAGAGAGAGAGAGAGAGAGAGAGAGAGAGAGAGAGAGAGAGAGAGGATATATGAAAGAAAGACAACAGAAGACCGAGGCTATATGTTGAGAAGAACTATCGTGTATTATTTAGGTGTATATTATACATAATAATAGAAACGCAGAAGGCTCTCTCCCCATATTCCACTTCCTCCGGTCTCTGTCGGAATGAAAATGATAGAGGGGAATATACCATTCAATTTTGTAAGGAGGAAGTGACTGTTCGAATATTTGAAAGCATATTTGTCAGCAGACTGGTCTATGAAAGATGAAGTGACCCACAGAACTGACGAGGGAGAAGAGGTGGGTGGTGCACTGAGGAACCTGTGGAGACAAAGAATGTTATCCAGAGGTAAAAAGAGGAATGTACCAGAGAATAGTGGTACCATTACTCTTATGTTGATATGAAGCATGAGTTTTAAACTTTGCAGTGAAGAGGAAGCTGGAGGCAGTGGAGATGTCGTGTCTGATAGAGGGCAGTTGTAGTGCGAGTAGAATATTAAGCTGAGCATTCGTAGTTAGAAGATTATTGCAACCCCTGAATGGGTAACAATGTATATAATGTATATTACCTGTTCATATAATTTTATATTGCTTATATTTGCGATATTAGCTAAATTGTAAATATATTGCTTTATATTATTATTTGACTTAGTTATATTATTAGGTAGGATGTAACATTTATATATTATTCAGTGTTCATAGTTCGAGTGTTAAGTAGCTGACAACATTGTCTAACTACTGTGTTTTCTCTCTGCTTGTTATGCTGCCGGCTTCTCATTGTTGCTGGGCAGTAGCAGTCCACCGAGAGTTACGTGATCAGGGGAGGTGATCAAACCTCACCTGGGTGAGACTGTCTTGCTTTGACACGCCCTCTTTTCTGTTTGGCTTGGCTTCCGACAAGATGTGTCTTCCTTACTGTCTCTTGTTGGAAGATCGTCTCTGTCGCTCTCTTGTTGTTGGTTCTGTGTAACTCTGTTCATGGAACATAGTCTAGACTTAGTGATTTTCTATGTTGTACTGAGGTTGTGTGTCGCATAGACACCAGAGAAACTCAGGTCCTGAGCTGTAGCTTCTGACCTAATTTGTACTGGTATCTGTGTACTGTCAGTCTGGGATTTTCTAATGCTGAACTTAGATTCAGTAGTATGGGAGTTTTGTGACTTTTGTAGAGGATCTGCAAATGGTCCCTACCTAGTGTCGTTATATTATCTCCTTGTTCCTGATTGTGTCACTGTTGCTTGTTATATTGCTGTTTGGCTTATCAGTCGTTTTATTGTTCAAGCAAGCTGTTCTGATTGCCAGGTTGGTCAAGAAGTTAGTTTGTGAGGACTTTTAGTCAGTCACTGGTTAAGTCTAGTCGAGTCTTGAGACGTAGCGAACTACTTAGAGCACTTGCACATTTACACACAAACTTACTTGTATATATTTGTATTTTGTTATTAAATGTTAACAATGTACCAGACGGTACTTAAAAGCCATAAAGATGTGATATGTGCCTTCAGCATAGTACTACTGTACACGAGAGAAGTGTAGGAACTTGTATCCTATATTATATTAAATTGATTAATTTAATTTACTTTGATCTTGTACGCCTAGACTTTGTTATTAATAAACTTATTAAATTTTAATTTCTTTAGTTAGTAGCCTACCAGTTGTAATCCTGAAGCACTATGGAATCTTACTAAATTCTAATGGATAATTGGACCAGGATACTGACTACTTGTTACGAAAAACCAGTAACAGGCTGGATGCTAGAAAGGCAGTCCTTTCTAGTAGTCACTGGAGATCTCTATGCTTATGAGAAATCGCGTTTTTTGTAAAAGATTATTAGAAGAATCATCCAGAGGATTGAGGAGTTACTGAGGTGGCTTGGAAATTTAGAGAGAATGGAGCAAAACGGGTTGGAGAGTGAATAAATCTGGACCGAAAAAGGGGTAGGGAGTCATTCTACGAAATGCTGGAGGGAAATAGTAAAGGTTTTGTATGCAAAGGGCTTGGACTTCCAATAGGCTTCTGTGGGTGTGTAAGATAGGAGCAAGTGGAGACAGTAGGTTTTTTATGAGTTGATGCGCTGTTGGAGTGCTAGCAAGGTACCAATTATAAATTGACTCAGGGAAACCAGTTAGGTGGACTTGAGTCCTAGAGGTGGGAGTACAGTGCCTGCACTTCTCAGGAAGGTTGGGGATATTGCGGTTTCTTCATTTTCAGGTCATCCTGCCTCAGTGGAATATGGCAGGTGTGTAAAAAAAATAAAAAAAAATTGCTTGGAATTTCCCCCCCCCCAAAAAAAAATGGAACTGGATAGAAGATGTGTACTACAACATGTGTACTACAACAATAGACCCCTGGCTGTCTTCAAGAAGGCACTGGACAGGCACCTAAAGTCAGTACCTGACCAACCTGGCCGTGGTTCGTACGTCAGCTTGCGTGCGGCCAGCAGTAACAACCTGGTTAATCAGACCATAATCCAACATGAGACCTGGTCTCTGACCGGGCTTCGGGGGCGTTGACCCCTGAGACCCTCTCCAGGTAAACTCTAGATAAACCTTTACTAAATTTGTACTCGTTTTATCTTACACTTCTCACAGAACTGAGTACATCAATGGTTCTACATCTAGTTGCAACTAGTTCTCCTGTGACTCTTTCAAAACAAAACACTGTACAACTTCTCTTTTTGTAACTTACTTGCTTCGTTGTCAGCTGATCCTTCTGAAACAGTCGTTGAGAAAGCATCAGGAATCCATTGACTTCAGACTCCCCCCAACTGCTGAATGTACACTGAGGTCAGTGGTCACCTGCAGTCATACCTGTTTAAGCTCTGGGAGTTGGCGTGGGCCGTTACCAAGCACCATGGCTTGTTGTAGTGTTTTATAATCTCAGGTTCAAGTGTTGAAGAAGGAGATTCTACTTCTTCAGGAGGAAAATAGGAGGCTGAAGCATCACATAGATGAGTTTGGGAGCGAGTGTGAGAAGGATTTAGCTGGTAAGGAAGGAATGGTCACCAGCAGTGATAGTGGCAGCCGCTTTAAGTGGCAAGTTCAGGAAGAAGGAAGATGAGGAGAGTTAATAGAGAAGATGTGAAGGTAGGAAATCGATTCTCTGTTCTCCAAGACGAGTGTACTTCAGTGGTTAGTGAGGTTGAAGGTACCACTGATTCCCCTGCTAATCAAGGTAAGAATATTTTAATAGTAGGCGATTCTCAGGTAAGATATGTGGACCGTGCATTTTGTAACAGAGAAAGGTCAGACAGAGAGTGTGTCTTCCTGGAGCTGGTGTTGGTGACATAGTCAGCAGGTTGGATAATATTATGGCAGGTAATGGGAACAAGCCCATTATGTGTCTTAGTGCTGGGGGTAATGACACTGGGAAGGGCAGGAGAGAGGAGCTGCTGGATAAGTACAGGTCAGCCATAGAAGTAATTAGGTCTAAGGGAGGGATCCCAGTCATATGTAGCATCTTGCCTAGAAAGAGAGTGAGCAATGAATGGATGTCTAGGACAATTGGTATAAATTGCTGGCTAGACAGGTACTGCAAGGAACTTGCAATCCCATTCATTGATAACTGGGACCTATTCTTTGCCAAACGTGATATGTATGCAAGGGATGGGGTTCATCTCTCTGGGGATGGAGTGGTTGCATTAGCCAATTCAATTGAGAGGGGAATTGATGACTTGTCTAGGAATTTAAAATGATAGATTATAGAGGTATGGGTGTTTGTGGGAAACAATCAGGCTGCACCATTAGAGTTAAAAACAGCAATTATTACCGGGATACCTCAGGGATATGTTTAAAAGACAATATTCAAACTAAAGTTGCTAGTAATGGCAAATCAATTGATCAACAAACAAAGAGAGATAGTAGAGGGTAAAGAGTGACTAGCTCCCGTAAGGTTTACTATACAAATAGTAGGAGTCTAAGAAATAAGTTAGATGAGCTAAGATTACTTGCAAGTGTAGGTAATATCTGAAAGATAGAGAAATGCCTTCTGAATGCAACATACATTCCACACTGATAGGGTCAATAGTAAGGGTGGTGGTGTGGCGATGTGTCACAGAAAATTTAAATTGTAGTCTTAGACATGATATAAGTTTAGAAACATCGAACACAGAATCTGTTTGGCTACAGTTTCTCGAGGGACATGACAAATTAATTTTGGGTGTGATTTATAGGCCCCCAAACCTTGATAGGGAGTGCAGTAAGCTGTTATGGGACGACATTCATAAGGCATCTAGATATGAAAATGTTGTGATAATGGGAGATTTTAACTTTAGACAAATTGATTGGAACAATATGACAGGAAGTCTTGAGTCTAGTGACTTTCTTGATACGGTTCAGGATTGCTTTTTAGAACAGGTTGTGACAGAACATAAGAACATAAGAACATAAGAAAGGAGGAACACTGCAGCAGGCCTGTTGGCCCATACTAGGCAGGTCCTTTACAATTCATCCCACTAACAAACATTTGACCTACCCAATTTTCAGTGCTACCCAAGAAATAAGCTCTGATGTGCAAGTCCCACTCAAATCCAACCCATCCCACTCATGTATTTATCCAACCTAAATTTGAAACTACCCAAAGTCCTAGCCTCAATAACCCAACTAGGTAGACTGTTCCACTCATCTACTACCCTATTTCCAAACCAATACTTTCCTATGTCCTTTCTAAATCTAAACTTATCTAATTTAAATCCATTACTGCGGGTTCTCTCTTGGAGAGATATCCTCAAGACCTTGTTAATATCCCCTTTATTAATACCTATCTTCCACTTATACACTTCGATCAGGTCTCCCCTCATTCTTCGTCTAACAAGTGAATGTAACTTAAGAGTCTTCAATCTTTCTTCATAAGGAAGATTTCTAATGCTATGTATTAATTTAGTCATCCTACGCTGAATGTTTTCTAACGAATTTATGTCCATTCTGTAATATGGAGACCAGAATTGAGCTGCATAATCTAGGTGAGGCCTTACTAATGATGTATAAAGCTGCAGTATGACCTCTGGACTTCTGTTGCTTACACTTCTTGATATAAATCCCAGTAATCTATTTGCCTTATTACGTACGCTTAGGCATTGCTGTCTTGGTTTAAGGTTGCTGCTTACCATAACCCCCAAGTCCTTTTCGCAATCTGTATGGTTAAGTTCTACATTATTTAACTTATAAGCGCAAGGGTTATGGACACTCCCGAGCTTCAGAACCTTGCATTTATCTACATTGAACTGCATCTGCCACTTTTCTGACCAAGAGTAGAGTTTGTCTAAATCCTCCTGAAGTTCCCTAACATCTACGTTTGAATCAATTATCCTACCTATCTTCGTGTCATCGGCGAATTTGCTCATATCACTAGTAATTCCTTCATCAAAATCATTGATATATATTATAAACAACAACGGGCCCAAGACTGATCCCTGTGGAACGCCACTTGTTACTGATCCCCACTCGGATTTAACCCCATTTATGGACACTCTTTGCTTCCTGTCTGTGAGCCATGATTCGATCCACGAGAGCACCCTTCCCCCAATGCCATGAGCTGCTACTTTCTTCAACAGTCTTTGGTGCGGAACTCTATCAAATGCCTTACTAAAATCTAAGTAAATAATATCAAATTCTTTATCGTGGTCAACAGCCTCAAAAGCTTTACTGAAGAAAGTTAATAAATTAGTTAGACAAGACCGGCCTCTTGTGAATCCATGCTGAGTATCATTAATCAAGCTATGCTTATCGAGATGGCTTCTTATAATCTCAGCTATAATTGACTCTAGTAATTTGCCTACAATTGAGGTCAGGCTTATTGGGCGGTAATTTGACGGTAACGACTTGTCCCCTGTTTTAAAAATAGGAATTACATTAGCCATCTTCCACATATCAGACACTGCACCTGTTTGAAGAGATAAATTAAAAATATTAGTTAATGGTTCACAGACTTCCATTTTGCATTCCTTTAGAACCCTTGAAAAAACCTCATCAGGACCCGGTGACTTATTTTGCTTCAGTCTGTCTATCTGCTTCACAACCATTTCACTAGTGACTGTGATGTTACATAATTTATCTTCTTCTGATCCACTATAAAAATTAATTACCGGAATATTATTAGTGTCTTCCTGTGTAAAAACCGAGAGAAAATAATTATTTAAAATCGAGCACATTTCATTCTCTTTGTCAGTAAGATGCCCATAGTTATTTTTAAGGGGACCTATCTTATCTCTGACTTTTGTTCTATAGACCTGGAAAAAACTTTTTGGGTTAGTTTTAGAATCCCTAGCAACTTTAATTTCATAGTCCCTTTTAGCTTTTCTTATCCCCTTTTTAATGTCCCTCTTAATGTCAATATACTGATTCATAAGATGACCCTCGCCTCTTTTGATACGCCTATAAATTCCTTTCTTATGCCCTAGTAGATATTTCAGCCTATTATTCATCCATTTTGGGTCATTTCTATTTGATCTAATTTCTTTATAAGGGATAAACGTTCTTTGAGCAGCATGTATTGTGTTCAGAAAACTGTCATATTGATAGCTCTCTTCGTTACCCCAGTCAACAGATGATAAGTGTTCTCTAAGCCCATCGTAATCTGCTAAGCGAAAATCTGGGACTGTTACTGAGTTATCCCTACTATCATACTTCCATTCAATTCTACATGTAATTGATTTGTGGTCGCTAGCACCCAGTTCCTCTGAAACTTCTAAATTATTAACAAGGGATTCATTGTTTGCCAGAACTAAGTCAAGCAGGTTATTACCCCTTGTAGGTTCTGTCACAAACTGCTTCAAAAAACAATCCTGAACTACTTCTAAGAAATCGTATGATTCTAAATTCCCAGTCAAGAAATTCCAATCAATATGACTAAAGTTAAAGTCTCCTAGAATTACTACATTATCGTGCCTTGTGGCCCTAACAATTTCCTCCCATAGTAGTCTCCCCTGGTCCCTATCTAAATTTGGGGGACGGTATATCACACCTAAAATTAATTTTTCATGCCCCTCTGAAAATTCTATCCAAACAGACTCTGTATGTGTTACTTCAGACTTAATACCCGTTTTTATACAACAGTTCAAGCGATCTCGGACATACAATGCCACCCCACCCCCCTTCCCGATACTTCTATCTACTTGGAACAATTTAAAACCCTGAATGTGACATCCTGCAGGCATGTCCCGACTTTTTGAATTAAACCACGTCTCAGTAATGGCAAATACATCTATGTTACCTGCACTAGCAACTAGTCTCAACTCGTCCATCTTATTCCTAGCACTGCGACTATTTGTGTAATAAATATTTAATGACCCTCCTATCTCTTTACCCTTCCTGCTCCTTTCTGTTATTCCACTAAACCTATTACTGTCATTGTCAATTAGTGCCACTGGCTTTCCAATATCCTCCTCATTTTGCCTATTACTCGTTCTCCTAGTACTCATGTTACTACCCTGAGACTTCACAGTTTTCCTGCCAAAACCCATACCACTAACTATTCCTAGTTTAAAGACCTAACAGCTCCCTCCACTGCGTTGGCCAGTGCTCCCACCCCACACCTAGACAAGTGAACTCCATCCCTGGCATACATGTCATTTCTGCCATAGAAGAGGTCCCAGTTGTCAATGAATGTTACCGCATTTTCCTTACAGTATTTGTCCAGCCAGCAATTGACACCAATTGCTCTTGACAACCATTCATTTCCAACTCCTCTCCTTGGCAAAATGCCACATATGACAGGTTTCCCACCCTTCTTCCTAATTATCTCTATTGCTGACCTATACCTGCTAATCAGGTCCTCACTCCTACGTCTGCCAACATCGTTGCCTCCAGCACTGAGACAGATAATAGGATTGCTCCCATTACCTCTCATGATGTCATCCAGATGGCTAACAATATCCTTCATCCCAGCCCCAGGAAAACACACTCTCTGCCTCCTACTCCTATCCTTCAAACAGAATGCCCTATCCATGTACCTAATCTGGCTATCCCCAACAACAACAATGTTTTTACCTTCCTTGGCGTCGTCTGTAGTGATGCTCCGAGTAGTCGACTCACATTCGCCAGGTAGCATTACACCACTTGTAGAATTCGTCATGACGTTCTCGATGGTCTTCGTTGGGGTTTCTAGGGATGTCTCACTCACGTCTGCCAATGCTTCCTTGGTGCTCGTTGTGGCATTCCCAGTAGAACACTCACATTCGTCAGGTAGCACCGAGAATGAGTTGGAAGTTTCCACGGCAGTCTTCTGGTTTCTCGTTGTTTCTGCCTCTCCAACCGTTTTCTTAATCTTCAGCTTGGTTCCATGTTGCCCGGCCACTGACCAAGCTCCCCTTTTAACCTGGGGACTCACAACAGGTGGATTACTACGAATCCTCTTGTTCTCCTCCGTTAATCGCCGTATCTCCAGTTTAGCAACTCTGAGTTCTTCTCTCAGCTGCTGGTAAAGCTGCTCAAGAGAGGGCATCCTGGTTCAGATTCACAGAGAGCACACAAACAGGTCTTCACAGAGCTACGTACACGTCACCACTGAGCTAAGTACACGTCACCACTGAGCTAAGTACACGTCACCACTGAGCTAAGTACACGTCACCACTGAGCTAAGTACACGTCACCACTGAGCTGAGTACACGTCATAACTGAGCTAAGTACACGTCACCACTGTGCTAAGTACACGTCACCACTGAGCTAAGTACACGTCACCACTCAGCTAAGTACACGTCACCACTGTGCTAAGTACACGTCACCACTAGAGGAAACAATCTGCTTGACTTGGTTCTTGCCAACAAAGATTCACTAATTAATAATCTTGAGGTTAATGATGAGCTTGGGGAAAGTGATCACAAATCACTTAGTTTCAATATATCATGGAATTACCCAGATAACGGCAATCAAATCTCTGTTCCAGATTTTCGCTTGGCCTACTTCATGGGGCTGAGAAATTACCTGGGTGGGCTAAATTGGGATATCCTGACTACGGGTCAGGTAGGTGATTTTGGTTGCCAATATGACGTTTTTTGGAGCATTGTTCTAGCTGCCCAGACAAATTTTGTTCCGGGTAGGGAAACAAGATCTAACAAAAGTGATCCCAAATGGATGAACAATAGATTAAAACATCTCATTGGTCAAAGGAGAGGCATATATAGGCATATCAAAACTGGGGATGAGCAGTTAATAAATCAATATATTCAATTAAAGAGAGAAATAAAGAATGGAAAAAGAAAAGCAAAAAAGGATTATGAGGCTAAGGTCGCAAGGGATTCAAAGACTAACCCAAAAGGGTTCTTTCAGGTATACAGAAGTAAGATTAGGGACAAGATTGGCCCACTTTAGGGTAACTCTGGTCAGCTCACTGACAGTGATAAGGATATGTATGAAATTCTAAATACCTACTTTCTATCAGTTTTCACCCAGGAAAATATTAGCGATATTCCTGAAATAATGGATTATGTAGAACAGGATGATAATAAACTATGTAAAATTGCAGTAACTAGTGACATGGTCCTCAGACAAATAGAGAAACTAAAACCTAACAAATCCCCAGGCCCTGATGAACTGTTTGCAAGGGTGTTAAAGGAATGTAAAGAGGAACTTAGCATACCTTTGGCTAATTTTTTTAACATATCACTGCAAACTTGCATAGTGCCTGATAAGTGGAAAATGGCATGTGTAATACCTATTTACAAGGCAGGTGACAGGTGCTTTGCTTCGAACTATAGACCAATAAGCCTTACCTCCATAGTGAGAAAATTTATGGAATCAATAATTGCCGAAGCAAATCGTAGCCATCTTGACAGGCACAGATTGATTAATAAATCTCAACACGGTTTTACAAAGGGGCATTCCTGTCTCACGAATTAATAACTTTTTTCACTAAGGTGTTTGAGGAGGTAGATCATGGTAATGAATATGATATTGTGTATATGGACTTCAGTAAGGCTTTTGATAGAGTTCCACATCAGAGGCTAATGAGGAAACTTAATTAAGGCACACGGAGTAGGAGGAGAAATTTTTTCCTGGGTAGAGGCTTGGCTGACAAATAGACAGCAGAGAGTTTGCATAAATGGGGAGAAATCAGAATGGGGGCACGTCACAATCAGTGTTCCTCAGGGGTCAGTGCTGGGCCCGTTGTTGTTCACAATTTACATAAATGACATAGATGAGGGAATAAATAACGGCATAAGCAAATTTGCTGATGACACCAAAATAGGCCGTCCAATTCATTCTAATGAAGACACTACAGCACTCCAGGATGATTTGAATAAACTGATGCAATGGTTGGAGAAGTTGCAGATGCAGTTTAACATTGACAAATGCAAAGTTCTAAATATTGGACAGTTAAATAATCATGCCACATATAAACTAAATAATGTAGATCTTAATACTACTGATTGCAAAAAGGATTTAGGAGTTCTGGTTAGCAGTAATCTAAAACCAAGACAACAGTGTATTAGTGTTCGCAATAAAGCTAACAGAATTCTTGGCTTCATATCTAGAAGTGTAAATAATAGAAGTCCTCAGGTTGTTCTTCAACTCTATGTATCCTTGGTTAGGCCTCATTTAGACTATGCTGCTCAGTTCTGGTCACCGTATTACAGAATGGAAATAAATGCTCTGGAAAACGTACAGAGGAGGATGACAAAGATGATCCCATGTATCAGAAATCTTCCCTATGAGGATAGACTGAGGGCCCTGAATCTGCACTCTCTCGAAAGGCGTAGAATTAGGGGGGATATGATTGAGGTGTATAAATGGAAAACAGGAATAAATAAAGGGGATGTAAATAGCGTGCTGAAAATTTCCAGACAAGACAGGACTCGCAGCAATGGTTTCAAGTTGGAAAAATTCTGATTCAGGAAGGATATAGGAAAGCACTGGTTTGATAATAGAGTTGTGGATGAGTGGAACAAACTCCCAAGTACAGTTATTCAGGCTAAAACGTTGTATAGTTTTAAAAATAGGTTAGATAAATACATGAGTGGGTGTGGGTGTGTGTGAGTTGGACCTGACTAGCTTGTGCAAGCCTGGCAAGAATTACCAGAGCTTTCAATGCCTATATGATCAATATAAAGCTGCCTGTCAAGATAGCTGATTCGAGAAAGATGAGGGAGGAGAGTGTTGTCAAGGACGCTCACTACTTCAGTCACTCACCAAACTCACACCAGACCCATACAAACTGTCATATACATAAGAACATAAGAAAGAAGGAACACTGCAACAGGCCTACTGACCCATGCGGAGCAGGTCCAATGACCCCCCCCCCCCGGATTAGACCAATGACCCACCCAGTCTGGTCACCTCCACTCAAGGATGGAGCACTGCAGCGGTTCCCAACCTGTGGTCCGCGGACCCCTGCGGGTCGGAAAAGGTAGTAATGAGGGTCCGAGAGCTAAGTTCAAAATTTCCAGAGGTTGCAGTGCATAATGTATAATTACTAATGATAAGTCCGATAAAGATAAATTTTCAGTATTTCAAAACCGTTTCCAAATTGGTAGGAATAGGCTATTTTTTAGACTCTTTAAACTGTTGGGTCTTATTTTATGGCTTACCAAATCGAACATGCTAAACTTCCATCGAACAATGGAAAATGCTGGTAGCACTTCTATAGACTCCATTATATACTCAGTTACCTATGTCTTTCAACTGAGAGTTGAAAATGGAAAAACTAGCTTGTTGTTAGTTGAGTAGACAGACCTTTCAAAAACCTGGGGTCTCTGGGAAAATTAATATAGATAAAAGGGGTCCATGGTGGTGAAAAGGCTGGGAACTGCTGCTCTAGGGTATAAAACATCTGGTTCTAGTTGAATCCTAAACTTGTAGAGAGCTTGTCGAGCTGGTTCTTCAACAACCGTATTGTCTTCACTTGTAGAGCTGGTTCTTCAACAACCGTGTTGTCTTCACTTGTAGAGCTGGTTCTTCAACAACCATGCTGTCTTCACTTGTAGACCTGGTTCTTCAACAACCGTGTTGTCTTCACCTGTAGAGAGCTTGTCCAGATGGATCTTCGACAACTGTGTTGTTTTCACTTGTAGAGCTGGTTCTTCAACAACCATGTTGTTTTCACTTGTAGAGCTGGTTCTTCAACAACCGTGTTGTCTTCACTTGTAGACCTGGTTCTTCAACAACCATGCTGTCTTCACTTGTAGACCTGGTTCTTCAACAACCGTGTTGTCTTCACTTGTAGAGCTGGTTCTTCAACAACCATGTTGTCTTCACTTTTAGAGCTGGTTCTTCAACAACTGTGTTGTCTTCACCTGTCGAGCTGGTTCTTCAGCAACCATGTTGTCTTCACTTGTAGAGCTGGTTCTTCAATAACCATGTTGTCTTCACTTGTAGAGAGCTTGTCCAGATGGATCTTCAACAACCATGTTTGTGATGTAGTTCAGCTGGGCTTGTGAGGTCTCTAGGAAGACCTAATTATATGGTCACCTTGCTTGGCAAGTGGTTAAGCAGCCACGCCTTTTCGGCTTAAGTCTCAGCTCATTTGTTCGTCACCGGGATCAGATCTCAGCGTCAGGTCGTAACACGTGGTGCACACCACATTGTGGAGGGTGCTTTGACCACCATATAAGCCCAAGGAACAGCATGAGCAGAGAGACTTTGAGCGGAGCTGCTGCTGTGTGCAGAGCTCTAAGCAGAGAGACTCCGAGCTCAGCTGCTGCTGTGTGCAGAGCTCTGAGCAGGGAGATTCGAGAGGAGCTGCTGGGGTGCAGGGCTCGGGAGAAGGCTGGTGAAGTCTCTGGAGGAGACTGTTGGAGACACTGGGCAGAGTACTGGCTTGGAACAGTACTTGGCTGTGTAGGTCTTGGGACCTGTGGCTTAGTTCCTGTGGTGAACTGTCCCCTGAACTATATTGTAAGTTATATTCTGTTTTGCCAAGCTAATTGTATTCCCTGTCTCACTACTTATATACACCACCCCATTTATCAAAACCCCAATAATGTTCTCCTGTTCCCAAGTATATTATTGTACAAGGACTTAATAATAAACTGTGTTCTTCAACAACCGCATTGTCTTCTCTTGTAGAGTTGGTTCTTCAACAACTGTGTTGTCTTCACTAGTAGAGCTGGTTCTTCAACAACCGTGTTGTCTTCACTTGTAGAGCTGGTTCTTCAACAACCGTGTTATCTTCACTTGTAGAGCTGGTTCTTCAACAACCATGTTGTCTTCACTTGTAGAGTTGGTTCTTCAACAACCGTGTTATCTTCACTTATAGAGCTGGTTCTTCAACAACCATGTTGTCTTCACTTGTAGAGCTGGTTCTTCAACAACCGTGTTGTCTTCACTTGTAGAGAGCTTGTCCAGATGGTTCTTCAACAACCATGTTGACTTCACTTTACGATGATAGCGGATAGTTTATTCCATGCCGTTATAAATGCTTGCAAAACAAAAATTGCATAGGTTCGTGTTGCATTTTCTGCCTGGCAGTTATATTTCTTTATAATTATGAAGTAATTCACTGCTTCAAATAATTTATCATAATCGAGTATGTCGGAGACATTCAGTATTTTAATGGTTTCTATTAAAATTCGTAGTATACGTTTTCTGTGAAAAAAGTTGAGGGCTTTAAGTTTTTCTTAAAAGGAACTCTGCTCTCAACATATTTAACTTGTACGCTCCTGCTGATAAGTTTAATTACTTGGAGCTCCCAACTTGTGCTCATTCTGAGCCTACTCTTATTATTGGCGATTACAATGCAAGACTCAAAAGCATTGGAAACTCACAGTTTGGTAATCGTAATGGCAATCAACTGTTGTCACTCTTAAACAGTCATGATAATATCCAAATTGTAGGTGACCTTGAACCCACACATATCTATGGAGGCGTCCTTGATCTGTGCCTGGGCTTCAACATTACTTCTGCCAGCTGTGAGTCTTCCATTGTAACAGATATAGCGTCTGATCATTTCCCTAGGCTAACCTCACTAGATATTGGTAATACTATCCTTCCTGGTGGGATATTCAAACGGAAACGTTTTAATGTTCACACTGATCAGCATGATGACTTTGTTGCACATGTGACTGACTGGTATAATTCCTATGAGTGTTCCTCTGTAGAGACCTTTAACAATGACCTTGTGAGCAGTATTCAGAACTACTTAGAGCCGCCACTGCAACCTCTTGGTACTCTAAACCCAACAAACTTCCATAATAATCATACCTATTAATCATACTTATTACAATGATTCTAAACTTCGTACACTGAAACGTACTGCTCGCAGACTAGGCCTAGCCTATAGAAAACATCGTACCCCTGGAATGCTGAGGCTCTTCCAAACTGCCCTTGCTGCTGCCAGAGAGCGTATGACAGAGCTGCGGCAAACAGACTGGGAAAAATTTGTCAACGGTCTTAATGCTCACACCCCACTTAGCCGGGCATGGAGGGACATAAATAGAATTAAGGGTAACAGAACTGGGCTGATCGCGCACCCTCATCCCTTGCATAGGGCGAATGAGTCAGTCAGTGCTTGGGCTGCTACATCTAGCTATGACAATCTTCCCAGTACCACACAGGCAAAATTAAATGACAAATATGATGCAAGGGAGAGACTTGTTTGCTTTATGCTCGGCAAGGCAGATGACTGCAACATTCCTTTCACTAATTATGAACTTGATGCAGCACTAACTAAGGGCAACTCCACGTCGCCTGGTGAGGATGGTATTACTTACAACATACTCAGATTGCTGTGTCGAGTACAAGGTAATCCAAATAGGGAAATCAGATCAAACAAAAATTATCCTAAATGGATGAACAATAGATTAAAATATCTGATTGGTCAAAAGAGAGGCATATATAGGCAAATCAAAAGAGGAGAGGGGCAATTAAGAAATCGATATATTCAGTTAAAGAGAGAAATAAAAAAGGGAATTAGAAAAGCAAAAAGAGATTATGAGGTTAAATTTGCAAGACAATCGAAGACTAACCCAAAAGGATTCTTTCAGGTATACAGAAGTAAGATCAGGGACAAGATAGGCCCACTCAAAAGTTCCTCGGGTCAGCTCACTGACAGTGATAAGGAAATGTGTAGAATTTTTAACACATACTTCCTCTCAGTTTTTACACAGGAGGATACCAGCGATATTCCAGTAATGATAAATTATGTAGAACAGGACGATAATAAACTGTGCACGATTAGGGTCACAAGTGACATGGTCCTTAGGCAAATAGATAAATTAAAACCTAACAAATCCCCAGGCCCTGATGAACTGTATGCAAGGGTTCTAAAGGAATGTAAAGAGGAGCTTAGCACACCTTTGGCTAATCTTTTCAACATATCACTACAAACTGGCATGGTGCCAGATAAGTGGAAAATGGCAAATGTGATACCTATTTTCAAAACAGGTGACAGGTCCTTAGCTTCGAACTATAGACCAATAAGCCTAACCTCCATAGTGGGAAAATTTATGGAATCAATAATTGCCGAGGCAGTTCGTAGCCACCTTGAAAAACATAAATTAATCAACGAATCTCAGCATGGTTTTACAAAGGGGCGTTCCTGCCTAACGAATTTATTAACTTTTTTCACTAAGGTATTTGAGGAGGTAGATCATGGTAATGAATATGATATTGTGTATATGGACTTCAGTAAGGCTTTTGACAGGGTCCCACATCAGAGACTATTGAGGAAAATTAAAGCACATGGAATAGGAGGAGAAATTTTTTCCTGGATAGAGGCATGGTTGACAAATAGGCAGCAGAGAGTTTGCATAAATGGGGAGAAATCAGAGTGGGGAAGCGTCACGAGCGGTGTTCCACAGGGGTCACTGTTGGGCCCCCTGCTGTTCACAATCTACATAAACGACATAGATGAGGGCATAAATAGCGACATCGGCAAGTTTGCCGATGACACCAAAATAGGCCGTCGAATCCATTCTGACGAGGACATTCGAGCACTCCAGGAAGGTTTGAATAGACTGATGCAGTGGTCGGAGAAGTGGCAGATGCAGTTTAATATAGACAAATGCAAAGTTCTAAATGTTGGACAGGACAATAACCATGCCACATATAAACTAAATAATGTAGATCTTAATATTACGGATTGCGAAAAAGATTTAGGAGTTCTGGTTAGCAGTAATCTGAAACCAAGACAACAGTGCATAAGTGTTCGCAATAAAGCGAATAGAATCCTTGGCTTCATATCAAGAAGCATAAATAATAGGAGTCCTCAGGTTGTTCTTCAACTCTATACATCCTTGGTTAGGCCTCATTTAGATTATGCTGCACAGTTTTTGTCACCATATTACAGAATGGATATAAATTCTCTGGAAAATGTACAAAGGAGGATGACAAAGTTGATCCCATGTATCAGAAACCTTCCCTATGAGGATAGACTGAGGGCCCTGAATCTGCACTCTCTAGAAAGACGTAGAATTAGGGGGGATATGATTGAGGTGTATAAATGGAAGACAGGAATAAATAAAGGGGATGTAAATAGTGTGCTGAAAATATCTAGCCTAGACAGGACTCGCAGCAATGGTTTTAAGTTGGAAAAATTCAGATTCAGGAAGGATATAGGAAAGTACTGGTTTGGTAATAGAGTTGTGGATGAGTGGAACAAACTCCCGAGTACAGTTATAGAGGCCAGAACGTTGTGTAGCTTTAAAAATAGGTTGGATAAATACATGAGTGGATGTGGGTGGGTGTGAGTTGGACCTCATAGCTTGTGCTACCAGGTCGGTTGCCGTGTTCCTCCCTTAAGTCAATGTGACCTGACCTGACTAGGTTGGGTGCATTGGCTTAAGCCGGAAGGAGATTTGGACCTGCCTCGCATGGGCCAGTAGGCCTTCTGCAGTGTTCCTTCGTTCTTATGTTCTTATGTTCTTATGTTGAATTATATAACATGAGCTATGTAACTGGGGAGCTCCCTCAATCTTGTACCAACAGCCTCATCATTCCAATTCCTAAGCCCAATCAACAAAATGCATTTCGCCCAATATCTCTTACTAGCTGCTTGTGTAAAACATTTGAGAGAATGATTCTTAATCGTCTCATGTACAGAATCAAACAATTTTTGTCTCCCCGGTTACATGGTTTCATGCATGGAAGGAGCGTGCATCATTGCATAGCCACCTTTCTCACCCTGCACACTGACAGCTCATACACTACCTTCCTTGACCTTAAATCAGCTTTCGATGTAGCCAACCGACATGTAATCATTAGTGAACTTGCCAGAATGGATGTTGGAGGATGGCTTCTCCGCTGGATTAAAGGTTACCTGTCCAACAGAAAATCGTCTGTGTTGTTCCAGGGACATAGAAGTGTAACTAAAGACTTTGAATTAGGAACCCCACAGGGAGGTGTGCTCAGTCCCACACTGTTCAATATTCTAATTAATGCATTACTTAATGCTATGCCTAGTCAGCCCCATCATTATGTGATTAGTTTTGATGATGACATAATGATTCACACCACCGGATTCTCCAACACCCAAAACATTCTTAATCATGTACTAGCCTCGTGTCAGGACCTGGGGTTGATAATCTCTACTGATAAAACAAA